>NC_084836.1:65120796-65470296 GCF_033115175.1 Lepus europaeus
GGGGGAGTGGCGAGGCGGGGAACAGGGGAGGGGGCAGTGACGCCGGGGGTGGGGGCCAAGGCCAGCTTATTTCACAGCCTTCCCCATGATGTGGGGACCCACAGGGAGCCACTTCAGGGGAGGGGGGTGTCGTTCTATTTGCACTTCGGAGAACCGCGCCTTTTCCAGGTCCCTCCAGGTCTCTCTGGTGAGCAGGCAGCCGTCCCCGATGTGTTTCCAGGTGGGCTCTAAGGCTCGCTGCCACACGAAGGCCCAGCTTCCGCGCGGCTCAGCCACATGCTCCAGGAAAAAAAGCACTCCACCCTGGGAGGGGAGGAGGGTGGGCGTCACTCACCTGCTGTGCCCCTCTGGGCTCACAGCTGCCCGCCTGCCCTCGGATCAAGCCTGGCGAAGCCCTGGTGGGGCACTCAACCGGCCAGCGCTCCCAGCTCCCGCCTTCCTCCCTCGAGGTGCAGGAAGACTGCTCAGGATGGCGGGGGAGACAGCGAGAGCTTTATGAGGTGGCCAGGGCAGCATGGCTGCTGGAAGACAGGAGGGGCTGACTCATCCCATACAGGGACACGCGCCTTGAACTCTCTCCTGAGACTCAGAGGCATACAAAGGTATTTCAGGGGCCAGCGCTCTGGCATAGCGGGTTAAGCAGCCGTCTGCAATGCAGGCATCCCATATGGGTGCCGGTTCGAGTCCTGGTTGCTCCACTTCTGATCCAGCTCCTTAATAATGTGCGCAGGAAAGCAGCAGAGAATGGCCCAAGTCCTTGGGCCCTGCACTCATGTGGGAGACCCAGAAGAAGCTCCTGGCTCCTGGCTTCAGATTGGCCCAGCTCTGGCCATTGTGGCCATTTGGGGAGTAAACCAGCAGATGAAGACTTCTCTCTCTTTCTGTCTCCACCCCTTACCCCCTCGCACCAAAACTCTGCCTTTTAAAATAAAGAAAATAAATAAAAAGAATAAAATAAAAACAAGGTATTTCAAAAGTGTTTGTGGAATTATGGGTGCATGAAAAGTTAAGTTTGGGAGATGGTGTTTAGCTTTGCAACTGAGTCACTTGTGTCCTGTATTGAAGGGCATGAGTTCAATTCGCTGCTCTGGCTCCAGACTCCAGCTTCCTGCCAAGGCAGGAGCTGGGAGGCAGTGGTGATGGCTCAAGTAAGCTTCCTGCCACCCCCATGGGACACCCAGATTGAACCCCTGGCTGTTGTGAGCATTTGAGAATTGAATCAGCATACAGGAGCTCTGTCTCTCTCCCTCTTAAAGAAATTAAACTTTATTTTGGTACAGAGAAACTTGAAATCTGTATGTAGTTGTTTCATAATATGCATTTTCACAAAGATTTTGAAGACTTCTTATATGCAAGGATTGCAAATTATTTTGTACCGAAAAAAGTTATTTTTTATTTTTTTAAATAGATTTATTTATTCATCTGAAAGGCAGAATTACAGAGAGGCAGAGGCAGAGAGAGGTCTTCCATCCACTGGTTCACTACCCAGATGGCCACAATGGTTGGAGCTGGGCCAATCTGAAGCCAGGAGCCAGGAGCTTTTTCTGGGTCTCCCACATGAGTGCAGGGCCCAAGGACTTGGGTCATTTTCCACTGCTTTCCCAGGCCACAGCAGAGAGCTGGACTGGAAGAGGAGCAGCCGGGACTAGAACCGGTGCTCATATGGGATGCTGGCACTGCAGGCGGCAGCTTTACCTGCTGCACCACAGCACCAGCCTGTTATCTTTTTTTTTTTCTATTTATTTATTTGAAAGGCAGAATTAAAGAGCGAGGGAGAGACAGAGAAATCTTTCATCCACTGGTTCATTCCCCAGATGGCTGCAACTGTGGTGGAATGAGAAGGCCGTGCCAAGATGGCCGCTGGTGAGCAAGTGTCAGTTACTCAGGAAATGGCTTTGGAACCCACCTGGCAACAGAGCCTGCCTGGCAACAGGCTGTGATTGGTTGAGGCATAAACCGCCCCTTGACTGGATTGGCTGCCTCAGCTATGTAAGCTGCTGCACCAACTGAAATAAATGAGTCTGCGGGCTGCTCGCCTCAGGCCTGCTTTCACCCATCTCCTGGGGTCTGTGTTGTGACTCTGCGCCTGTTGCCCGCACCGCGCTCCTCCTCTTGGAATTAATCCATAGCAACATGCAACAACCAGGATTGGGCTAGAACTTCCTCCTGGTTTTCCACGTGGGTAGCAGGGGGCCAAGCACTTGGGCCATCTTCCGCTGCTTTCTCAGGCACATTAGCAGGGCTCTGGACCGGAAGCAGAGCAGCCAGGGCTGGAACTGGCATCCATCTGGGACGCCAGAACAGCAGAGGGAGGCTTAATGCACTGATCCACAACACCAGCCCCAAAACTTATCTTTGAATTCCACTTTTCTTGAACTTTTTGCAGTCAGCTCCTTCCTGGACATCTCCTCGAACATCCCAGAGAAACCTCAGCCCTGACTCCTGCCCAGTGCGGGGCTTCCTCTCCCTGGGTGACTCACTCACCCCCACGCTCCGAGTTGTCAGCCCATGCTGGTGCTGTTTGCATCTGCAGCTCCAGGATTCATCTGTTTCCACCTCCCATCACGACTCCTGCCTGCCTCTTTGGCTTCTGTGCTGTTGTCTTGGTGGCACCTTGGGCCTCAGAAGCCCACACAACGGAGGTTTCTCTTTTTTCAGCAAGCGGCCCTTCCTTCCATTCCCCCCTCAGCTGTGCACGCGAGAGCCTTGGAAAAGATCCTAAACTCCTTTTCTCTCTACACACAAATCGAAAATCTTCCCCTGACAGCTCTACCTAGGACATTTTATTTTCCCACTCTCTCCATCCATGGCTTACTCCTTTATTCTTGTTTGAGATGGGGGGAGAGAGAGAGAGAGAGCGAGAGTGAGCGAGTGAGTGCTTGCATCTGATGGTTCACTCCCCAGATACCCATGACAGCCAGGACTGGGCTGAGGCTAAAGCCAGAGGCTGGGAGCTCAATTTGGGCTGCCAGTGTGGGTGGCAGGAACCCAATTACTCGAGCCACCACTGCTGCCTCCCAGGGTCTGCCGCAAGAGTCAGAGGCAGGGTTGAACCCAGGTTCTCCGTATGTGGGGCATGGGCGTCTTAAGGGCGAGGTTGAATGCCTGCCCCTGAACCCCCTTTAAACCTCACTTCCGTAGATGTTCTTGCTGCCTGCCCCCCCCCCCCCCGGTCCTGTTGCGCCCCCTCGTAGCACTGGACGTATCTCCCACTCACCAGCAGGTGGAGGTAGATGGGGGTGTCTCAGGTGCTGGTTGTTAGACCCCCCACCCTAGGGGCCCCCCACACTGAGGCTGCACTGCCCGGCCCACACCCGCTCACCGGCCTCAGCACTCTCCGGACCTCCTGCAGCACCCTCTCTGGGCTCTGCACGGAGCACAGCACCAGCGTGCAGACCACCACATCCATGGAGCCGTCGGCCAGCTCGCGCATGTCCTCCCCGGCGGCCACCACGAAGCGCTCGTACTGCAGGTGCTTGTTCTGGGCCATGCTCTTTGTCAGGAACTTCTCAAAGTGAGGGTTTGGGTCCAGGCAGGTGACGCTGCAGCCAGCAGGGTAGAACTGGAAGTTGGCCCCCGTGCCGCAGCCCAGCTCCAGCAAGGCCACCTTCCCGGAGGGCCCCTTTAGCTCCTTTATCTGGCTAAATAGCTCCCGTTTCTTGCTCTCCATCATGTGGTTGGTCTTCTCAGCCAACACGGCCATCAGGTAGGGGAAGTAGCTTTTGCACAGCGGCTGCCAGTAGCCCAGCAGAGCCATCAGGTGCAGAGGCAGGGTCAGGAGCAGAACCAGCAGCTGCAGGAGACGCACCAGGGCATCCATGGCGGAGCGGCTCTGAGTGGCGCTCTGCTGCGGCCCTGGTCTTCTGCCTCTGCCCAGCCTATGCAGACACGGCTCCCTCGGCCTCCTGTGGTAGACTTTGCTCCTTGGCTCCTGCTCCGCAACGTCCCCGGTGCAGGGCGGAGTAGGGTGTGTGGAATCCCTCCAAGGGCCCAGCTGCGGGGTGAGGGGTGGATGGTGCCGTGTTCCTGCACTCTGGGGCCTCTGCCAAGCTAACAGGGAGGGGATGTGTCGGTTTATTTCGGAGGTGAGCAAGAAGGGGGAGAGGGAGACGTCTCAAGTCTCAGCCTCACGGGGCTGAGTGCTGACTCACGCGGAGTGCCCTGGTTTCACTGGGCCCTCAGGTCCGCTCAGGTTACGCAAGCTGGAACTTCTGGTTGGGTTCTCCTAGCACAGCCCCAGGGCTTTGTGGACTGTGCCCTGCCTTTGGCTCACATGGACGCCAAACAGAATGTTCAGGGTTAGGCATGATTGGTCGGAAGGACAGCGGGTACTGGCCAAAGCATGGGTGCGCTCTGGACTGACTGGTGCTAATGATCAGATTCAAGGCCTCGAGGGCTCAGAAACAGAAGAGAAAGAACAGGGAAAACAAGGCAGAGTGGAGAAGTCAGGAGACCTGGGTTCTGTTCTTAGCAGAGTGCTCTGACGGTTCTCGCTCTGGCCGATGGATGGAATCTCCCAGGCTATGGAGATGATTTTGGAAATATGGTTCCCTGGGTTTTGGCATGCTGACTTTGGGGTGGCTATGTCCAGGGAGCAGTTAATTAGATGAGTCCGAAATTTTGCAGAGTGTTTCCGTCAGCACAGGGGTGGGATCTGGTCCCACACTCCCAACCGCAGACTCAGGCTGTTGGCTTCGATTTGGCTGATGCACCAGTGTCCCCCAAGCCCAAACTCGGGGGCCATCTTCACTCTCTATTCTCTAACCCTGCCCACCCCCTTCAGCCCATCTTGAGATCCTGGCACGTGTTTCCAAATACTTCCGGAACACATCTTGGACCTGTCCCCTCCTTCTTACACCAACCCCAAGTGCTGTAACTCAGGTCCACATCAGCTGGTCTCAGAGTTGTGGAAGCAGCTTCCTTGTGGGTCCCCCTGTTTCTCGTTTGGCTTCTTTCAATTCTATTTTCCATGCAGTTATCCAACATGATTTATCTAAAGTCCAAACATGACCAGCCAGGATTTTTAAGACCCAAATGGCTTGCTCATAGTCCTTAGGCTACAGTCCAAGCTCTTTAGCGTGGCAGGTGCAGTGCTCTGGGATCGGCCTCTGGTCCACAGCTCAGACTCCTCCCGGACACCTCCTCCCTTGCTCACCGTCCTCCAGCAACCCCAGGTGTGTGCAGTCCCTGCCCCCACCCCCACCAGCTGTTATCTCACTGGCACCTCTGCCAGGCTGCTCCTCCACATTGCATGTTCCCTGTGCTTCACAGACCCGCTCCCTTTCTTGGTTAGCGTCAGTTTGGGCTCCTTTTAGCCCAGAGCGGCTTACTGGTGGCTCCCCTGCAGGGGCGATGAACTGCTTTCCCTCTGCACTACACACAGATGCTCTACTGTACTCACCATATCATGCTGAAGAGGTTCATTTACACATCTGTCTCCTTTAGTGGCCAGTTGGCTTACTGATCACAGGGACAATGCTTGCTGTATTCCTATAGCCCCAACAGAGTAATAATCAGTAACATGTGCAGAATGAATGGATAAATGCTTGAAAGGAACCACATGGGTGATTGGTAAGCAAGACACACGAGTAGGAAATTATTAAGGGAAGCTCAGATGGGTCCTTCTGGTGCTGAGTGCAAAGGATCCGTGGGGCAGGCTCCAGGTTCTGTGGGCAGTGTCCCACAAGGGAACAGGCTCCCCCCTTCCCTTGGTGGAAATTGGGGCTGTTACCGTGAACTGCTTTTTTTATTTTTGCAAAACTGCAGTAATTAGTATCCTAGAATCCTGCTGCTTACACTGCGTTCCCCAGACCAACAGTTTCGCTTGATCCTATGTTCAGATTCTTACCCAAGACCTTATGAATCTGAGTCTGTATATATATTTTTTAAAATTTAAAAAATATTTATTTGAAAGGCACAGTTACTGAGAGGCAGAGGCAGAGAGAGGTCTTCCATCTGCTGGTTCACTCCCCAAATGGCTGCAACAGCTGGAGCTGGGCTGATCTGAAGCCAGGAGCCAGGACCTTCTTCTGGGTCTCCCACTTGGGTGCAGGGGCCCAAGGACTTGGGCCATCTTCTACTGCTTTCTCAGGCCATAGCAGAAAGCTGGATGGGAAGTGGATCAGCCAGGTCTTGAACTAGCATCCATATGGGATGCTGGCACTGCAGACGGCAGCTTTACCCACTTCATCACAGCACTGGCCCCTGTATTTTTTTAATAGGAAAATAATATTTCTAGTTCTTTTTTTAAAACAATGATTTATTTATTTGAAAGAGTGACAGATACAGGGAGAAATGAGAGAAGGAGAGAGAGAGAGAGAGAGAGAGAGAGAGAGAGAGATCCATCCATCCTCTGGTTCAATCTCCAAATGTGCACAACAGCTGAGTCTAGGTCAGGCTGAAGCCAGGAGCCAGGAACTCATCTGGGTCTTTCCAGTGGATGGCAGGAAGCCAAGTACTTGGGTCAGAATTTCCTGCCGCCAAGGCACATCAGCAGGAAGCTGGATCAGAAGCAGAGGAGCTGGGCTTGCACTGGTACTCTGATAAGGCATATGGTGTCCCAAGCCTTGGCTTAACCTGCTGTGCCACAATGTCCATCCCTCTGCAGTTCTTTTTAAAACATTATTTTAATTTTATTTGAAATGCAGAGGCAGATCTATTATCTATGATACTTTGTGTGTGTGTGTGTGTGTGTGTGTGTGAGAGAGAGAGAGAGAGAGAAAATTTTCCATCTGCTGGTTCACTCCCCAAATGCTTGCAACCGCTGAGGCTGGGCCAGGCAGAGGCTAAGAGCTGGGTACCCAGTCTGGGTCTCCCATGTGTGTGGCAGGGACCTATGTAATTGAGCCATCACCTGTGCATTAGCAGGAAGCTGGGAATGGGGGCAGCGTAGGGACACAAACCGAGGCACCCTGACATGGAATGCAGGCACCCCAGGCTGTACCTAAGCTGCAGCTCCAAACGCCTGCCCCCTGAATCTGCACTTTTAATAAGATCTCCAGGTCACTCCTATGTACATTCCAGTTTGAGAAGCACTATACCAGAAAATATTGCCTGGGAAAGGCGAAGGGGCTGTGAGCTTGGGGACCTTGGTCTCGTTTGCCTCTCTGGAAGCTGAGCTCTACGTCTGCAGGAGGGGTAAGACGTGCCGGATGGGTAGGGCTAGAGACTCAGCACCTCACACACCGGGTCAAATAGGAACTATCTGGGGACTGGGACTGGACTTGGCTGAGTTGGAAAAAATAGGTTCTAGTCAGACGCAGCAGGAAGAGGACCTGGGTGGAATTTGTAGGTGATGCAGAGGCCTGGTCAGTGAGCACGGGTCAGGGACAAAGAATCAGATGAGGCAATTCCTAGAATTGGAATAGGGCCTGGGGTTGGGCCTTGAGCTCAGGTCAGGGGTAGAGCAAGCTTTAGGAATGGGGTGAGGCTCAGGGTTGGGGCAAGGGTCAGAAAATATGGTGCAAACAAGGTTCTTGGTGATCCAAAGCTGTATTTTCACATTTGGAAGGCGTGGCTGTTGAAACACCTGGCTTTTTACAGCAGCTGGAAGACGTGGGTCTCCTGTGCCCAGGACAGTGAGCTGTCCTGGGGGGCCGGGCAGAAGAGCAGGTGCCCCCAGCACGGCCCCCGGGCCCTCTCCTTGTTCTGTGTATTTGTCGTGTGCAGTTCGACTATTTCACAGCAAAAATGTCTGAAGCACCGGCGATGGGGTAGAACGTGAATGGTCACGTGTCTCAGCCAGTACTGCAACCCCCCTTTTCCTTCTGCAAGGGAGTTGTGGACCAGAATCTGGTGGAGCAAATCTTAACATTAAGGACAGAAATGTTTTCTCAGTATGAAGCCAGGGTCTGCAGACTTGCTCCCCTTGCTCTGGTGAGGTCTGCTTGCATTTCCAATAGCTCGAGGGGGACAGTGCCAGCAGAAAACCAGAGCTCAATCGAGGTCTCCCAGAGCTGAGAGGACGGCAGGAACCCAGCCGCCTGAGCCATCACTGCCACCTCCCAGGTCTGCGTCAGCAGGAAGCTGCAGACAGCAACTGCAGGTGGACATTGAGCCCGGGCACTCGCCATCGTATCTGCTAGGACAAACGCCTTCCTTTTCCTTCTTTTCACAAATAGAAAGTGTATTGTGTCTGAGGAATACACCATGCTGTTATGAGATACATACAGTAAGATGAGTACTAGAGGGAAGCAAGCTAACATTCTCATCATTTCACACTCATTTTTTTTGTGACCAGAGCTGCTAAAATCTACTCATTTAGCAGAAGTCATGTGTGCAATATGGCCCTGGCAACTACAGACCTCGTGTTGTCTATTGGATCTCCAGCCCTACGTAGTTATCCTATGTATTTGCCACCGGTGTCCTCCGACTTACATCTCCCCATTTCTCCCCACCTCTCTTGCCCCTGGTAACCCTTGCTTTATTCTTTGTTTTAATTTTTTTTCACCTTACACGATGTCTTCGAAGTTCATTCAGGGTGTAGGAGATGAGAGAATCTTAATTTTTTTAAAGGCAGAATAATGTTCCATCGTATACACACACCACAACTTCTTTGTCCATTTGCTTGGTGACAGACACTTGCGGTTTTTCTGCATCCTGGCTGCCGTGAATGGTGCTGTAATAAACACGCAGGTGCACTTGTCTTTATGAAGCGGTGATATCCGTGCCTCTGGGCATGTGTCCAGCAGAGGGAGCGCTGGATCACATGGTTGTTCTAGTTGTAATTCTTCTAAGAGCCTCCATGCTGGCTTTTCACAGTGGCTGCACCAATCTACATTCCCACGTTGGGTTTTTTCTTTGGGACCTACTCCCTGTCTCTGAGACCCCAGGAAACTATTAAGGAAATGCGATTAACCCAGAGCAGGAGGAGGCCTTTTCTCTGAGACCTGCTGCTCCATGAAGACAACCAGAACGCTGGAAAAATGCTCAGCAGCCAGTTTTCAGAACCCTAGGAATTAACCACAGGCTTCCAGCAGGCTGAGGAGCATTTGTGGTGTTTGAACTGGTCCTTTTCTCAACTCCTCTTCCCAGCCTGTGGTAGCCTTGGAACCAGCAGTCTCAGAACGTGGTATTTGCAATAAACCCATTCCAGCAGCTGCAGAATGGATTTTGAACTCCCCAAAGAGCAGGTCTCTAGGGAGCCGTCACCCTCTGAGCTGGCTGGAGGAGCCCTGGAAATGCCCGGCCACAGGGCTTATCTTAGTTGGTCATTGAGGAAAACCTTATCCTCTGGGCGTTGGTCAATCAGTGGCAACTCTCGAACTTGTGGCTGCCTGTAGCAGTGATCCGTACTGGGACCAGCAGCAAGCTGGCTGAGGTCTGAGGGAGATCCGAGGATGTCCAGAGGGAGCTTTGAAAAGTTCTTGTTCCCCAGGGGAGGAGGGAGGGAGGGTTAGAAGGCAACACACCGGTGTACGAATGTGCATCTCTCACCTCTGCCTCTCCCTGAAGAAGCAGGAAGTGCGAGCAGGAAGTGCGGCTAGGTCAGTTATCAAAGCTGGAGTGTTGAAGGGATCACCCTACCCCGAAACACACACACTCACACACCCTCAACCCACACAACCACCTCCACACTGCCACACACATACCTCCCCCAACAAAACAATCCCACCATACACCCCCCACAAACACCTACACTCCACCCCCCACATACAAACTCATACACAAACCATCCCCACAGCCCCCCACAACTATCCACCCACACCCCCTACAGTTCCATACCCCCCACACAACCATATCCCCATAAACCCCCCATCTCTCACCCACTCACTCACACACCCTTACCCCAACCACTTCCACACTGCCACACACATACCTCCCCCAACAAAACCATCCTACCATATACTCCCCACAAACACCTACACTCTACCCCCACATAAACACACATACACAAACCATCCCCACAGCCCCCCACACCTATCCACCCACACCCCCTACAGTTCCATACCCCCCCACACAACCATATCCCCGTAAACCCCCCATCTCTCACCCACTCACTCACACACCCTTACCCCAACCACTTCCACACTGCCACACACATACCTCCCCCAACAAAACCATCCTACCATATACCCCCCACAAACACCTACACTCCACCCCCCACATACAAACTCATACACAAACCATCCCCACAGCCCCCCACACCTATCCACCCACACCCCCTACAGTTCCATACCCCCCCACACAACCATATCCCCGTAAACCCCCCATCTCTCACCCACTCACTCACACACCCTTACCCCAACCACTTCCACACTGCCACACACATACCTTCCCCAACAAAACCATCCTACCATATACTCCCCACAAACACCTACACTCTACCCCCACATAAACACACATACACAAACCATCCCCACAGCCCCCCCACACCCCCTACAGTTCCATACCCCTCCCCACACAACTATATCTCCATATACCCCCTTTCCTGCCCCCCGCCCCTTACACTCCCCCACTCACACCCTCCCACCCCCACACCCCTCATACACCCTCACACAAACACCCACTCACACCCACACACATGCACAGTAAAAAGGCGGGAGATGTCGAAGGCATTTCGGGAAACCTCCATTCCCTTGCTAGCTGACTACTAAGCCAGCCAAGCAGACTGTAGTGGTGACACATGACAAAGAATGCGGACTTCACGCAATAGTCCTGGGGGCCAGTAAGGAAAACGAACTAGCAGCAGCCAGCACAACTAATCCTGAGGGAGTCGGATGCTGACTTCCAAAGTTGCCTCGCTGTGTTATTTAAAATGTCTGACAGGCCGGCGCAGCGGCTCACTAGGCTAATCCTCCGCCTTGCGGCACCGGCACACCGGGTTCTAGTCCCGGTCGGGGCACTGATCCTGTCCCGGTTGTCCCTCTTCCAGGCCAGCTCTCTGCTGTGGCCAGGGAGTGCAGTGGAGGATGGCCCAAGTGCTTGGACCCTGCACCCCATGGGAGACCAGGAGAAGCACCTGGCTCCTGCCATCGGATCAGCGCGGTGCGCCGGCCGCAACGCGCCTACCGCGGCGGCCATTGGAGGGTGAACCAACGGCAAAGGAAGACCTTTCTCTCTGTCTCTCTCACTGTCCACTCTGCCTGTCAAAAAAAAAAAAAAAATGTCCCACAGTCAACAACACATTATGAGGCAAGCAAAGAAATAAGAGAATGTGGCCCCTACACAGGGTGCAAACACCTCCCAGGGGGCGCTTCCCTGCAGAGGCCCAGATGTTGGGCTGCCGAGTCAGCCATTTCTCACTCTTTTACTTCTGTAAGGTCAGCAGTGATGTCCCTCTCTCGTTTCTGACTTTAGTAACTTGGCTCCCTTTTTCTTGGTCTTTTTCCTTTGTTAAATGTTTGTCAATTTTGTCAATCTTTCCAAAGAATTAACTTTTTATTTTCTTTTCTCTTTCACTTCTTTAACTTTGTAAGCACCATGCTCTAACCAATTGCACCACTGGAACGCCTTTTTCTTTAACTGTACTTATCCAGTTAATGATTGAACCTCTTATTTCAGAATGTTCTCTGGAGCTTGTGATGCCTGCATCCCATAGTGGAGTGCCGGGTTGAGTCCTGGCTGCTCTGCCTCTGATCCAGCCTTCTGGGAGGCAGCAAGAGATGAACCAAGCACTTGGGCCCCTGCCACCGATGTGGGAGACCCAGATGGAGTTCCTGGATCCTGGCTGCAGCCTGGCCTCAAACTGGCCGATGTGGCCATTTGAGGAGTGAACCAGTGGATGGAAGATCACTTTTTTTTTCTTGCTGTCTCCCCCTCTTTTTGTCTTGCTCTGCTTTTTGAGTTTAGGCTCCCCACTTCCAATCCAGCTCCCTGCTAATGGCCTGGGAAAAAGCAGTGAAGATGGCCCAAGTGCTTGTGTCCCTGCTGCCCACGTGGGAGACCTGGAGGAAGCTCCTAGCTTACGGCTTCAGCCTGGCGCAGTCCTGGCCATTTTGGCCACCCAGGGAGTGAGCCAGTGGATGGAAGATCCTTCTCTCTCTCTGTATAACTTTTTCAAATAAATAAATAAATCTTGAAATTGATGCACATGAAGAGTCTTTAAAAGTTCATGGAAAATTTAAATTTTGAAAAAAATTAAGCATGGATTTCAAATTTTTCATCAAAATAAACATCTTTAAATTCTATTTTCCATAGACTTTTTGAAGTATACTCCTATGTTTTCTGAGCACAATGAAATTTTTTTAAAGATTTATTTTATTATTTACTTGAAATGCAGATTTACAGACAGAGAAACAGATCTTCCATCTGCTGGTTCACTCCCCAAATGGCAGCAACAGCCAGAGCTGGGTCCATCTGAAGCCAGGAGCTTCTTCCGGGTCTCCCACATGTATGCAGGGGCCCAAGCACTTGGATCATCTTCTGTTGCTTTCCCAGGCACATTAGCAGAGAGCTGGATTGGAAGTAGAGTAGCTGGGACTCAAACCAGTGCCTATACGGATATGGGATGCTGGTGCTGCAGACGGCAGCTTAACCTACTATGCCATAGCGCTGGCCCCTAGCACAATAAAACTAAATAATCAATCAATAACAGAAAGAAATCTGGGAAGCTCACTAATATGTATAAATTAAATTACATATTACCAATTAATCAATGGGCCAATGAATAAAATTTATTACTGAAAACACCTATATTCTGAGCGCCTTCAAAATTCAAAAAGTTTTTATTCTTTTAAGACATCATCCATAATATGAAAAACTCACATGAGAAAATACTTGTAAGACATATCTGATAAAAACTTGTATAAGAATATATAAAGCAGTCTTATATCTCAACAATGAAAAGACAAAGAATCCAATTAAAAAACAGGAAAAGGATTTGAACAGACATCTCCCTAAACAAGATATGTAAATGAATAATATGCACCTTGAAAGGTTCGCAACAGTGTTAGCCATTGGGGAATGAAAATAAAAATCACAGTGAGATATCACTTCATACCCCTAGGATGACTAAAATAAAGACGAAAACCAGTGTTGATGTAGTTGTGAGAAACTGGAACTTTCATTCATTGCTGGTGGGAACATAAAGTGGGGTAGCCATTTTGAAAAACTATTTGGTGATTCCTCAAAATATTGCATGTGGAGTTGTCATATGACCTAACAATTCCATCCCTAAGTATATACCCAAGAGAACTGAAAACGCATGTCCACATGAAAATGCTACAGAAATGCTTCTGGTAGAATTATTCAAAATGGGCCTGAAGTACAAACAGCCCAAATGCCCATAAACCAGTGAGTGGGTGAATGAAAGATATCACGCATGTTATTTGGCCATAAGAAGGATGGAAGTGCCAACACATGCCACAACATGGGGGGACCATGTCATTAAAGATCATGTACTGTTTGATTCCGTTTACAAGAAACATTCGGAATAGGCAAAGCTACAGAGAAAGCAGTAGGCTGTGCCTGCTGTGGTGCAGGGGTCAGGAGCACTGGAAGTGATCGCTAAGGGGTTCACGCTTTCTGGAGTTATGTTCTAAAATCAGATGATGGCGGTGACTGCACAAGGCTGTGAATATCTAGAAATCACTGAATTGCATCTGTTAAACGAGTAGATTTTATGGCAGTGAAGCTGTAAAAGAATAAAAATAAAATCAAATGTCCTTTCTTTGCCTCCCTACATTAAAAAGAGGAGCAACGATTTCTACCTTTGCATCGTTGGTTCTCAACTGGGATTTTTTTCCCCAAGGAACACCTGGCAACTTTTGAAGATGTAGTGGATGGAGGCCAGGGATGCTGCTGGACCTCCAGCACTCAGAACAGCACCCATACTGAAGAATCAACTGGCTCTAAACATTAAGAGCAGTACAGCTGAGAAACCCTGCCTTAGTTCAAGCTCCCCCAGGTAAGAACAGGGGAGGGGGTGCCTCCTGCCTCTCTCACAAGCAGAGGCCCTGCGGTGCAATGGTGGTCCCTGTGTCGATGCAGTGTTAGAGTTCAGCCTAAGAAACTCACCATCAAGGCAACAGCAAGGCTGGGAACCACAGTCGTATTCAAGGAGTGTCCTTGGGTTTGGTCTCATTTCCAAGAATAGATTTGCTTCCCAGTATTCTCTCTCTTTGTCTTATCTCCAGAGCACACTTCCCCTTTTTGGGTTGACTGCTCAACAGTTTTAAGCAAACCAATGATCCAAAAGGCATAAGTTGGCCGGCGCCGTGGCTTAACAGGCTAATCCTCCACCTTGCGGCGCCGGCACACCGGGTTCTAGTCCCGGTCGGGATGCCGGATTCTATCCCGGTTGCCCCTCTTCCAGGCCAGCTCTCTGCTATGGCCCGGGAAGGTAGTGGAGGATGGCCCAAGTCCTTGGGCCCTGCACCCGCATGGGAGACCAGGAGAAGCACCTGGCTCCTGGCTTTGGATCAGCATGATGCGCCGGCCGCAGCGGCCATTGGAGGGTGAACCAACGGCAAAAAGGAAGACCTTTCTCTCTGTCTCTCTCTCACTATCCACTCTGCCTGTCCAAAAAAAAAAAAAAAAAAAAAAAAAGCATAAGTCTTACATTTTACCTTTTAAAGTTTCATTCCTGAATTTATATTGTATATCCCTATTTTTTTTAAGGTTTATTTATTTGAAAGAGTTACAGAAAGGCAGAGGCAGAGAGAGATCTTTCATCTGCTGGTTCATTCCCCAAATGCCTGCAATGGCTGGAGCTGAGCCAATCTGAAGCCAGGAGCCAGGAGCTCCTTCCAGGTCTCCTATGTGGGTGCAGGGGTCCAAAGACTTGGGCCATCCTCCACTGCTTTCCCAGGTACATCAGCAGGGAGCTAGCTTGGAAGTGGAGCAGCCGGGACTCAAACCAGTGTGCATATGGGATGCCAGTGCCGCAGGTGGTAGCTTTACCATTAGACTACAATGCTGGTCCCATCTTGTGTGTTTTATATGGTGTGGTAAGTTATTTATGCTGAGCCCAGCACTTTGAATGCATGCATATAAGTAGCAGGTGTCTTCCTAGCTGGGAGTGGGGGTGGGTGGTGGCAGGTCATTAGGCGGAGCCATGGGTGGTGTGACAGAGACATGGACACTGCAGGCAGGCACCAATGACCTCGCTCTAGGGTACACGATCTCCTGATCTCCTGCTCCAGAGGCCTGGTGGGTGGGCCAAAAGCAGGGTGTGAGGAAGGAGGCAGCTCCTCCAGGCCTGTGGCTGTTCTGGGCCGCTGTGTTCACTGTGGCCCCTGGCTGTCAGAAAGGCTGGGCTTTCAAGGGACAAGTGACAGATGTCAGTGAGAGTAACAGAGGGGACCCAAAGCTCAGCAGAATGGGGGCATGCATGTCTTAGGTGTGCCCTGGCCTGGGAGCTAGGAATTTGGCTTCTAGGTTTCAAGTCCCAGTTCCACCTTTGTTGGCCGAGTGGCTGACTTGTTTCCTGCTGCTCAAACAAGATGGGTCTTCCTCTGGGGTTGTTGCTGGGAGCAAGTGAGATGATGCCACATTCATTTCTAGGCTGCAAACTTTTTCTTTCTTTAGATGCTGAGGGACACAGATGATTGAAATGACTGCTGGGCTGCCTCAGAAGCAGGTAATTACCATTAGAAATGGGAAGACTTGAGTGGCCCCAGGGAATTAATTAAAACTTACCCAGGCCCCGAGGGGAGGAAGTGTTAATCATGAATTTGCATTTGGATGTATGCAAATTACTGCTCAGACTTCCAGGGTGAAGAGGTTCTCAGGGGCCTGGGGCGGCCAGTCCTTGTCCAGGTTCTCTTTCTCAGCACCTGTGAAGACCTTTGCTCATCCATTTTCCATTAACAAAGAAAGTCTGGCCCAGGAGATTCAAATCGTCCTGGGATTCAGGGAAAATAGCTTTCCTGGCCTCACACGTTCATTCAGGGCCTCTAGGGAAGAGGGCGCCACAGCTCCAGTTTCTTGCACTGTCCTTGGATATGAGCTGATGTGTTTTCTCTTCCAACTTTGGCGACACTGGCCAGCAGCCACTTGTCCCCTTTCTTTCTCTTTTCTCAATGGTGAAAACAAATGTAGAATTAACCAGCCACACTCAGATAGTCCTGGTCTTGTGTTCAAAGCATAAAAGTCAGGAGCCAACCGAACATGGGCCTCCCTCCGTCCACCAGTCCTGATGGGCGAGTTGATGCTGGCGGCGTCAGTGTCACAGATTTCCTTCACAGCCTGTTTGATCTGGTGCTCATTGGCCTTGGTGTCAATGAACACAGGCGTGTGGCTGTCTCTGGGCTTCTCCCTGGCAGACTCTGGCCGGGGGGCACCTGATGATGGTGCAGCAGAGCTTGTTTCTTCTTGGGCCCTCTTCTGAGGATATCTGGCCGGCCTCCCTAGCTGCAGCATTTTGGGCCCATGAAAGGTGGGTGACGAGCAGATCTGTTTTGTGGCTGGGGACACGTTCCAGCACTGCCCTTCTGACCTTCAAAGCCTTTGCTTGGGGGAGGCAGGAGCTTCTTTCCTCGCCTTTGGCACCATCTTGGTGAAACTGGCTCTTTCTTCTCTTTCCCCATTATTCTTCAGTTCATTTCCCCGCTCCTTGGCTTCCCCTATGTCTCTCCATCACCACATACGCCAGCTACTGCATCAGCTCTCACTCTCACAGAGTGGAGTCCTGTGCCTGGGTGTATGTTTCTTTGACCATGCTTTCTCCTCTCTGGGCATTGTCACATCTTGTACCATCCTTACTCCTACTTCAGTAGCTCCTCACTTTCCCGGGATCCACAGAGAGGCTCACCCATGGTGTTCTGTTGTGGAGGCAGGAGTGTGCAGGGGTCTCTGTCCACGGGCAGGTGGGGGGAGTTGTGCCCTGAGCTGTGCCTGTCTGTACCGCATCTGACCTTGTCGGGCCTCGGAGACTTGCACACTGGAGTCCAGGGAAGCGCATCCCGGGGATTCTGCACCCTCTGGGGCACCTTCAGTCTCTCGGACCCTAGCCGTGGTGCTTTACACCACCTACCTGCACTACACTCTGATCACCGTCTCTGACCTCAAGGCTGAGATGGCATGTGACGATCGTAGGGGCTCCTCTTCCTGCCGGGGCTTACTCTGGAGCTTTCCTGCATGTTCTGTATAGGAGTAGGGTTGTGCCTGCATACACATACGTGCATACACAGTACACAGAGAGGTGTAGATGGGTGGGTGGGACAGAGGCCTCTACAAGCGTTAGACCAAGAGCCTGAAGACCTGGGTTCTGGTCCTAACCCTGACTCCTGGGGGCGGTGGATAAATTCCATTCCCTCTCCATCTTCGCTTCTTCTGGAACATGATAGAATTACAGCAGGAGTTGCCAAGGCATCTTGTTTCTGTGATGTGGGTGCAGAGACATGTGGTGTGGGCACTGGGTTGGAGGCTGGGTTTATAGCTGGTTTTGGAGGTAGGTGGACTGAGTTTGAATTCTGGTTAAGCTGCTCTCAAAGTGATGTCCACGGCCAGTGCTGTAGTGTAGCAGGTAAAGCTGCCACCTGCAGTGCTGGCATCCCACATGGGTGCTGGTTCAAGTCCTGGCTGCTCCTCTTCCAATGCAGCTCTCTGCTATGGCCTGGGAAAGCAGTAGAAGATGGCCCAAGTCTTTGGGCTCCTGCACCTGCATGGGAGACCAGAAGAAGCTTCTGGCTCCTGGCTTCAGATGGCTGCAGCTCCAGCCATTTGGTCATCTGGGGAGTGAACCAGTGGATGGAAGATCTCTCTCTCTCTGCCTCTATCTCTCTGTAACTCTGCCTTTCAAATAAAAAAAAATCTTAAAAAGGTGATATCCCCTGTTTCCTTCACTCCAGAGTGGTATTAGCCCAAGCTCCTAGTGTCAGGGCTAAGTCAGGTGGCTTAGGCACCAGTGCTGCGTCTCGCACAATACTCATCCATAAACATCGTTGCTGGTCTCAGCTATACCATTCATTCACTGAAAGAGCTCAGCTAAGTCACACGACTTCAGCTTCTCCTTTGTGAATTCAAGAATCTGGACCTCAAAGAGCCACAAAACCCCTTCCTTTCCTGGACTCTACATCACACAGCGCAGGGGAGAAAGCGTCTGGGGCACCCGGCTATCCGGAGATTCACCACTAGAGGGCAACATGCTCGCATCTGGAGAGCAGGCAGGATGGGCAGAGCCAATCTACCGACAGTTAATGGTCCGGGAGCTGGGCTACTGAGCCCAGCTCCAGTTAGATGTCCCCAAGGGACCCTGGACACACACCCCCATCCCCTCCACGTGGGATCTCACCATTGTTCCTGGGGTGGAGACCCCCTCACCCCCAGAACCAGGCTGATGGTGAAGGGCTGGAGTAACTACATTTTGAAAAAGTGCCTCCATTCGGAGAGGCAGACCCGACGTCCGGTAAAAGCAGGGTCACTCTGGAGAAACCGAAACTTACAACGGAACAGCTCTAGTTCACCATATAAGAAAATCCCCTGGGTCCGAACCAATCAGGAACAACCGCTTTCGATCCGGAAATACCAGAGGTGAGCCCAGCCAATCCACTGTTGCCCTGCACCCCTTGATGACGTAACCCTGCTGTAAAAGATGCTCCAGAGCACAGCTCGAGGCCTCCCTCTGCCCTCCACTGCGCGGTTGGTTAGACGGGGTCCCTGTCATGGCTTGTACTTCCGAAATAAACCTTGCTTTGCATTTCGTTGTGTTCGAGTCTCTGGTGGCATTTGGGGACCCAATGATCTGGGCACAAATCTTAGGGGCTTGTCCGGGATCCCCAAAAGCCCCCCAGCGACCTTGACCCCAAAGGTTTGCTCCAGTCAACTGGGTGAGTTCGTCAGTCTCTTTGCTGTCCGAGTGTATTTGATTGTTAACTGTTCTGTAGTGTGGCCGTTGCATCTGAAGTCTGATTCTGAGGGTCTTGCCCGAGCAGACGCACTTGCGGGGCAACCTTGGAGGAAATGGCAGACATCCTGATTCCTCATCTGGGTGAGGATTCCGAGATCGGGACCTGAGAAGGCCTAATCTGTAACTCTGGGGACAAAGAGCGAACTCTGTTGCAGCTGCAGAGTTCTCGTCCCATCCGAACCGTCTTTGGTCTCCATCAAACTCCCAGAGGTTCACCCTTGGAGGCTCCCGGAGGTCTGCCCTCAGAGCAACTGAGATCTTCTGTTATAAGACCATCTGTATCTGTCTGCGGAAATTCAGTACGGGCCCAGTGTCTGATTGTCTTTTTGCTAATTAGTGTTTGTCTCATTCTATTTCTTTCTTTTTTTTTGACAGGCAGAATGGACAGTGAGGGAGAGAGACAGAGAGAAAGGTTCACCCCCCAATGGCTGCTGCAGCCAGCGTACCACGCTGATCTGAAGCCAGGAGCCAGGTGCTTTTCCTGGTCTCCCATTTGGGTGCAGGGTCCAAGCACTTGGGCCATCCTCCACTGCCTTCCCGGGCCACAGCAGAGAGCTGGACAGGAAGAGGAGCAACCAGGACAGAATCTGGTGCCCCGACCGGGACTAGAACCCGGGGTTCTGGTGCTGCAGGCGGAGGTTTAGCCTATTGAGCCGTGGCGCTGGCCTCATTCTATTTCTGTTGATGACTGAATCGACGGGACGGAAAATGGGGGCAACTCCTTCCTCTCCATTAGACTGACCCTTGTACACTGGAAAGATGTCAAAAAGGTGGCTCATAATAACAGTGTAAATGTTAAGAAAAACAATTGGGTTAGTTTCTGCACATTGGAATGGCCCACTTTTGATGTGGGCTGGCCCCATGAAGGAACATTTAATTTGACTATTATTTCTAAAGTTGAAGATTTGATCTTTCAGCCTCAAACTGGACATCCGGATCAGGTACCCTACATTGTAACCTGGGGGAGTCTCGAACGGGTAGATGGACCCCTCCCCTGGGTCCTATCCTTTTTACCAACTTCCCCAATACCAGTTTCTAATCCGTCTACTCCCTCGCAGGTACTCCCTGTGAAAACAAAAGAAAAAGAAGAACAAAAACTGCCCGTTCTCCAAGGAGGGACAGATGAGTCTGAACTCCGCCCCCCCCACCCCGGGGCGGGGAATGCACCCCACCATGAGAGGAGGTGGGGCAGCGAGAGGAACTCCCCCAGGGGCCGGCTCAGTCCACTCAGAGCCGCAGGGGAGCCCCTCCCCAGCCCAACCCCATGGTAACGCTGCCACTAAGACCAGTAGGACCAGTGGACGCCAATGGCAACCAGCTCCTCTGGTATTGGCTGTTCGAGATCAGTGATCTGTACAACTGGCAAATGCAAAATGCTCCTTTCTCTAAGAATCCCCAAGAACTTATTAGCCTTTTAGAAACTGTTTTGTTCACCCACCAGCCTACCTGGGATGATTGTAACTGAAGGACCCTTATGGGGGAGAGGGACAAGAAACTAGGCCTGGGCAAATATCAGGGGCTTCTTAAGAGGTTAGATGTTCCCCAGAGTCTAGCGGGCAGGACATTCTCTGGGAAGGAAAAGTCAATCCCCTTCAGAGAATCTCTCGGCACGCCCAGAGCAGACCTGCCCCTCCCCTCCGGGAAACCTCTGGGCGCGCCCAGAGCAGAGCTGCCCCTCCCCTTCAGAGAGTCTCTAGGCGCGCACTTATGATGTCACTGCGACCGGCCAATCCTGTAACACCTCAGCACTCTCCCTCAGCATTCTCCGGTATGCTAATTGTCCCTCCGAACCAGCCAATCCCGTGCCACCTCTGCATTTTCCACCAGCACTCTCCACCAGCATTCTTCGCCAGCGTTCTCCCATATGCTAATGGGCCCTCTGAACTGACCAATCCTACGCATGCGCATTAGGAATATGCTAATTCGTTGCCTATATAACCTGTGTGAAACTGCCGCTCAGGGCTCCTCACTGCCTGAGGTGGGGGCCCGTTTGCGCAAACGTTCAATAAAAACCTTGTGCTTTTTGCATCAACTGGTCTGGAGTCTGGATCTTTGGGCGTCCTCCCGAGCAAGTGGGCATCTCTGCAACTGAGAGGTCCAACAGTAACCAGCTTTTAAGCATCCTTTTCACCATGGAGGAGAGGAACCAGATTCTGGAGGCAGCCCAAAAAGCAGTGCCGGGATCGACCAGGGCCCCTTTGACAGATCCGGCGACCATTAATGCTTATTTTCCTGCCACCCGCCCTGATTGGGACTATAATACAGCACAAGGTAAGGAGAGACTCCAAGTCTATCGCCAGGCCCTGTTGGTGGTCTCAAAGTGGCGGCACGCAAGCCGACCAATATGGCCAAAGTTTATGATATCAGGCAGGGAGCAGACGAGAGCCCCGCAGCTTATCTACAACGGCTGTTAGAGGCTTTTCACCAATATATGCCCTACGACCTTGAGGCAGAGGAATCGGCCCAAATGATAAGGTTTGCATACATCAATCAGGCAGCACCAGACATGAAAAAGAAACTATAGTCACTAGATAGATTAGGTGAAAAACACCTTCGAGAACTAGTGGCAGTAGCAGAGAAAGTTTTTAACAAAAGTGAAACAGGAGAACAAAAAGAAGAGAGACGAGAAAGGAGACAGGAAAAGAGCTTAGCGAGGCTCCTAGCACAGCAACAGGTGCAACACAGGGAGGAATTACGTGAGATTCTCATTGCCACCGGCACTGGAACAACTAAGCTGCCTTCAGGAGAGAACAAAGGACTATAATGCTGCAATCCTAAGGTGGGGAAAAACCAATGTGCCTATTGCAGGGAGGAAGGGCACTGGGTCAAGGATTGCCCCCTGAAAAAGGGGTGGCCCCAGCCAGCTCGGGTCCTCCAGGCAACCCTGGAGGAGGACAGCGACTAGGGGAGACGGGGTTCAGACCCCCTCCCTGAGCCTAGAGTAACCCTAAAAGTGGAGCGGAAGCCAGTAAAATTCATGGTAGACACAGGAACTGAAAACTCGGTTCTCTTAACTCCTGGAGGGCCCATGTCTGACAAAACAACATGGGTCCAAGGGGCCACGGGCACCAAGCTCTATAAATAGACTACCCGAAGAATGGTGGACTTTGGAGTGGGACAGGCCATACCTGAATGTTCCTACCCCTTGTTGGGCCGTGATCTCTTGTCTAAAATGAAAGCTCAAATTCACTTTTCGGGACCCTGTGCTGGAGACTCCTCTCCACGACTGTGCTGGCATAGTGGCCCAGGCTCATTGCGTTCAACCAGACCTGAGGGACACTCTGTTACCTGATGCAGAGGCACATGGTTCACTGACAGCAGCAGCTTCGTATGGGATGGTCAGAGGTATGCGGGGGCAGCAGTCACCACCACCACTGAAACCATCTGGGCAGAACCCTTACCCTCGGGGACATCAGCCCAAAGGGCAGAACTAATAGCCCTAGTGATGGCCCTTAAATTTGGCAAAGACAAAAAGTTAAATGTGTATACCGATAGCCGGTATGCCTTCACCACCGCCCACGTCCATGGGGCTATTTATCAGGAGAGGGGCCTGTTGACTGCAGAAGGAAAGACTGTCAAAAACAGACAAGAGATCCTGAGTCTCCTCACAGCCCTTTGGGGGCCCAAGAAACTGGCAATCATTTATTGCCCAGGCCACCAAAAAGGCTCAGGGCCTATCCACCTGGGAAATAACTTGGCAGATAAGGTTGTCAAAGAAATAGCTGAAACCAGGAAAATTACTCCTGTCCTTGCGGGGCATGAGCACGGCCATGGTGTGGCCAGGCCAGGCCCGGGGGCTCCGCATGCGCAGCTGCCACCGGGTGCCCCCGCCCAAGCTACGTGGAACGGAGCCGAGCCCGAGAACTAACCCGAGCCAGGGCCTGCGGAGCCAGCCGGCGGGTGTCCCGGGGATGGCAGCGCAGGGAGGGACCCGGCGTGTGCGCATGTGGCCCCGGCCACCACCATGGCGGACAGCGACCCCGCAGGGTGCATGGCAGTAGCGGCTCCAGCCTCCGGGCTGGGCGGCGCCAAGGAGGGGTCAACATGGAGCATGCCTAGCTCCAGGAGGCGCAGGACCGGCTGCAACGCCTGCAGGAGGACTTCATCTACAGCCTGCAGGCACTGGAGGAGCGGGACTGTGGGCTGGAGCGTGTGCACAGCTGCCGCCATGATGCCACTGTGCCCAGGGCTGGCCATGAACAAGCTGCTGTTGCGCGAGGAGGGGGAGTGGATCCTGGAGCAGCTCTTGCAGCCGCCACAGCCCCCCTCCCCCCAGCAAGAGGACTGTTGGGAACCAGACAGAGAGGGACCAGGCTGCCAATGATGATGCCGATGATGCCGGCGGCCTCCTCTCCAGTGGGCCCTATGAGAGGGGCAAATAAGATGGCGCCCTGAGGAAGTAAGATGGGCGGAATCCAAATTTGTTTACCACTAAAACTAATTGGCTGCGCAACATCAGGGGAGGTAACAAAACTAGTAACAAGTGTATAGACATATGGCTAGTCCTATAGAAATCCCCGCATAAGGTGATTTTTTAAATGATTGGCTGGTCCTTAGCCCTGCCCCAATGACTCTGCAGTTTTGTGCTATAAAAGGTTTTGTTACACATGAAGTAAATGAGTCCTTGCTACTAGACTTGGCTCCCTGCTGCATCTGACTGTCTCCGGGATCGGGAGGCTGGGGAACCGGCGAGCGGCGCACTTACCTTTCCTCGGACCCAGTCCATCCTCGTTCGGGTGGGCTAAGACCCTGCAGTCCTGGTGGACCCAGGGGTGCAAGATTTGCCAGAGACCCCCCAGTACACCTCTGAAGATCTAGTCTGGATAAATGACAAACCCATGGCCCACCTAGACAAAGGCTGGTGGTGGACAGAGGATGGACGAGTCATCCTATGGTACAAATTAGGCCAGACCATTTTAAGGAGAATCCATCAGGCTTCCCACCTGGGAACTAAAAAGATGCAGGGCCTGCTCAAACAATCTGACCTGAGAATACCCGATGGCAACGACCTTATCAAAGAAATTGTTTGAACTGCTTGAAACAGTTCAGGTGCAAGAATTAGGGGAACCTGACCGGGTATGTACTGGGAAGTTGACTTTACTGAAATTAAGTCAGGAAAATTTGGCTATAAATATTTATTAGTGTTCATAGACACTTTCTCTGGATGGACTGAAGCCTTCCCCACAAAACTGCCAATGTGGTAGCAAAAAAATTGGTTGAAGAGATCGTGCCCAGGTATGGATTTCCCACCATGATCAGGTCAGACAACGGCCTGGCTTTCATTTCGCAGGTAAGCCAGGGAATAGCCACTGCACTGGGGGAAAATTGGAAATTACACTGTGCATACAGGCCCCAAAGCTCAGGACAGGTAGAAAGAATGAACAGAACTTTAAAAGAGACCTTAACTAAATTGAACTTAGAGACTGGCATGGACTGGGTAACTCTCCTTCCCTTTGCTCTATTCCGGGTTAGAAATTCCCCCTACCAGCTAAGCCTTACTCCTTTTGAAATTATGTATGGTAAACCCCCTCCCCTAATACCTAGTTTACAGTCTGACTTGATTGCTATTTTAGATGACCAGGATGTCCTGGATGCTGTGCGTCAGCTCCAACTTCTCCCCCTACCACTCATAGATTCTGACCGGGGGATTGGGTTCCAGTTCGGAGACATCATCGCAAGACTCTTGAGTCTCAATGGAAGGCCCCTTTGTTGTCCTCATGACAACTCCCACGGCTCTCAAAGTAGACGGGGTCGCCGCATGGATCCACTACTCTCACACCCGGCCGACAGACCTGCCCACTCCTCCGACAACGGGGCCCTGAGGAGAAACCTGGAACACCCTCAAACATCCATCCAGCGCCCTGAGACTCAAATTGCACAGAGATGGGGCCTAATCCCAAACCCTTCCAGCTAGCTTTGATTCTGCTTTTGCTCTTGTTCTTCTTTTCCTTTCGTCAAGCTTTGGCTGTAAGTAACCCTCATCAACCGTACCAGTGGGTGCTGAGTAGACATGGCGAAGTCCTACAATCAGGGACCGGACCACTTGGTGGCCGGCAATGGCGTCCTTTGTAACGACCCTTTGTGCTCTGGCCCCTCTCGGCCGCTGCTTAAATGCTAGGGACTTTTATATGTGCCCTGCTTCAGGACCAACATATTGTAACAATCCCAGTCACTATTGCTGTGCCTATTGGGGGTGTGAAACAATAGCATCTAACTGGATACTAAAACCAAGAAAAGATCCAAATATCAAGGTACAATGGTGGCCGGAAAGTTGTATACCTAACAGTCCTTTCAGGAGTGGCGGATGGAAACAAAATCATAAGGTCAACAACCGACTATGTGAACAAATCCAAATTGATATAACCGACCCCAGTGATCCTAAATGGGCCTATGGAAGGAGCTGGGATGTTAGATGTTATATGGAAGGAACGGATCCAGGAGGGATATTTTCCATTCAGAGGTTTCCAGCAGAGGAGTCAGTGGCAATAGGCCCCAATAAGGTAGTAAATCCTCAACCAGCACAATAGCTGACCCTCAGTGCGGCAGGCCCCATCACTGACTCTAAACCTGACACAATAAGCCCTACCGTTTGCTCTGGACTCACAAGGGTTACTAATGCCCCCAACACCCTTGATCCTCAATTTCCTGTAAAACACCCACCATTAGATTTGCTTGCCCAGTCTTTCCAGGTCCTAAATGCTACCAGCCCAAATTTAACAATGGCTTGTAGGCTTTGCTACGACATAGCCCCCCCCCCCCCCCCCTTTATTATGAAGGTTATGCGGTCACCGCTGCGTTTTCTTAGATTTATTATTATTATTATTATTATTTTGACAGGCAGACTTAGTGAGAGAGAGAAAGAGACAGAGAGAAAGGTCTTCCTTCTGTTGGTTCACCCCCAAAATGGCCGCTACGGTCAGTGCGCTGCGCTGATCCAAAGCCAGGAGCCAGGTGCTTCCTCCTGGTCTCTCATGTGGGTGTAGGGCCCAAGCACTTGGGCCATCCTCTACTGCCTTCCTGGGCCACAGGAGAGAGCGGGACTGGAAGAGAAGCAACTGGGACAGAATTCGGTGCCCCAACCGGGACTAGAACCCAGGGTGCCAACGCCACAGGCGGAGGATTATCCAAGTGAGCTGTGGCGCCAGCCTCACTGCCGCGTTTTCTAACTCTACCTCCTCTGCTAACTGTAAATGGAAAAGCCGTAACCAGGGTTTAACTTTGGGACAGGTTACAGGGCAGGGACTCTGCTTGGGACAGGTCCCCACAGCAAAAAGCATCTCTATAATTCTACTCCTAAGGTATACCCAGCAAACCCTTATATCATACCTCACAATGACACCTGGTAGGCTTGTTCTACCGGCCTTACCCCTTGTGCCCATCTCCAGGTCTTAAATCACACTGATTATTGCATACTTACTAGACTGGTCCCCAAAATTCTGTATCATACAAATAATGAATTCTTAAATAGGGTCCAGGACAAACAGAAAATGATTGAAACCCACAGATTTAAAAGGTAGTCCATAACCGCCCTAACTCTGAGTTTACTAATAGGTGCCAGCCGGGGGGGGGGGGGGGTAGGGGGGCTGGGCACCTGAGTATCGGCCCTAGTAACCCAAAATCAGCATTACTCCAAATTAAGTGCAGCTATAGCTATTGACATAGAACGCATAGAAAACGCCATTACCCACTTAGAACAATCCCTCTCATCTCTGGCTGAAGTTGTGTTACAGATGAGGCAGGGACTCAACCTAGTGTTCTTGCAACAAGAGGGGGTTGTACGCTGCTCTGGGGAAGAATGCTGCTTTTACTGATCACTCGGGCCTAATAAAAGATAACATGGCTAAAGGCAGGGAAGGACTGGCAAAACAGAAAAAAAAAAAGAACGGGAAACCTCTCAGGGGTGGTTCGAGTCTGGTTTAATTCATCTCCATGGCTAACCACCCTTCTAACAGGACTCATAGGGCCCCTTGTTCTCCTAATTCTAATCTTAACCTTTGGCCCTTACATTATCAACAGACTTGTGCAGTTCATGAAACAGAGATTGGGTACCATTCAGTTAATGGTCCAAGGGTCCCAATATAAGCCTTTAAATACGACTGAAACTTACGAAATGTCAGTCCACAACCCATGATTGGGTCTTCAAATATGCACAAAAACAAGGGGGGAATGAAGGCCGGAGTAGCTACATTTTGAAAAACTGTCTCCATTAGGAGAGGCAGGCCCGACTTCCTGTAAAAGCAGCGTCACTCTGGGGAAACGGAAACTTACAACTGAACAGCTCTAGTGTTCACCATATAAGGGAATCCCCTGGGTCCGAACCAATCAGGAACAACCGCGTCGGATCAGGAAGTACCAGAGGTGAGCCCAGCCAATCCACTGTTACCCCACGATGAGGTAACCTTGCCTTAAAAGATGCCCCGGAGCACGGCTCGGGGCCTCTCTCTGCCCTCTGCCGCGCAGTTGCTTAGACGGGGTCCCTGTGGCGGCTTGCACTTCTGAAATAAACCTTGCTTTTGCCTTTTGTTGTGTCCGAGTCTCTGGCGGCGTTTGGGGATCCAAGGATCTGGGCACAATGGCAGAGAGCTTATGCCTGGGGGAAGGTGGCAGCACAAAGCCCCTCCCCTCCCCCTGGGCAAAGCTTCCCTCCCCCCTTTTCATCTACCTCACCCCAAACGCCCACCGTGCGCCCAGAGGAGCAGGGTGGTGGGGAACCCCCACCCTCCATCCTCCCTGAAGCCTTGGGCCTATGTCTTCTTTCTTTCGCTCTTGTACCTGAAATCGGACAAGACCCCCTAAAATTCACACTAAAATGTGGCCCCTTAAAGTTCCATAGAAATGCTAGCCGGGGTGCCACATGTACTACCAGAATTTGGGGTGCCTTACGATTTCACCACGGGCTTATTACTAAATCCCCGATATTAATAAGCCCAAGAGGGTTCTTGCCTAATATTTAGAGAAGAATTCTAAATACCGGCACAGATAAACAAGGCAGCATGGTACGTTTTAAGCTTTTATTTAGTAAGAAAGATGCATAGGAGAGTGAGAGCTTTATTTAAGAGAGAAAGAGATAATTAGGGGTTCATACCGAGCACCTGGAACCAGCCACGTGGAAGAGCATCTAGGCCAGGAAGCCTAGCGCACATGGATGGAAGGCCATGCACCCTGGAGGCGTGGGGCTACAGCAAGCCCCTTCCTAGCAAGACGCCAGGAAGAAAAGAGCAGGCTGGGCACACTGTGCCCAGGCTTTTAACCCACTCCAATGGGGAGTGGTCAATTAACCTGATTGGCTGGTGGACACCCCGGTACGGCCAGGTAGGGGCATCAGGTAGGAGCATGAGGTCACACAGGGGCGTGGTCTTCCAGCTCACAAATCCCATCAACTCCAACCTGTGTGCCTGCCTACTTCATCCCGGCTCACGCTCTGGGAGGACCCACACTCCCACCACGCTCCTCCGCCCTGCCACGCTCCTCCGTCCTGCCCGCTCACCACTGCGCATCGGCCTGGTCCCCGCGCGGAGCCGCGCCTCAGCGCCCAGACTGGTCTTCCTCCGCGCGGAGACCCGGATGCTGGCCGCCCCGCCCCGGCTCACGCGCCCGGATCCACGTTCTCGGCGTCGCGGCCTCCTCGCGGCCCCGGCGTTGACCGTTAACGCCGCCAACGGGCGAAGCGGGGCGGCGGGGCCTGCGTGGCGAGGGCCGCCTGCCTCACGGGCGTCGCCCCAGGCCGCCGCGCACTTCGTCTTCATGGTCCCCTTGCCCTTCCCTGGCGTCCATCGCCGCCTGCGCGGCGCTCCCCGTGGCCTGCGGCTGGCCGGTGCGCGCCAGGTGAGGAACTTGGCCGTCACCGTGGCCTCCGTCTCGACCCCCTGCTCGCTGAGGGTGGCCTCCTACGCATGCATCCTTGCCGCCGGCCTCGGGGGTCTCCGCAGCCCAAGGCTGCCCCGAAGTAGCCTCCTCAACTTCTCTACCTGTTCCTCCCGCCTGTTTCGTGTTCTTTTTCAGGGCCGTCGCCGTCGACGCTCCGAGGCCTCCGGCAGGCTCGGACCAGATCCGGGCCGGATTCAACCCTTTCGTCTACACCCGAGGGCCGCAGAGGTCACAGGGAGAGACACCTTTGCGGCTGTGGATCTTTGGAGTTCTTGGCGACAAGGAGGAGGGGGAAGCTGGGACCTGGCTGGGCACGGGTGCGAGTGTGGGGGTCCCTCGCCCCGCCTGGCCCGAGGGCCCCCGGGGCCACCGACTCGCTGCCCGGAGATGCCACTTCCAGGGCCTGTTGCCATGACCTTGGCTTGGCCTCTCTTGTGGGTTGGGAGGGAGGTGGAGGAGGGAGTGTGGCTGGGATAATTTGGTGCCGTGGTTTGCCAACTCCTGGACTGCCTGGGGTGCGGTGGCTCCTGAGACGTGGGGCTTCCTCCTCCTCCCACAGACTCCTGGGTGCAGCCTTTCTCTCCCATCAATCGCTCCTGCTGCAATGGGTGCTCCTTCCTGGCAGGTGCAATGTCCACCCCCGCCCCGGGGTGGGGGGCGGTCTGGGGGCAAACTTGGTGCTGCTCCCAGTCTGGTGGTGTCTGTCCAGTTACTCAGCCCCTGATGGACAACTTCTCACCTGGGGTCCCGGAGAGGCTGGAGTCTCTAACTCGCCCCACCCCCCACTCTCTCTTCATTCCCTCCTCCGGTCCTAGCGTAGAAATAACACCATCTCTTTCTCCTGACTCTGGTCAGAAGGCCTGAGCTGGCCCTCGGAAGACCAAAATGACACTTCCGTGCTTTGTAGACTGTCCCCTGTTTGTACCTTAGTTTACAGACCAGAGGGATCCCTACCATTTTACTTTATCAGGGAGTCAGTTTGTTTTTTGGCTAGATGTTTTTATTTATCTATTTTCATTTTTTAGTTTGGAAGACAGGCAAAGAGAATTTGAAAGGCAGAGAAAGAGAGGTAGAGATATCTTCCATCAGTTGGTTCACCCCTTAATACCTGCAACAGCCAGGACTGGGCTAGGCTGAAGCCAGGAGCCCAGAAACTCAACCCAGTCTCCCACATGGGTAGCAGGGACTCCAGTACTTGAGCTACCATCTGCTGCCTCCCAGGGTGTGCATTAGCGGGAAGCTGGATCAGGAGTGGGAGGAACAGTGGTGTTTTTTTCTTACTGTTTGTTGAACTCTTAGTGTAGGGTTAATCTTACGACCATAAAGTAAACTGAAAGTAGGTCATTGTAAAGATTAAGAGAGGGAGGAGGGGGGGAGGGTGGGGTGGGAAGTATCACTATGTTCCTAAAACTGTATGTATGAAATACATGGACTTTGTTTACCTTAAATACAATAAAAAGTGGAGGAGCTGAGACTCGAACCAGGCGCTCCAGTGTGGTACAGGCAACCTAAGCAGAATCTTCACTGCGCCAAATACACCCGTGCCCGGGAAGCCAATGTTTGTTCGTGAACTCCCCTGCAGCCATAAGCTGCAGGAGGGGAGAGAACAAGAGGAGCAACAACTCTCAAGGCACAGTCAGTGGAGGCCTGCAAAGTAGCACTGGTTTTCTTTTGCGCTTTACAAAAGTAACACTGCTAATTGCCCAGAATTTTGCATCCAGAAAAAAGGAAAGAACACTCAACGTTGAGTGTGAATAATGTCCTTGGGAAATTATCGTGGCCTGTTTTCTGCTCTGTATCTGGATACAAGCAGATTTAAAAAGGCTAAAAATGGCCTTTTACTGCCCACACTGCTTCATAATAGTTTTCCCCCAGTTTGTTAGACCTCATTGTAATCTTGTACCCTATCAGTCCACTTCTAAAGCACAATTTTAATATCTGGTATCCTACTTTAGGGGTCTATCATAACTTTGAGCAGTCTCCTATCGAGTGTTTTGTTGTGAATATGGCTGAAATAGAAATCGTTGCACTGATGCCTTTGTATATCTCAGGCTTTCCTAGCACAAACTTCTAGAAGTGGAATTGCTGGGCCAAAGTGTGTGCCTGGTTTTAGAGCTTTTGAAACATTTTGCCAAATTGCCCTCCACAGGAATTTTTATTGTTTTACAGCCCAGTTGAATGCCTTTTCCGTACAATTTTTAGGGCTGGGGTCCGTGATGCAGGGAAGGGAGGGGTGGAGATGGGGGTAAGGGAAGGGGTGGGGTCGCTAGCCATGCTCTCAGGAGGCAGAGGACTCTGAGAAGAGGCAGCCACTTCCCAGTGTATTTTATCCAAACAAGACAGGGCGAGACTCTGGTTTTGTTTAAGCTGAGAGGAAGCAGATACAGGAGCACACCTGTGAGTTTCAGGCAGTCAGTTTTTGGTACAAGGGTGTCCTTTGGAATATTCAGCTAGAGATCTAGACTGCTTTGTCTTCCTAGGGAAGGTATTCGGGATATAGTTAAGACTAAAAAGTTATTTATCAGAGATTGAGATCTGACCGGGTGTCCTGCATTTCCATTTGTTAAAGCTGGCAACCCTGACCCCAGCGATGCCCTTGCAGGGCTGGAACTGCAGGGAGAGGGGAGCATCCAAGTAGAAAATTCCAGTGACCTCCGTTCAGGAAGAAGGCAGCCGCTGGGGAGACCCGGTGGTTACCTGTGCTGGGGGCCTTGTAGGGCAGAGCCCTGCCCTTCATACCTGTAAGCGCCAGAGAGGATGTGGAAGGCGGGGAGGGAGATCTTTGGGAATAGGAGCCATGTAAGCATCCAGTAGGGTTCCTTCTCATGGTGGGAAGTATAGGAGTAGAGAATAAGGAGTTCTTGGGGCTGGCTGGCCAGAGGCTGGCCTGTAGTCAGCTACGTTGCACAGTGGCTGCTGACTTGGCCCAGGGGTTGGCCAGCTTTGAGATCCTGGGAGGTTTCTTGCCATGGCTGTGCCTCAGTTTCCTCACCTGTAAGGCTATCATTGTTGTGGTCTCTGTTGCACAAAATTGTTGTAATGATTAAATATAGCCTTCCCCAGTCATCTTAAAAAAATTATTTGCAAGGTGGAGAGACAGAGATCCCTCCACCTGCTGGGGCTGGGCCGGGCTGGAGCTGGGAGTGGCACTCCATTTAGCACATCGCTGTGTCTGGCAGGGGCTGAAGAACTTGAGCCATCACTGCTGCCCCCCAGGGTGTGCGTTAGCAAGAGGCTGGAGTCAGGAGAGGGGGTCAGCATCTGTTGATTTGGGATGTGGGCATTTTAAGTGCGAGGCTGGATGCCTGCTCCCTCTCCAGTCATTACTACATAATCTCTTAGCATTATTTGGAATTCACTTTTTTCTTTGCAATTTTTTTCCCTTTCACCAAAAAGTGGTGTTTCATCAGGGCAGGGATGTTGCCTGTCTCATTCTCCAGTGTATTCCTGGTGCCTTGGCTAGTGGCTGGGACATAATAGATGTTTAGTAAATATTTATTGAATACATATGTACATAAATAAAAAACTTTATCATAGTGCATGGGAACGAAGGGCTAAGGAGTCAATTTCCATCACTGGCATGATCGTTACTACTATCATTTTCATCCCTGTGAACGTCAGTGGTAACTGTCACGGAGGTTTTTAGATGTCAAACATTTAGGACTTCCTAGGAAAACCCCTTAAAGTTGCTGGAAAGTGTAAAATGTGTCATATGGGAGAGAGGTGAGGGAGAAGCTGGGTGTGGGCCTTGGGGGAGAGGGCATTTGGAAAAGAGGAAATCCCGGTGTAGGCTGTGAGGGTGATGGCCGGGAAGGGTCAGATGGGCCATTGTCTAGGGCTGTGGCTGAGCCAGGTGAATGATTCTGGACGAAGAGCTGACTGTGGCTGCTCACAGAGTTGAGTCCCGGAGAAGCAGTCTCAGAGAAGATCTAGGAACCTGTAGAAGCAGCTGAGCTCCTCCCACAAGGGCGGTTTGGTTGGGGGGCTACTGGCGGCTTCCTGGGCACTGTGCTGCTGCTGCTGGGACCTGACAGCCCCCCGGCGTCTTCAGTGTGAATCGCCAACTTCTTTGCATCACTTGCACCTGATTGAAAGTCACCACTGCCGGGACGGGCTGGGGTCACAGGCCTGTATCTTGGCTGTTAGGGTTTAGGGAAGCTAGTTATGTGGGCTGCGTGGCCGCTGGAGCAGTGGGAGAAGCTTTCTCCCCCACAGAACCCTTAACCACATGGCAGAGTCAGTTCCAGGTTGACTGTGAGCAGTGGGCAGAAGCCCCTGTCGTTTGGTTTGTGCGCAGTCTCCTTTCCTGCCACTCCATCCACTTGATTCACAGCTGTTAGGAGAGAACTGGGGAATGAGGAAGCTGGATCAGAAGCAGAGCTGGGACTTGAACCAGGCACTCGGACATGTGAATGTGACAGTCTGATAGTATTATCCAAAGGTTTCTGCCATGATGCCTCCCATCCCACATGCACTTGACAGCGTGCTCTTGCTATTCACCTCTATCAAGAGATGGAGTCTAGGGACAGGCACTGTGGTGCCCTGGGGTAAACCACACGCAGGACACCTGCAGCTCACGTGAGAGTGCCTGGAATAGGGCACCACTGCATCCGATCCAGCTTCCTGCTGATGTGCCCCCTGGGAGACAGGGGTGATGGCTCAAATAATTGGGTCCCTGCCACCCATGTGGGAGATGTGGGTGGAGTTCCTGGCTCCTGGCTGTGGCCTGGCCTAGCCCTAGCTGCTGACTGCTCTGGCAAGACCTGCACTTTTCAGCTGCAATAGTACTGTATTATGAAATACTTGACATGAAAATGCAGACTGGATATGAAATCCTTTCACTAATGCAAGAGTTTTAAACAGAACCATTGTCTAAGGGAGAGAAAAGGAAGAACTGGTGGATTATCATTTTTTTTTTGACAGGCAGAGTGGACAGAGAGAGAGAGAAAGGTCTTCCTTTGCCGTTGGTTCACCCTCCAATGGCCGCTGCAGCCGGCGCGCTGCGGCTGGTGCACTGCGCCAATCCGAAGCCAGGAGCCAGGTGCTTCTCCTGGTCTCCCATGCGGGTGCAGGACCCAAGCACTTGGGCCATCCTCCACTGCACTCCCAGGCCAGAGCAGAGAGCTGGCCTGGAAGAGGGACAACCGGGACTAGAACCCTGTGTGCCGGCGCCGCAGGTGGAAGATTAGCCTATTGAGCCGTGGCGCCGGCCTATGTATCATTTTTTAGAAAAAGGTTATTTATTTGAAAGGCAGAGTTGCAGAGAGAGAGTGCTTCCATCCACTGGTTCCCTCTCCAATTGGCTGCAATGGCCGGAGCTGCACTGATCCGAAGCCAGGAGCCAGGAGCTTCTTCCAGGTCTCCCATGTGGGTGCAGGGCCCAGGAACTTGGGCCATATTCTACTGCTTTCTCAGGCCACAGTAGAGAGCTGGATTGGAAGAGGAGCAACCAGGACTCGAACCGGTCCCCATATGGGATGCTGGCACTGCAGGCAGCAGCTTTACCTACTATGCCACAGTCCTGGCTCCTATATATCATTTCAACTGTTGGAAAACTGAACGACTTTGAAACAGGTTTTATGGGAAGCTCCTGGCTTCAGATGGGTGCAGCTCTGGCCGTTGCAGCCAATCGGAGAGTGAACCAACCAGTGGATGGAAGACCCCACCACCCGCCTCTCCTCTCTGTGTTACTCTGACTTTCAAATAAATCTTTAAAAGTTTTACATGTTTGTGGCCTACTTCTTTTTTTTTTGAGAGTTTTTTTTTTGACAGAGTGGATAGTGAGAGAGAGAGAGAGAGAGAGAAAGGTCTTTCTTTTTGCCGTTGGTTCACCCTCCAATGGTCGCTGTGGCCGGCGCATCGTGCTGATCCAAAGCCAGGAGCCAGGTGCTTCTCCTGGTCTCCTATGCGGGTGCAGGGCCCAAGGACTTGGGCCATCCTCCACTGCCTTCCCGGGCCATAGCAGAGAGCTGGCCTGGAAGAGGGGCAACCGGGATAGAATCCGGCACCCAAACCGGGACTAGAACCCGGTGTGCCGGCGCCGCAAGGCAGAGGATTAGCCTGTTAAGCCACGGCGCTGGCCTGTGGCCTACTTCTATGAGTAGTTCTCTTAATATTAACCATGAGGCTGGCGCCGTGACTCAATAGGCTAATCCTCCATCTGTGGCGCCGGCACACAGGGTTCTAGTCCTGGTTGGGGCGCCGGATTCTGTCCCGGTTGCCCCTCTTCCAGGCCAGCTCTCTGGCCTGGGAAGGCAGTGGAGGATGGCCCAAGTGCTTGGTCCCTGTACCCGCATGGGAGACCAGGAGAAGCACCTGGCTCTTGGCTTTGGATCAGCGCGGTGCACCAGCTGCAGTGCCCATTGGAGGATGAACCAACAGAAGGAAGACTTTGCTCTCTGTCTCTCTTTCTGTCCACTCTGCCTGTCAAAAAAAAAAAATATTAACCATGAGTCATTTTAAGAAATCAGTGCTAAAGATTTTTTTTTAAAAATTTATTTGAAAGGCAGAGTGACAGAAGGAGAGATCTTCCATCTGCTCATTCATTCTCAAAAAGGCCACAATAGCTGGGGCTGGGCCAGGTTATACCCAAGAGCCTGGAACTCTGTCAGGGTCTCTGATGTGGGTGGCAGGGGCCCAAGCACTTGGGCCATCTTCTGCTGCTTTCCCAGGCACAGTAGCAGGGTGCTGGATCCGAAGCAGAGCAGCTGGGACCTGAACTGGTGCTCTGATGTGGGATGCTGCGTTGCATGCGGTAGCTTAACCTGCTGTGCCACGGCGTGGGCCCCAATACTAAAGGTCTTGATCAAGAGGGGTTGAGCCGTTATTCAAGCACACAACCTAATACTGAATACACATTATGAATACAGAAAAAAATGTGTGTGCCAATTATAGATAAAAATATATTTTTAAAAAGATTTATTTATTTGAAAGAGTTACAGAGAGAGAAGGAGAGACATAGAGAAGTCTCCCATCTGCTGGTCAACTCCCCAAATGGCTGCAATAACTAGGGCTGGAACCAGGAGCCAGGAGCTTCCCTCGGGTCTCCCACCTGCATGCAGGGGCCCATGTGGGATGTTGGGATGACAGGCGGTGGCTTAACCTACTGGGCCGTAACTCGGGGTCCCTCAAATTGGTATTAACTTTCCAAATCCATGTCTACCCATCTTTATCGTTGCTTGCATCCGTTTTCTAACTGGTTGGTTTTCTCTCCACGCCATTTCCTCACCTCCACCTGCCGCAGACTGTGAGTCCCAAGGGGGCAAGGATGTTACTGGTTATTTTCCGAGTGTGGAGACCCATGAAGCTCTGGGCTGCCTTACCCTGTCTGTGTGATCTGGGGATGCTCTCTGACCCCAAGTTCCCTTTAGCTCATCTCTCCAAACAGGGCCTGGACCACTTCATTCCTAGTATACCAGGGTTAGGATTTTCCTCTGGGGACCCCAGCCACCACACCTAGATCAGTCAAAGTTATGGTCAGCAGCAGAATCCTTGCCTGGATGACGAAGCAGAAAAATAATTAGATATGGGGTAGCTCACTGAGTGGTTGGGAGGGCTGGAGACCACGCAGGGGCTGAATTTCCAGGAGTAACTCCCCAACGTGGCTGGGTAGTCAGGAGGACACTGGTGCAGCCAGCAGGATTAGACACCGCTGCTAGGCCAGCACCTTGCCCTTGCAGCTTTCTCTGCTATGGCCTGAGGGAGCCTGCTGCCCCTTGCCACTCCTGGGCACCAGCCCCTCAGTCAGGCACAGAGTATTTGGTTGTGGACCGAGATCACACATCTGGGGAGCTGGGAAGCGCTCTTAGCCCCTCCAGGTAACGTCTCTCTCCACGCCATGGTGCTTCTTCCATTTTTCTTTTTCCTCCTCCCTTTCCCTGTTCTTTTAAATATTTATTTGAGAGGCAGAGGCGGAGGCAGAGGGGGAAAGGGAGAGGGAGGGGGAGGTGGAGAGGGGGAGGGGAGTGGTTAGAGGGAGAAATAGCTTCCATCCACTGGTTCATGCTCCAGGTGCTTGCAATGGCTGGGACTGGGCTGGGCAGGAGTGAGGAACCAAGAACTACATCCGGGCATGGGTAGGAGACCAGCTAGCGGAGCCATCGCTGCTGCTTCCCAGGGTCTACATTAGAAGGAAGCTGGAGTCAGGAGCTGGAGCTGGTAATAAACTCAGACACTCGGGTATGGGTTGGGGCTGTCCCACCTAGAGAATTAACTGCTAGGCCAATTTCCCGCCCCTACACCATCCTCCTAAAGTGGGGAGTTCCCCAAACATTGAAAGAGGGTCAGAGGTGGGGTGGCCACAATGAGGGTCAAGTCTCCATTCTCCAGGACCCCACCCATCCTACCCAGATGGCTGAGGGCCTCGCCTGGTCCGGGGTGTGGTGAAGGCTGTAGGGGACCATGCTGATGGTGCAGGTTGGGAGGAGGACAGTGATGCCCCAGCGGCCCTCCTGTCTACTCAGCCATGGTGGTGCCGTCAGAACTCAGAGGTGGGAGTGCAGGGAAGATTCCTGAAGACCATTTCAAAGGGGGAGCAGGCTCCATGGCTTGGGCAGCCTCAGGCTGGACTGGCACTTCGGAAGCTCACCAGGAGTCACGACAAGGGCTTATGAAATGACTGACCATGATCCTACTTGAGTGACTCATCAAAGAAATTACGTCGGGGATGATGGGAGCTGGGGCCCCTTTCCCCACCTTCAGGTGAGTGAAGACGCCTGGAGAATTATGACTCTGGAAGAATCGTGATTGCTCGTAATAGTGGTGGCATAAAGGAGCAGTAATGGGATGTATCTGGGACAACACCTTTCAGAGGATGTTCTTGAGTAGGGTCTTACAGGATGAGTAGGAGTTTGCCTGTGGGCATGTCGGGTAAGATGCACAGGGGGAATTTCTGGCAGAACAGCTTGTGAAAAGGCTGGCCTGGGGGCGGGGAACTGAGCTGAGAAGGGGAGGCAGAGGTGGGCTAGAGGGGACACGCTGGTTCCCGTGCCTGAGTCACTCCTGAGCACAAGAGCAGTGTGTCTGTGAGGGATGAGAACTGCCTGAGGTCGGAGGGAATGTGGGGAAGAAGACTGGGTCTCCACCGACTCCCGAGCGGCTCATGTCATTGGTGGGGCGTTGTGGGTCCTCACTGGGAGCCAGAGCTTCTGAGAGTGCTTATCTGGAGAACGAGGAGGTGATAACGGGGTGTGGTGTGCGGTGTGCCCAGAGGGGCGTGGCCGGGAAGAACTGTCCTTTCATACTACCCACCAGCTGCTCATTAGTTACGGAAGATGCTCCTGGAAATCCGGGAGCAGAAACCTCGGTGGAGGATCTGTGGGCAAGGGGCAGGCAGCTCAGGGCAGAGGGTGAGCGGGCTTTGCTCTCACGCTTTCTTGCTGCTGGCTCCCTGGTTAGTTTCAGCTCTGGCTCTTGCTTCTCAAGCTGGGGATTGCCTAGGATCCCTGCCCAGCTCTCTCCTGAAAGGCATCTGGGGTGGAGTCAGTCCATGGGCTTCTGGGAGACAGGTCATAGGATCTCCTGACAGTTTTCCCTCATGTCTAACCCGGGTCCTTTTGCACGGGAGTCGTCAGGAACAGAGAGCCTTCTGATCAGAACCCTCAGACACTCCCTTTCCTGAAGCCCAAGAGCTGACCAGATGTGCCACTGGGTGGAGCAAGACTCAGGCGCAGGTGGAAGAAAGTGGGAGTGCAGGGCCAGGCAGAGCTCCCCAGAGGCTCTGGGTAGGTCACCTAGTTGGTTTGCAAGTTCACAGCCATCTGCCTTCCTGATGGATGTGGCCTTCTAGCTACCGCCTTGGTGTAGTCATGGGAGCCACCTCTCTCAGGGATCCAGAACAGTCTAGAAGGTACTGCATGCCCTTTCCCCAAAGCAGCATTGCTTCCACTCCTGTCCTAATAATCCATGCTCTGAGGTGTGGACTATGGGGTAAGATACAGAATATCTCTGTTTTAACTCCATCACTTTCTGTGTGGTTTCTGTTAGGCTGAGGTTAAGTCCAGCACCAAAAGTCTGGGAGGAGGAGCGGTCAGGGAGTGAGGAGACACCCCTGGAACCCATCAGGGTAGGGGGGTCGGCCTCATCACCATGTGGCGCAGGGCCCCTGTCACCTCCTTGTTCCGGAGTGTGTAGATGACGGGGTTGAGCATGGGTGTGATGACCGTGTAGAAGAGACTGAGCACGCGGTCTGTGGTCACGGAGGACCCTGCCCCGGGCCGGATGTAGGTGATGCTGGCTGTCCCGAAGAAGAGGGAGACCACAAGCAGGTGGGAGGAGCAGGTGGAGAAGACCTTGCGGCGGCCCCGGGGGGAGGCCATGGCCAGGATGGCTCTCAGGATGCGGGCGTAGGAGGTGACAATGAGAGAGAAGGGGACCATGATGAAGACCACGGTGGCTGTCATCACGGAGATCTCACTTCTGTGCTTGCCGGCACTCGCCAGCCTCAGTACTGGCAGGATGTCACAGAGGAAGTGTGGGATGACCGGGTGCCCAGGGAAAGGCAGAGTGAAGATGAGGGAGGAGTGGGTGGTGGCCGTGATGATGCCCATGAGCCAGGAGATGCCCACCATGGCCACACAGGCCTGCTGGCTCATGAGGGTGGCATAGTGCAGGGGCCGGCAGATGGCGGCGTAGCGGTCGTAGGCCATGGCCGTGAGCAGGCAGCACTCTGTGATGCCCAGGACGATGAAGACATACATCTGGGCCACACAGCCCTGGAAGGAGATGGCTCGGGGCCGTGGGGAGGCCAGATCAGCCAGAGTCCTGGGCACAATGTCTGTGGTATAGAGGAGCTCCACCAGTGAGAGGTGGTGTAGGAAGAAGTACATGGGCGCCCGCAGGGCAGGACTGGCCCGGGTCAGCAGGATGATCAGGGAGTTGCCCAGCAAGGTGACCAGGTAGACCAGAAGCACCACCCAGAACGGGGGGCCCTGCAGCAAACTGAGGTCGGAGAACCCCAGGAGGAGGAATTCAGGCAGGGCGGTTTGGTTGTCCAGAGCCATCACTCCAAGCTAGATCCGGTGGCACAGCCAAGACAGAAAAATCACTTAGGAATAGCCAACATTTCTGTAGTCAAGCAAAACACTTTTCGTGCAGCCTATACTAAAATCAAGGGAGAGAGTATATTTTTTATTTTTAAGGATTTATTTATTTGAAAGGCAGAATTACAGAGAGGGAGGGAGGGAGGGAGGGAGAGAGAGAGAGAGAGAGAGAGTCAGTCTTCTATTTGCTGGTTCACTCCCCAGATGGCCACAATGGCTGGAGCTGTGCCGATCCAAAACCAGGAGCCAGGAGCTTCTTCCGGGTCTCCCACATGGGTACAGGGGCCCAAGGACTTGGGTTATTTTCCACTGCTTTCCCAGGCCATAGCAGAGAGCTGGATTGGAAATGGAGCAGCCGGGACTCAAAACAACACCCATATGGGATGCAGGCACTGCAGGCGGTGGCTTTACCTGCTATGCCACAGCGCCAGCCCCGAATCTTCTTCTTACAGATGAACCTGAAGCTCGGGGAAATGAAGTAATCTGTTTAAAGTAATACTGAGGGAGTGGCAGGACTGAATCCCTGGACTTGAGGGACTTGGCTGTTGACTCCAAATTCTATGGGTTCCCCACTATTTCCAATGCTCTGGCCCTGTCTCTGGAGCCTCCCTCCCATGCAGAGACACCAGGTCTGCACTTTGGGTTGTTCTCCAGAGTGGGGGGTTGAGCAGCTGCTGGGACGTGGACCCCTCTGTACCCTCTAGATGGAGACTGGACAGCACCAGGGACCATCTTGAGCTGCTGTGTAACGGTGAGTACAGTGAGTGGTGGGGTTGGAATGCCACAGAGTGACAGGGCTACTTGTGATAATACTGCCTTCGTGCGTCATGCTTTGGGATCCTGGCACCTGCACCAACTGCTTTCTTTTCCCTAACCTGGGCACCTGTGATTGGGTACCCCAGCTGGCTTGCCTCTGTCCACCCTGTTCCCTTGGCTTCCGTGCGTGGCCATGGGATGCCCCTGCAGAGGATGTTTCTACTCATTCTGTTACAGCCTCATTCAGGGGTAGGCGTTGAATGCAGTGGCTAAGATGCCACTTGGGATGCCTGCAGCTCACATCAGAATGCCTGGTTTGAGTCCTGGCTACTCTGCTTCCTGCTAATGCACACCCAGGGAGGCAGCAGGTCCAAGCAAGTACTTGGACCCCTGCCATCCGTGTAGCATCCCTGAATGGAGTTCTGGGCTTCCTGCTTCAGCCTGGCCCAGCCCTGATTGTTGGGGACATTTGGGGAGTGAACCAGCAGATAGTCTGCCTTTGAAATGAAGTGAAAATAAATAAAAAATTAAAAACAAACTGTGTAGTATTTTGCAAGCCTCAGCTTGAATTCCTTCTATGACATCTCCCTGTGCTGCCCTTGCTCAGAGAAACTTGTGGTGAGTCAGGATTCAAAGTGACATTTAGGGTGGGACAATGACCAACATGTGGATATGACAAGGCATGGGTCTAATGGCCGACATTTTAGAAGGGTGCTGGGCAGTCTGTTTGAGTAGCTGCAGTGACGGGGAACTCACCACCTGTTGAGGTAGCCCCTCCCAGCTTTGGCCTCCTCTGTTCATAGGAAAAGCCTTGATGATCTTGTTCTTGGTAAGTGCCCGTGTTTCTCAGAATTTCTAGCCTCTCACGCACAGCATGAGAAGGCGTCTTTGTCTGTGCTCCCCCAAGACACAGCTGGAGCCCAGTGGGGGCTGGGGAAGTTAGGAGGGCAGTCTGTTGAGTCACGGAGGTTTGGGAGCGTGGCCAGACAGCTCACCTCGGCCTTCCAGAAGCGGTTTATTACTGTTTTTGCTTAGAGTGTGTGTGCCTGTGCGTGAGTGTGCGTGTGTATGTGTGTTATGTGTTGTGTGTGGGCGCCGGGCAGATGGTAGCCATAAAGGAGGATGCTGGTAGCTGCACCTGTGTGTTCTGGGATGGGGGCCACACAGACGTGAACCTGAGAGGCCCTGACCACGGTGACGTCCACCTGTTCACACCCCACACACGGACACACAGATGCACACGCCACCCACCACCTCACTCTAACACTTCTCCCCACACACCCCGTCCTGTGAGACACATTGTAAACATGCATGTGGTCCCATCCCCACAGCCCTCACAGCAAAGCTACTCGCACACCAGCCTGGCTCTTCCCTGAGGCAGAAGCTGTCGCCTGTTCCCTGTCCCCTCCCCAGCCCTTCTCCCTGTCCAGCTGGGCTGGCCGCGTCGGGATCTCGCCTCTGCAAAGGCAGCAGTGGACATCCCTGGACTCTTCCCTGCCACGCCCAGGGCCAAGAACCAGCTGCCGACACTCACAGAGGCTCCAGGACCCTGCGTGGACCCGATCTGCCCCTGCTGCTCAGTGCTCCTTGTCCTTGGCAGCTGCCCTTGGCTCAAGGCTGCCCAGCACTGGGTGGGGCACTTACTTGGAGGAGAGATGGTGGCGGTCACCCAGCTGGGGCAGGGGCTGTGGGGCACAGGCAAGGCTCTGCTGCTCCCCTGTCTCCCGGAAGTCCCACTCTCTGTGGCACCCACAGTTATTCTGCAGCCGGGGTGGAGCCTCCGCCCCTGCCAGGCACCAGGGAGGCCTGACTCTTGGGGTTTCCTGTTTAACCCTGAACTCAGGTAGTGCTATGGGCCAGATAATCTTGCCGGTTCCCCAGAGTCTGCTGTATCCACTTCTTTTCCCTAAGCTCATTTCTCACGGTCCACTAATGCCTCCTCATTTCCTGCACTGCGCTGCCTTTCCTGAGTCACTGTCGCCATCCCACTCACGGGGGGGTCTCCTGGTCGCAGGTGCTTGGATAGGTCTTGCACATTGCTCATTTAATTCCATTCTCACTCTGTCAGAGTGTGCCTGTCTGTCTCCTGGCACCTGGGAAGATAAGACGGCATTTCTCAAACTCCCTAACATAAGCTGGTTTCCGCCAACCTGATGGCCCCTGGGGTAGGAACTGGGGAGAGAGGAAGGGAGCAGAGGCTGTGTTTCTCCTGCTTCCTGTCTCTCCTGACAAGTTCAGTCTGCTTTTCCACACCAGTGGCTGCAGCAGTCTCAGCACTTCTGAAGCATCCATTTTTAAAAAAATACTTGAATTTAAGATTTTTGTTGTCAGATAATATTATGTATTTATGGGGTAAAATATGATATCTTAATATATGTTTTCATTGTGGGATGATTATATAAAGCTAATTAACAAACCCATTACCTCACATACTTACCATTTTTTTTCAGTGAAAGCTGTTTTTTTTAGTAGTTCTGTGTCTAATAGTAGGGAGTAGGAAGCAATTAGGCAAATACAGTTGATGCATACAATGGAATTCTGCACAGCATTGGTGGTGATAATGAATTGTGACCCATCCATTTTACAAAGCACGGATAGAGGTGCAAGAGAGGTGGTTTTGGAGTCACTGTTAGGGAAATGACTTCCTAGTGCCCCCCCACCTAAGATTTATTTATTTATTTGAAAGAGTTACACAGAGAGAGAAGGAGAGGCAGAGAGAGAGAGAGAGAGAGAGAGAGAAAGAGAGAGAGAGAGAGAGGTCTTCCATCTGCTGGTTTACTCCCTAATCGGCTACAACAGCTGGAGTTGGGCCAATCCAAAGTCAGGAGCCAGGAGTCTCCTTCTGGGTCTTCTTCCGGGTCTCCCACGCAGGTGCAGGGGCCCAAGGACTTGGGCCATCTTATACTGCCCTCCCAGGCTGTAGCAGAGAGCTGGATTGGAAGTGGAGCAGCCGGGACTCGAACTGGTACCCATGTGGGATGCTGGCACTGCAGGCGGCAGCCTTACCCACTATGCCACAGCGCCGGCCCCCTAGTGCCCCACTCTTGATCTTGGCCGTGATACCAGATTCCTTGGCAGGCCTGATTCACAGTGTTGCTCAAAAACTCATTCTAAGACACTTAGCTGAATATTTGCTATCCCAGTCATCTCATTAATTTTGTCTCGTAAGTTCCTAATTATTTGAAACATATTTCTGCTTAAATGAACTAGGGTGGCATCTGTTATTTGCAGTTGGATCCTGGCTGCCACGCTGATGTGGTATTTAGTACCAGAAATGACTGAAAGGGTGAGAATCCAGAGTTGATCATTTTTTCTTGTTGTGTTGAAAGATGTTGATGATCCAGGTGCCACAAGAGGATGGAAAATGGGTGGGCTTTGGCTTTCGGTCATGAAAGAGTTGCATGAATGATTATTATTGTCTGAAGTGCCACTGAACTTGAGAATAGTATTATGGGAACAGGGGTTCAGTTAGAGTGGGGTTGGCTGCTGCTCCTTAACTGCTCTGAACAGATTAAAGAAATGGACAGGGTTAGGATTTTTAGAGTTTCAGATAAATACATAGAACCGTCAGCTTTGCTGAGAGCTCGGGGTAAAAGGGGACTTTGGGCGGATCCTGCCTGCCACGCAGATAGCTCTGCTGCTATGGGGATCTGAAGGTGTTGGAGGGCTGTGGCCCGACTGGTGCTGCCGGGGCCAGGGGGAGCGGTCGTGGAAGTCCCGGTGGAGTCAGGAAATCCACGTCCTCCTCCGCTAACAACCGCTGCAACTTCGAGAAATGGTTCCTTGTTTGTTATTCGGTCTCTAGCAGGGGCTAAACATCTGACCGTGGGATTCCATGTGACAGTGGAACCTGCATGGCCCTTTGTGCCCCAGCTGCTCTCTGACTGCTAAAGCTGTGTTGCCGAGCCCACACGAATTCCATTATATATGTATATAATTATTATATATATATATACATATATATAATTCAGCCCTGAAAAAGAATGAAACTGTGGTTTACAGGAATGTAGATGGAACTGGAGAGGACATCATGTTTAGTGAAATACATCAGGCACAGACAGAGAAATATTTGCATGTCCTCCCTCATTTGTGGAAGCCAAAGTCCGTTGAGCTCGTAAAGACAGAAAACAGAATAATGATTGCCAGAAACTAGGAAAGGTAGGGAGAAGGGAGGATAGAGAGAGGTCCAATAACAGGTGAAAAATACAATTAGGATAGGCTGGCGCTGTGGTGTAGCGGGTAAAGCTGCCGGCTGCAGTGCCGACATCCCATATGGGTACCAGTTCCCCAAATGGCCACAACAGCTGGAGCTGAACTGATCCAAAGCCAGGAACTAGGGGCCTTCTCCGGGTTTCTCATGTGGTGTAGGGGCCCAAGGACTTGGGCCATCCTCTGTTGCTTTCCCAGGCGCATTAGCAGGGAGCTGGATCAGAAGTGGAGCAGCTGGGACTCAAACCGGCACCCATATGGGATGCTGGAGCTGCAGGTCGGGGCTTTAACCTGATGCATGGCAGTGCTGGCCCCTGAAAATTTTTTTTTGAAGATTTATTTTATTTATTTGAAAGGCAGAGTTACAGAAAAAGAGGGAGGGAGGGAGGGAGAGGGCGAAGGCGAGGGCGAGAGAGAGAGAGAGAAATCTTTCACCCAGTGGTTTACTCCCCAAATTGCTGCAATAGCTGTGGCTGGACCAGGCCACAACCAGGAATGTGGAACTCCATTTTGGGTCACCCATGTGGGTGGCAGGGGTCTGAGCACCTGCACTGTCTTCTGCAGCCTTCCCAGGAACATTAGTGAGGAACTGGATAACCCACTGTGTCACAACGTGGCCCTGAGCTGTTTGAATTATTATTTTTTAAAAAGATTTTATTTATTTATTTGAGAGGTAGAGTTACAGAGAGAGAGAGAGAGATAGAGAGAGAGAGAGAGAGACAGAGACAGAGACAGAGAGAAAGGTCTTCCATCTGCTGGTTTACTCCCCAAATGGCTGTAACGGCTGGAGATGACCTGAAGCCAGGAGCCAGGAGGCAGGAGTTTCTTCTTCTAGGTCTTCCACTTGGGTACAGAGGCCAAAGGACTTGGACCATCTTCTTCTGCTTTCCCAGGCCATAGCAGAGAGCTGGATTGGAAGTGGAGCAGCTGGGACTCGAACTGGTGCCCATATGGGATGCTGGCACTGCAGGCAGAGGATTAACCTACTGCGCCACAATGCTGGCTCCTGTTTGAATTTTTACACTGACATTTTTTGTTTAAGTTCAATAATCTGCTTGTGAAAATAAGTTTAAATGGGAAAAAGTATTATATGATACATATCCCCTCTAAACCTCTAACAAATTTGCCTAAAACATGACAAACACAGTAAGATGTTATCTATAAACAACATGTTATCATATTAGGATGTAAAATGCTTACAGCATCACTGGGATCATCAACCAATTTGGTTGTGAACAAGAAAGTGCTCTGTGTGTAGCAACACAGCCTCTCTTCTGCACAGCAGCACCCAACGGCCACATTCCTTCTCGCGCCGCCTACTTCAAACTGTCTCTCTGTGTATTTAGGAAGTCACCCAAGACTTTTACCACACAGTGTGCTGTTAATATTTGGAGCTTTCGGAATGTAAATGCAAAGTTTTCTTATACAAACACCAGCTGAGCACGGCACACACGTAGGAACGTTTCTAACGTGTCATTTCGGACGCACTCACATTGCTTTTTATCAGAGACAAACAGAAATTTCTTGTCCCTTTTCACCTTAGAAACTGTTGAAAAATTTCTCAGGAGAAGGAGGGAGGGAGGGAGGGAGGGAGGGAGAGCGAGAGAAAGAGGAGCTGTAATTTTTAAACTGCTTGTTGCAAATAAATTTTAAGTTGTTCAAAGGATGGGTTCTCAGGAAATTTCTAAGTTTACATTTTTATTTTCTTTAGAGATTATTATTATTAATATTTAATGGCTTATGGGAGAGAGAGAGAGAGAGAGAGAGAGAGAGGCAAGCACTCCACGAATGCCTGTAGCAGCCCCTGACAGGCGCCAGCAGCTCAGTCTGAGTCGCCCATGTGGGTAGAAGGAACTCAGCTATGTGAGCCATCACCTGCTGCCTCCCAGGCTCTGCCTTAGCAGAAAACGTAATCGCAGCTCGAGGTGCTTATTGAATCCAGGTAGTCTGATATGGAGACTAGTGTCTTTTAAAATTTATTTGAAAGGTGGTGGGGGCAGATAGAGAGAGAGAGAGAGAGAGAGAGAGAGAGAGAGAGAGAAAGAAAAAGAAAGAAAGAAAGATCTTCCATCCATTGGTTCATTTTCTAAATGGCCATAACCACTGGGGTTGGGCCAAAAGCCAGACCTTCTGGGTTGCCCATGTGGGTGGCAGGGGCACAAGTACTTGGGCCATCTTCTGCTTTCCCAGGCATTTTAGCAGGCAGCTGGATTGAAAGTGGAGCAGCTGGGATGTGAACTGGTGTTCATATGGGATGCTGGTGTGGCAGGTGATGGCTTAATCCATCATGCCACAATGCTGGCCATTTACCTGGTTTCTTAACTGCTGGGCCAAACCTCTGCCTCTAAGTTTACATTTTTTAAAGTACTTTATTGATGCATGAGTTTCATTTATAAAAGTTCAAAAATCTTTTTAGAAACTTCTATTTAGTAGATGAACACATGGATGTGGTCTGAGCAGCCAGAAGAATGATACTGGGTCAAATCTGACGAACAGAAATATCCAGAGTTTAGTGTTTCTAAGACTAAATTTCTAGAATATATTGAACAGAAGGGCTAAGGCCTCAAAGTACATTGGTTTTAGAGACTTGAAACATTCCTCTAAGAACATTCAATGGCTATTGATTATTGGCCCATGGTAACTTAAATGTCTTTGACTTTGACCGGTGATTGCTTTAACCTGCCAGAGCCACTGTATACAGAGAGTATTTTTCTGTTTATTGAGAAAGGATATCGAACCTGGAATCAAAGGTTAGTGATTTCAACACAACTCACTTTATGTTTACATGTTAAAATTTTTTTTAAAAAAAGAATTATTTATTTGAAAGGCAGAGTTACAAAGAGGCAGAGAGTGAGAGCGAGAGCAAGAGCGAGAGAAAGGTCTTCCATACACTGGTTCACTCCCCAAATGGCCACAATGGCTGCAGCTGGGCCCATCTGAAGCCAGGAACCAAGAGCTTCTTCCAGGACTGTGATGCAGGTGCAGGGGCCCAAGGACTTGGGCCATCTTCTATTGTTTTCCCAGGCCATAGCAAAGAGCTGGGTGGGAAGTGGGGCGGCTGGGACTCAAACCAGCATCCGTATGGGATGCCAGCACCACAGGCATCCAGTTCGAGTTCTGGCTACTCCACTTCCTACCCAGGGGTACAAGGGGTACCAAGGGGTACAACTTGATATATTTTTAAAAGGATTTATTTAGTTTTTTTGAAAGACAAAAGTACAGAGCTAGAGAGAGAGGAAGAAAGAGAGAGAGGGAGATTGATTTTTCTTCTGCTGGTTCACTTCTGAAATGTTTTCATTGGCTGGGGTGGACCAGGTGGAAGCCATGAGCCTGGAACTTCATCTGGGTCTCCCACATGGGTGTGGGGCCCAAGCACTTGGGCCATTAGCTGTTCCTTTCCCAGGTGCACTAGCAGGGAGCTGGACTGAAAGTGGAGCAGCCAGGACTCAAACTGGTGCCCATACGAAATAAGGCAGTGTCTTAATCTGCCATGCCACAATGCTAGCCCCACAACTAGGTATTTTTATCTATGTGTGTGTGTGTGTGTGTGTGTATATATATATATATATAGTCACTGGAAAGTCACTTTATTGCAATGCCACCAGCAGCACAATCTGTTCCCAATATTACCCTCCTTCTTCCTTTAAGATCCTATCTTTCTTTTTTTTTAAAAAAAATTTATTTTATTTATTTGAAAGAGTTACAGAGAGAGGTAGAGACAGAGAGAGAGAGGTCTCCCATCTCCCATCCCCAGATGGCTGCAACAGCTGGAGCTGCGCCAAACTAAAGCCAGGAGCCAGGAGCCTCCCCTAGGCCTCCCACGCGGGTGCAGGGGCCCAAGAATCTGGGCCATCTTCCACTACTATCCCAGGCCATAGCAGAGAGCTGGATCGGAAGAGGAGCAGCCAGGACTAGAACCAGCACCCATATGGGATGCTGGTGCTTCTGGCCAGGGCTTTAACCTGCTGCTCCACAGCGCCAGCCCCAAGATCCTGTTTTTCTTAAGTGGTCCCATGAACGCCTTCTTCTCCTCCAGTCGGGAAGCAGCCATGGCCAAACTTGGAGGTGGTGTCGTTGGGCTTAAGGTCAATATTCTCCTGGGCCCGCCACCTGGTCTGCACCGGCAGGGACTGGCGGAGGGTGAGCACTCGCTTCTTGGTCCCACCACACAGCCTTTCAGCACGACAAAGTCACTGGTCACTTCACCATACTGCATGAAGCCACCTGGAGGGTCGATGCCCCTGATGGACAGGTCGTGGTGGGTGGAGGGTGTTCTTGATCGGCTTGCTGTCCCCATCAGGGTAGCCCTGCCCGGTTTTGTAGATCTTGTTGATTTTTGTGCAGTGATGGTAGCCTTCCTGCCTAGCCCACACCATGGAGAAGGCCCCCAGTGCAGGGTGCCACTCCCCAGTACAGGTGACTCTGCACAGCCCTAGCTGGGTCTGGCGGTGCAGCTTCATGGTGAACTCTTCGTAGCCTTTGCCCTTGGTCACGCCAATGACATCAGTCGTCTCGTCCTGACCACTTGGCTCTCTGGAATCTGCTGCTCCAGCCATTCGCTGGCCTAGCCATGGTGCTGCCATTCACCTGGATCTCCGTCAGGTGGGCTGTCCCCTGCTGTGGAGGAAGCAGGTGCATCTGCAGGTGGGCCGTGATGGGGATGACCAGGTAGTCCTCCTTCACAGCCAAAGCCGTCTGAAGGCCCTTCTTCTTCCACTTCTGCCCGTTCTTGTAAAAGCACCTTTTGCACTCAGGCTGATATGGTCAGCAAAGAGGGTCTCGAAGGTGCGAAGACCTCGAGGGATTTCCACGCAGCCCACGATGCCTACGACCACTGTGAGCAGTGTCTCCACGGTGGTCACAGCCTCTCCAAGTTCCTTGTTGCTCCCCTTGGAGCCCAGCCTGGCATCTTCCTGCATGCTGTGAGTCAGGCCGTCCTCGTGGCCCAGGAAGGCGGTGAGGTGCCGGGGCTTGCACGAGTCATCCCTGGGGAAACTCTTCACCTTCCCCCCACCGCCTGCTGCCTGCCGCTGCGTTTTCCTGGCAGGAAGCCCAGGGACCCGTGTCTGGGGGAACTTCCGGTGCGACATCTCGCTGCCGAATCTGCCGGTGGAGTCTGTGTGTGCATTTTGTAAGGATCACCACAATCTAGCTAGTTAACATATTTCTACGCAGTTATTATCGCAGAGGTACGATTTAATTTTTAAAAATTGGCAGATAATACTTGTACATACTTATGGAGTACCCAGTGGTATTTTGATACATGTATGCAAAATACAACGGCCAAATCAGGGCAATTAGCATTTCTATCATCACTCCAGACATTTATTGTTTCCTGTACTGGGAAAGCTCAAGAGCCTCTCTTCTGGCTATTTTGAAGTATGCAATAAGTTATGATAAACTGTATGAAAATACTTCAAAAAGTTCATGAAAAATGCATTTCAGGGTGTGCATAGCATACACGGGGGCCCTGCTCTGTGGTCCCAGTGACATGGGACCACGACTCTCAAGGCAGCACATTCTGTCCCTACCTGCAAAGTAGTGAGCCCCTCTCTGTACTCACTGAAAAGCACTTGCCTTTTGATTCCGCTTTTCCTTGAGATTTCAGAGAGGAACAGTGGTGGTGGGTACCAGAAGCCCTGGAGCAGGACACGCCCAGGCAGCAGTCCCAGTGGTCACGCAGGCCACATGGGGCAGGGGCACCGTGTCGGAGCCTTCCTTGCGGGAAACGCAGCTGTGTGGACTCCTGCAGCCCCTCCACTGAGCTCAGTGCCTGTGGACCCCGGGTCCCCGGTGGAGAGGACCGCAGGTGCCCCAGGTGGGGACTGGTCCCCTGGTGGGGACTGGGGTCCTCTTGCTTCCCTTTCTCCTGCAGGGAGGGGTCCCTGATGCTTCTGTGCTGTGGTGAGGCGTTTCCTTCTGTTCTCCGTCCATCCGAGGTTTCTGTGCGTGACGGGCGCTCTGCCACTCCCCCGATGGACTCCAGTGGTCTCCTTTAGCCGTCTCCATCAGAACGTGGCGTTCATTCCTGTCTGTATATGGGGTAAGGGCAAAGGGCTTTCCGTCAGCGTCTCACTGATATCCAATAAAATTCCTGGCCTTTGGATGAAAACATGATTCATTTATTTGTTTGACATAGAGGGAGAGAGGAGAGAGGAGAGGGAGAGAGGGAGAGAAAGGGGTTCATTCCCCAAATGCCTGTAAAAGCCCTGGACTGGAGCTGGATCTGGGTCTCCTAACACGAGTGGCAGGAACCCAGAGCCCAGAGCCATCGTCTGCTGCCTCCCGGGAAGCAGGATTCAGGAGCCAGAGGCAGGACTTGAACACACACACTCTGATATGGGATGCAAGCATCCCACCTGGCAGCCTAACTGCTAGGCCAGATGCCTGTCTCTGGTCTTTTGTTAATATTTATCAAGACTGTAAGGCTTTTATTTGAGAATTGCATCCAAGCAGACTCCTTTAATCTGTGAGTAGTCCTCTTCAGCGTTTGACATTTTATAAACGAACAAACACTCCATTAGAGGGAAGTGTTAGCTTAGATCATTCCTGGGACATTGATTCCATTGTGTGAGAATTTTAGTTCCTTGCAGTAGTTTCCTAACTTGGTGCATGTGACAGTGTAAAAACATAATATTCCACTAGAGGGAGCCATTTACTAATGTATTTTCTCAGGCTTTCCAGTGCGTGCCTTGGGAATTGCGTCTTTTCTACAGGAACATAGGCTAAACGCCATATCCTAGGTCCTCATGCCACTGATCCCACAGGGACCTCACACAGAAATTTTTTTCACACCATAATAACTTTGAAACGGAAGACAGAATGGATTTTCTAGCTACTAATGTGGCTTGCTAGTCCTTAGGGGCAAACTGGAAGTTGTTGATGCAAATGGCATTTGTTTACTTTACCCTGGCTCATAAGTTGTGTATCTTCCCGGGGTGGGGAGAGGGAGGAGAAACATTCAATCAGGGACTGATTCAGGTTGGGCGCTTGGCTGAAGGTGCTGCTTGCAGTGCCCACATTCCACACTGGCGTGCCTGACCTGGTCCTGCCCCCGGTGCTGACCCCAGCTTCCTGTTAATGTGCACCAGCAGAGGCAGTGGTGACGGCTCACGTAGTTGTGACCTTGCCACCCACCTGGGAGAATTGGATGAAATCCTTGGCTCCTGGCTTTGACCTGGCCCAGCCTTGGCTGTTGCAGCATTTGGGGAATGAATCAGCAGATGGAAGAAGTCTATTTGTCTTTATGCCTTTCAAATAAATTAAAAGATTAAAAAGAAAAGAGACTGGGGCTGGTGCTGCAGCGTGGTGGGCTAAGCCTCCACCTGCCTACAGTGCTGGCATACCATATGGGTGCCAGTTCTAGTCCCGGCTGTTCCTCTTCCAATCCAGCTCTCTGCTGTGGCCTGGGTGAGCAGCAGAAAATGGCCCAGGTGCTTGGGCCCCTGCACCCACATGGGAGACCCGGAAGAAGCTCCTGGCTCCTGGCTTTAGATTGGCCCAGCTCCGGCCGTTGTGGCCTTTTGGAGAGTGAGCAAGTAGATGGAAGACTTTTCTGTCTGTCTGTCTCTCTATAGCTCTACTTCTCAAATAAATCTTAAAAAGAGAGAGAGAGAGAGAGAGAGAGACTGGGCTGCACCATCGTCTGAGACTTTTATTCTCAGGGGACACAGTGAGGGAGAAGGGTGACCTAGAAATGCTGCTGGGCTTCGTGGGAGCCTTTAAAGCCTGTTTCCTGGAGAAGATACGTTCAAGACAGACCCCACAGGGACAACAGTTTGAACGTTTTGCCAGGTCAGTCTGCCCATCTGAGATTTGCCTCCAAGACCAGATGCCCAGTGAAGAGCCACTGAGGGAGTCAGAGGAGAGGAAATACCCCTGCCTCACATGCCTGCTGTTTAGGGCCTGATTCCTTGCAGCTTCCTGCGACCTAGGACCATGAATGAGCACAGCCCAAGTTCTCTTTCATGAAAGCGAGGAGAATCTTATTGGAAACCGGAAAGCGGATCTTTGTTATGTACTGGAGAAGGCCAGCACAGCTGTCTCCTGCAGTTATTCGTGAAGTGTGAAATGTGCCCAGTGAACTTGGTAATCTAGCTAGGGAGGGCTTTTTAAAAAGATTTATTTATTTATTGAAAGGCAGGGTTACAGAGAGAGAGAGAGAGAGAGAGAGAGAGAGAGAGAGAGAGAGAGGGAGGTCTTCCATCTACTGGTTCACTCCCCAAATAGCCACAATGGCTGGGGCTGGGTCAAGCTGAAGCCAGGAGTCAGGAGCTACATCTGGATCTCCCACATGGATGCCCAAACTCTTGGACCATTTTCCACTGTTTTCCCAGGTGCATTAGCAGGGAGCTGGATCAGAAGTGGAGCAGCGGGGACTCAAACTGCTGCCCATATGGGATGCTGGCGACATAGGTGGTGGCTTAACCTACTGTGCCACAGTGCCAGCCTGCTAGAGAGGTTTCTAAACAAAATGTCAAAGGTGCCCCTGATTTCTTCTTGAAGTTTATAGCAAGAGGAGAGAGGTGGGTTGAAGTGAGGACTGTTAAACAAAAAGATCCAGGCCTTGATAATGATGTTGGAAATTCTCTCCTAGTGGCAAATGATGCCAAAATTCAGGAATGGATTTGGAGCAAGGATTGAAATCAGGGCGCTGTCAGGAAAACTTAGTGAAAGATGGAATCATGGGTATGAGGGTAATAACTTTAAGATCTCAGAAATACCAAGGTGGTGTTCCAGAGGACTATTTAGTTACACAAAAGGCCCGTGACCAAAGTCAGAATACGCTCTGCAGATCCTTGTAATAAAATAATGGGTCTTCAGGCCTTGGGCAGAGCAGAGCTTATCACAAATGAGACCTGTGACTGTGGAGTCTTTCTAATGAAGCAAACATCAAGTTATGCGAGGGACACACGAGGTTCTCAGGTGAGTTCTATCCGCAGAAGTTTTGTCAGCTTGGTTTACAAGGGAGGCAGCACAAGATAAAGAAAGGCAGCTAGCTCACCCAAACACTACTAGAAGGGAGGAGGCTGAAGACGTGCTCCAGCTGCACCCACGTTCTGCTGCTCATGAGGACGGAAGAATGACCGAGGGGGCAGAACCAAGGGCCAGACGCTGGGCTGGACACCGGCGCTGGCTCATTCTTGGGCTTTGAGAACTAATCTTGGAGTTATAATCCCCGTCTGAATTTCAGAATTTGGGACTAGTGATGGCTTCGCGGTTTCCGTGGCTGTAGCTGCTGCCCCATCATTAGCCCGTCTCACAGCTGTGTGGAATGTGAGGTGTGGCAGTTGAGGGGCTGTGCTTACCCTGGGGCACTGCACCTGCAGCCGGTTCACATGATGACCCTGTGGAGTCCGAGTGGAAGCCGTAACCTCAGGAAACCTTCGGTGCGCTTGAGCTGGGTGAATGTATTTTCTCTGCGGGAGGGGCCTGCATTATTAGGGCAGCAGGCAGACCCTGCAACGCAGCCTGAAGCGCCCTGCCTCCTGCTGTTCGTGTATAATCTCCTCCCTGATGGGTGGGACTTGAAGACTTGCTTTTTTTTTTTTAACCTTTTTTTTTTTCATTTTCAATTCTCTTTATATACAGAAGATCAGTTTAGTATATATTAGGTAAAGATTTCAACAGTTTGCCCCCATATAGCAACACAAAGTGAAAAAAAATACTGTTGGAGTTTTTTTTTAACATTTAAAAAAATTATTTATTTGAGAACTGGAGTTACAGACAGTGAGAGGAAGAGACCGAGAGAAAGGTCTTCCTTTCGTTGGTTCACTCCCCAGATGGCCGCAATGGCCGAAGCTGAGCTGATCTGAAGCCAGGAGCCAGGTGCTTCTTCCCAGTCTCCCATGCGGGTGCATGGGCCTAAGCATTTGGGTCATGTTCCACTGCTTTCCCAGACCACGGCAGAGAGCTGGATTGGAAGAGCTGGATTGGAGGTGGAGCAGGCAGGACTAGAACCGGCGCCCATACGGGATGCTGGTGCCACAGGTAGAGGATTAACCTACTGTGCCATGGTGCTGGCCCTGCTGCTTTTTTTTTTTTTTAAAAAAGACTTAATTTATTTATTTGAAAGGCAGAGTGATGGGGGGGGTGGAGAGAAAGAGAGAGAGAGAGAGAGAGAGAGATCTGCCATTTAGTGGTTCACCCCCTCAAATGGCTACAAGGGTCAGGACTGGGCCAGGCTGAAGCCAAGAGTCTGGAACTCCATCTGGGTCTTCTACGTGGTTGGCAGGTACCCAAGTCCTTGGGCCATGTTCTGCTGCTTTCCCAGGCGGATTAGCAGGGAGCTGGATCAGAAGCAAAGCAGCCAGGGCTCGAATCGGCACCCATCTGGGATGCCAGTGTAACAGGCGACAGCTTAACCTGCTGTGCCACAATGCCAGCCCCGATAACTCTTCTTTGGCACACACCGTGTCTCTGCAGACCTGAGGGGACAGCACAGTGTCTTGCTTACAAAGCTCAGGGACTCGAGTGTATGACTCTTCTCCAAACCTCACGCTGGTGCACCCAAGATCGCAGCTCCTCCACATACTCAAAACCAACCCCCCACATCAGCCTTCAGACCGGGTAACACCCACAAAACAACAAGAGTTCAATGACACCGGCAAATCAGCAACCCGAAGACCTACTGAAATAATACGTGTTCCTCTTGCTCTCCTGGAAACTGGGCTAATTAATCCTTTATTCTCCCCAGTGGTCTGCAATTGGAAAACAAGACAAAATACAGTTGGGTAACTCAAGTTCCTCTCTCTCAGCAGGGGCTTGACGCGCCATCTCTTTTTCCCCTACCCCTGCTTCCCCTCGCTCCCAGGAGACAGGAGGCTGCCTTCGGGATCTGAAGTTCTTGCTCGAGGCTTCGTGAGCTCCAACAGGCCATCCTTTTGGAATCCCAAGGTCATGATCGAGTTCTCAGGCCGGCAGGAAGCTGTCTGTGTTGTAGGAAGTTTTCTCCACCTGAATTTTACCCTGCTCACCGTATTGGATGGTCCGAGGAGAAGCGGAGGATGACTTGGTTCTAACAGATAAAATCCGACAAGATGATGTGGTGTCCCTTCTGACACTAGGTTACATAAACCACTCATGTGTTGGCATCCTTTCATTTGCTTGCCCTGTGGAAAGCCAGCCTGCGTGCTGTGAGCTGTCCTGTGGGGTGGCCCCGGGGGGCAGCAGCTACTGAGGAACCAGGGCCTCCAACAGGCACTGGAGTGAGCTCGGGAGTGACTGCTCCCCCTAGCTCACAGCTCTGCGAGCTCTGAAAGGTTGACTGCAACCTCTTGAGAAACCTTGAACTAGAGACACCCAGCGAAGCTGCACCCAGCTTACTAGTTCACAGAAACTGTGGGAAAAGAAATACTTGCTGTTTCAAACTGCTAGGTTTTGGAACAGTTTACATGCAATAATAGATGACAAGTAAAATCCTGTGTTTCACATGTGTGGTATCAGTGAATTTAGATCCAGAAGTCCTGCGTTCAAATCCTGTTCTTCTCCGTGGTCTTCGGCAATGCACTTATCTGCTTGAGCATCCGTTTCTTTAGGTAAATGTGAACAATAACGTTTCCAGCTATTTCACAGGGTTATTGTGAAGATTAGACGGATCCAGTGAAGATGAAATGCTCTAGTCTGTGAGTCACTCTACAATCATTCTAGTGGTGGGATGACCATGGCCTGATGATGGATCTCAGCTGTCATGGGCGTAGGTGAGGGCGCTTGGGGGCATAGGCAGTTCCTGTTGTCATTTCTGCGGTTGGGAGCATGCTGACAACAGGTGCAAACCACCTATGATGACAAGATGCCTTTGTGGACTGAGGGAAGCCTGCGCCTTGCTGTGAATAAATGGGAGGACCTCACAACAGATATGGACGTAAGGCAGGATGATCAGGACCAAGGTGCTGAGCAAGGCCACCCAGGCCGGGGTGAAATCCACCATCTCCAGCACCTTTGGCCCACGAGCGGCCAGCTCCATCAGAGGTGTGTAGCTACGGAACAAGGGGTTGATGGCGGAGATGATGAAGGAGATCCCTGCCAGCCAGCAGGCGAGGATGAGCCGTGTGCATGCACAAACTGCTGTTCACAAGCACGGGGTAAAGGAGGGGCTTGCCGGTGGCAGTGTGCCTGTCGGAGGCCGTGGCTGCGAGGAGGAAGAACCCTGTGGCTCCCAGGAAGATGTGGGACGAGTCTTGGGTGGTGCAGCCGGCAAAGCTGGAACCCCGGGGCGATGCTGAGCAGCGTCTGGGCCACGACGATGGTCTGGGAGCGAACCTCTTCTAAGCAGGACATGTTGAGGATGGAGGAGCATGCAGGGGTGAGCCGCGGGTGTCCGGCCAGGTCAGGCAGATGACCGACAGGTCTCCAGCGACCGTCATCAGGTGCAGGAGCAGCAGGAGCCGGAAGATGGCCACTTGCAGAGAGCCCTTCGGTATCTGTCAGGCCTCGGAGGTCTGACTGGCTGTTCAGACCTCAGGTCCTCTGCAGAAATGCACAAGCCTGGGCGCAAAGGACCTGCAGACATGAGGGTGGGAGAGGGAATGGGGTTCCTGCAGCCCAGCATTGCTTTACCTCTGCTGCCCCCTCATGGATGCAGGGAGCATAGCAGACACTGCAGTCGCTTTCCCTTGGCCAGCAGTCACTACATCTAGAATCTCTACAGAATTACTGAGTGTGGGTGATTTTGCTCTCCCCACACTTCTTTCTGCTTTTTTTTTTAAAAAAAATTATCTATTTATTTACTTAAGAGGGAGAGAGGTACATAGATTTTACATTCACTGGTTCATTCCCCAAATGCCCTTAACAGCTAGGGCTGGGCCAGCCTGGAGCCAGACACTCAGTGGGTCTCCTCTGTGGGGTGAGGGACCCAGCTACTTGAGCCATCATTTGGTGCCCCCCAGGGTGATCAGCAGGAAGCTGGAATCAGGAGCAGAGCTGGGATTTAAACCAGGCACTCCGATATGGGATGCAAGCGTCCAAACTGGTGGCTTAACCACAGGCCAGATACCCATCCTGTCTCCACCTTTCTTTTATTCTTTCCCTTCTCCTACAGATAATCCTCTGCTTCCCTCCCCAGTCCTCCTGAGAGCTGGGAAATACTTGTTTATTCTTCAGGATCTGGCTAGATTAGCCTCTTCCTCCTGGCCCCTATAACACACAGTTTACCCCTCTGTTGTGTTTCTGTAGAGTCAGTTACACGTGTGGACTTCAAAAAGTTCATGCAAAAATGGAATTAAAAGATGTTGATCTTGGTGCCAATTCTTTTTGAAATCCATGCAGTTTTTCCAAAATACACATTTTCCTTGAGTTTTTGAAGATCCCTCATATGAGTGATTTAAAAATTTTTTGCACTAAAATAAATATATGTTTATTAAAAGATATATTTATTTATTTGAAGGGCAGAGTTACAGGGGAGGGGGGAGAGGTCTTCCATCTGCTGGTTCACTCCCCAAATGGCTGCAAAGGCTGGAGCTGCACCAATCCGAAGCCAGGAGCCAGGAGCTTCTTGCGGGCCTCCCACATGGGTGCAGGGGCCCAAGAACATGGGCCATCTTCTGCTTTCTGAGGCCATAGCAGAGAGCTGGATTGGAAGTGGAGCAGCTGGGACTTGAACTGGCGCACATATTGGATGTTGGCACTGCGGGCAGTGGCTTTGTTCACTACACCACAGCACCAGCCCCACTGGCTGCCTTTTGATACATTTCTATTGTCAGAATTTTTTTTTCTAGAGTCAGGAAGACAGACAGACACACACCCCCACATCCACACCCAAACACAGATACAGAGAAGGAACTCTTGTTTTTAAAGATTTTATTTATTTATTTGACAGAATTACAGACAGTGAGAGGGAGAGATACAGGGAGAAAGGTCTTCCCTCCTTTGGCTCACTCCCCAAATGGCCGCAACAGCCGGAGCTGCGCTGATTTGAAGCCAGGAGCCAGGAGCTTCCTCAGAGTCTCCCACGTGGGTGCAGGGGCCCAAGGACTTGGGCCATCTGCCACTGCTATCCCAGACCACAGCTATTGGACCAGAAGAGGAGCAACTGGGACTAGAACCGGTGCTCATATGGGATGACGTTGCTGCAGGCGGAGGATTAACCTTGTGTGCCATGGCGCCAGCCCCTGAGAAGGAACTCTTCCATGCTGGTTTACTCCTCAAATGCCCACAACTGCTGTGGGAGGGGGGTGGGCAGGGCAGAAGCCAGGAGGAGGGAATTCAATCTGGCTGCCCATGTGGGTGGCAGGAACCCAATCATCTGAGGCATCACTGCTTATTCCCAGGTTCTGTGTCAGCAGGAATGTGGACTCAGGAGCCAGGACCACAAATCAAACATACACTCTAATGGGGGACCGAGGCATCTGAGTGATCGTCTTAGCTACTATGCAAATGCCCTCCTTCGCAGCAAATTCGAAACAAAGTTTTGACATGAGCTCACATTCCATTTATCTGAGAAGTTCTCGAACGAAAGAACAGATCAGAAGCTCACGTGTCCGTTGGAGCAGCTTCATGACCATCACTCAAAATTTCCATTTATTCAGAGCCCATTAAAACTAATGAAGTTTTGCTGCTTTTCTGACTACATCCTTGAAGGCTTGTATTACTTGTTTGTTCCTTAGGGTGTAAATGAACGGGTTCAGCAGAGGAGCAACCGAGGTATTGAGCACAGACACCCCCTTGTTGAAGGCAACTCCTTCTTTTGCTGAGGGTTTTATGTACATGAAGATGCAGCTTCCGTAAGACAGGGAGATGACAATCATGTGGGAAGAGCAGGTGGAAAAGGCCTTTTTCCTATGCTGGGCAGACGGGATCTTTAGAATGGTCCTGATGATGTGTGTGTAGGAGATAATGACCAGCACCAGCGTGACCTCCAAGGTCACGATGGCTAAGATCAAGTCAATCAGCTCCAGGAGACTTGTATCTGAGCAGGCTATCTCTATGAGGGGACCATAGTCACAAAAATGGTGATTGAGCCTATTGGATGCACAGAAATCCAGCTGACTGGTGAGGATGATTGGGCATAAGATGATGAGGAATCCCCCTAGCCAAGAGCAGAGAACCAACTGGACACAGACCCTGGGGCTCATGATGGCCGTGTAGTGCAGAGGTCTGCAGATGGCCACATAGCGGTCGTAGGACATGGCGGCCAGCAGGTAATACTCAGTGGCCCCGATGAAAATGGCAAAAAAGTACTGAGTGAAGCACCCAGCAAAGCTGATGGTCTTATTTCCCGTTGAGATACTGAACAGCAGCCTAGGCGTAAAAGTGGTTGTGAAAGAAATTTCCAGGAAAGAGAAATTCCTGAGGAAGAAATACATGGGTGTCTGGAGGCGGGAGTCCAGGAGCGTGAGGACAATGATGAAGAGGTTTCCAATGATGCTGAAGACGTAGGCAAGGAAGAGAAATATGAACATGACCATCTGAATCTCTGGGGTGTCTGTGAGCCCCAGCAGGATGAATTCACTCAAAGTGTTGTTTCTCATCGCTGACGCTGGCTGGTTGTGAAGCTGAGGAAGAGAAAAGTGAATGATGAGAAGGGGAACAGAGCTGGGGAATGTTGAGGGTGAGCTGTAGCAGTCCCCTGAAATGTGTTCATTGGAATTCCTTTGGCTATTTGACCCAAAAAGAACTGTCTTTTTGTCTTAATCTGGCCTTTCACAAAATCTGCTAACATCTCCATATGGGAGACTTTATTTCTCAAGTTTTTTTTTTTTTAAAGATTTATTTAGTTATTTAAGAAGCAGAGTTACAGACAGAGAGAGGGAGAGACAGAGAAGTCTTCCATCTGTTGATTCACTTCCCAGATGACTGCAACAGCCGGAGCTGGGCAGATCCAAAGCCAGGAGCCAGGAGCTTGTTCTGGGTCTCTCATGCTGGTGCAGGGGCCCAAGCACTTGGACCATCTTCAACTGCTTTCCCAGGCCACAGCAGAAAGTTGGATTGGAAGTAGAGCAGCCAGGAATCAAACTGGTTGCCAGCACTGCAGGCAGAGGCTTAGCCTACTATGCCACAGTGCCTGCCCCTCTGAGGTGTTTTTCTCAGAAGAGCATAATGGTCCCTGGATCTCCTTAAATCATCTTCTGTATTTTTATTCTCATCTCTTTCTCCTCACTTTGCTTTGTTCTATTTTTAAAAAGATTTATTTGAAGGGTAGAGTTACTGACAGTGAGAGAGAGAGAGACAGAGAGAAAGGTCTTCCACCCGCTGGTTCATTCCCTAGGTGGCTGCAATGGCCAGAGCTGGGCCAATCCGAAGCCAGGAACCAGAAACTTCTTCCCGATCTCCCACACCGGTGCAGGGGCCCGAGGACTTGGGCCATCTTCTACTGCTTTCCCTGGTCATAGCAGAGAGCTGGATTGGAAGTGGAGCAGCTGGGACAGGAACTGGCACCCATATGGGATGCCGGCACTGCAGGCGGAGGATTAACCTACTGCGCCACAGCGCCGGCCCTTTGTTCTTCTCTTGGATCTATGAAAACCCTCTGCTCGGATCCTGGTTCCTATCACCTTCACCATGGCTCTCTCCAACATGTTGGACAACTGTCCCATCCACCAATGAAGGGGAGAACAGGCCTTTTAGTGTCTATGAACTTATTCCTGGAATCATACGAGTTTGGAAGAATTTCTCTTTTAGTTCATGCCTATCTTGATTATTTAAAAATTAAAAAAAATCTTTTGAGTGAGAACTTTTCTAAGCACTTCACATGTTAGCACATTCAGTGTATCAGTGCACTTGATAAGATACAGGGACTATTCTTGGCTGCATGTTGGTAAGTAAGGCAATCAAGACACACAGAGGCTGGCTAATTTGCTCAAGGTCACACATCTAATAATGGATGAGCTGAGCACCTAGTAATTATAAGTGCCTCACATGGTGGAGCCATGAAATAGTGAAAGGAATAAAAATTGCTGAAACAGTTTAACAAAAAACACCAAAGGCTAGTAGAAATGAACATTTAGGTGTATTTCAGAATCTGTCATCATGGAGGGTGACACTGGTGAGCTATTCATACTTACTATCTGGCCCTTAGAAGAAAACGATGTGGGGTTTTACCTCGGGATGCCATGTGTGGTGTGTCAGCACCAAGGAGTCAGGCAGGGATGAGAAGGTGGAATACAAGGTCACGGAACTTCTTTTCTAGCACTAATTCGCGTTCTCTTGCTCACACTGTCTGCAGTCTTCTCGGCCAATGCTTTGAAAAGACTCTCCAGCTCTCCTTGCCTTAACCGACTGCTGGCCAGCGTCCTTTCTCCAATGCGCCCAAAGTGGGGCTGAGCTCATTACTGCCGGGGAAGCTGCCTTATTTAAACTAAGAGGGAGAGGACCACGGACTCTTCAGGCTTGTCTGAAGGCGGTTAAGGGAGTCTTTGCAATCTTACTGCAGTTTGAGTTTATGTAATTTACTCCACAGAGACACTGGGGAACAAGTTATTACCCTGGCGCTTAGCATAGAGAGGAGTTAATTAGTCCCTTTCCCTTTTTGAAATTGATGTTGGGAATTCACTTTCAGCAGGTGACTAAAGGAGATGTTCCGAACAGACCCATGAGAAGCAGCCACAAGCGCCTCAGTAACAGGATGAAAGTCCCTGGGGCCTGACGCAGTAATGGTGAGAGTGAAAAGTGCAGTGCCATCAGTTTCTTGAAGGTTTTACTTGAGCTGTGCAGATTTTTATCAATTTTCATTCCTTTTACGATGTTAAACTTAGAACATATGAGGCATCTCCGTGGACTTGTTTTGTCTTTCCTACTGTGAACTGGAGAGTTTTGTCTTGGCTAATGACACATCATGCCTCTGGAAACCTGTATTCACAGCTTTCAGCCTGTAGGTCTGCATGTGTGAGGATAAAGAGTAAAAACTTGTTCACCGTAGGAAACTCAAGATAAGCTTCATGAACGCACTGATCTACCTTGGATCCATCTTGATACCTGAAACATTGAGCTTACCCTGCAAGAGGAACCCTAAGAACCATTACTTTCTTGGCAAAAAGCCCATCTTGACACAAAACTGTGGATTTCCCTTCCAAAGACCCCAGGGGCCTTGGAGATCCATTGACATTTATACATAAATGATTCAGGGATTGCAAAGTGTATGGATAAGGGAGCTTGTACATGTACAGTCAGAAAGACAATGGGCCGGCACCCTGGCTCAATAGGCTAATCCTCTGCCTGCGGCGCCGGCACCCTGGGTTCTAGTCCTGGTTGGGGCGCCGGATTCTGTCCCGGTTGCCCCTCTTCCAGGCCAGCTCTCTGCTGTGGCACGGGAGTGCAGTGGAGGATGGCCCAAGTGCTTGGGCCCTGCACCCCATGGGAGATCAGGAGAAGCACCTGGCTCCTGGCTTCGGATCAGCACGGTGCGCCGGCTGCAGCACGCTGGCTGCGGCGGCCATTGGAGGGTGAACCAATGGTAAAGGAAGACCTTTCTCTCTGTCTCTCTCTCTCTCACTGTCCACTTTGCCTGTCAAAAAAAAAAAAAAAAAAAAAAAAAAAAAAAAAAAAGAAAAGAAAGAAAGACAATGGGGAGAGGTTCTCAAGGGGAGGCAGTTCAGGTCTGTAGAGGAAATGTGTTGAGGGACAAGAAGTAGAAACCCCAGGAAAATGGGTGAGTGTGGAGGAAAGGGGGTTTGTCCAAAGTTAACCCTGAGCTTCACTGTGGTCAAAGAGCAGTGCCATAGGTGAAAGGAAGCAACAGCCCTGCCCCGGCCTCACGCTCCTGCCCAGGCCTCCTGGATAGGATGGTCAGCCATGCGGATCAGCTTGGCTTGGTCATGTGGCTCCCAGGTATTTAGCTAAACACGATTTCTTGGTGTGTCTGTGAGGATGTCTCTGGATGAGATCAGCATTTGTATCAGAAGACTGAGTGGAGGGGGAGGGAGAAAGGAACTATCATGTTCTTAGAATTGTATCTATGGGGTCGGCACTGTGGTATAGTGGGTGTGGTGTAGTGGGTAAAGCCCCCGCCTGCAGTGCCGGCATCCCATATGGGCACATGTTTCCATATGTTCTAGTCCCGGCTGTTCCTCTTCCAATCTGGCTCTCTGCTATGGCCTGGGAAAGCAGTAGAAGATGGCCCAAGTCCTTGGGCCCCTGCACCCATGTGGGAGACCTGGAAGAAGCTCCTGGCTCCTGGCTTCAGATCAGCTCAGCTCTGGCCATTGTGGCCATTTGGGGAGTGAACCAACGGAACGAAGACCTTTCTCTCTGCCTCTCCTGCTCACTGTAACTCTACCTCTCAATCAAAACAAAACAAAATAAAAGAATTATATCTATGAACTATGTTGAATCTGTTAAGCACTAATTAAAAATTAAAATAAAAAAACTTAAAGTGAAGAGTAAGTGGAGTAGATCACCTTCCCCAGTGGGAAAGAGTATCACCCGACCTGTTTTGCAGGGGTGGGGAACATCCCACCTGCGGCTAAATCATTTGGCCTCACCCTGCCATGACGACTGCAGAAGGAAGTCAAAATTCAATACATCGACAGCGGGCTATTTTTTTTCTTTTAAAATATTAACGTACATTTTATTATATTAAAATCGGGCAGTGGTCTGACAACAGAGAGGCTGCTTATGGAACACTGCTCGGTTAGACTGTACTGACACGGTATTACCTCCTTAGATCAAGGTTTGCCGCAGAAAGAGGTGAATGGAAACAATTGCTTCTCAGACTTGCTGTTTCAAAAGGTAGTTTTTTTTTTTTTTACATAAATATTAAATTAAAAAAAAAACACCTTTAGGACACCCTGACTTGCTTCTACTTTAGTATATATCCACATTTCAGCATTTAGTGGTCCTGACGGAGAGTGGGAAAATGCAGCAGCCTGCAGGGAACCAAACCCTCCAGCTTCGGGGATCTGCCGTGCACACCGAGTTCTTTTTCAGTCTCTGTGGACGACTGAGAGAGCAGCACCACTTTTGGTGCAGGGATCCAAGGTTCTTTTTTTAAATTTTTGGTGGCCAGGTGTCCATCTGTCTCATTTTTTTAAAATTTAATTTTATTGGGACTGGTGCTGTGGCATAGTGGGTAAAGCCGCAGCCTGCAATTCTGGCATCCCATCTGGGTGCTGGTTTGAGTCCTGGATGCTCCACTTCCAATCTAGCTCTCTGCTGTGGCCTGGGAAAGCAGTAGAAGATGGACCAGGTCCTTGGGCCCCTGCACCCATGTGGGAGACCTGGAAGAAGCTCCTGGATTCGGATCAGAGCAGCTCCGGCCTTTGTGGCTGAATGGGGAGTGAACCATTGGATGGAAGACCTCTCTCTGTCTTTCCTTCTCTCTCTGTGTAACTCTGACTTTCAAATAAATACATCTTTAAAAAATTTTTTAAATTTTTTTTATTTATTTGAGAGAGTTACAGAGAGAGGTCTCCCATCTGCTGGTTCACTCCCCAAATGACTGCACGATCCAAAGTCAGGAGCCAGGAGCTTCTTCCGGGTCTTCCCATGCGGGTGCAGTGGCCCAAGCACTTGGCCATCTTCCACTGCCCTCCCAGGCCACAGCACAGAGCTGGATAGGAAGTGGAGCCGCTGGGACTCCAGCCTGCCTGCACCTCAAGCGGCAGCTTAGCTACACCACAGGGCGACCCCAATGCTGTTGGCTTCCTGTCACTGTATCAGAAGCTGAGCTGGAAGGACCCATCAGTGGCTGAAGAGAGCAGAGGCCGGCGGGCCTGAGGCCCCGCCATTCGCTTCCAGGGACGGTGGAGGGTAAGTGAATGTGCTTCCTTCCCTGTCGGCTTGGGGCCGACTCAAGGGAGTGGCGGTGCCTGAAGGGTCTCGGGGGAAAGACCGGGGGAGAGCCCTGGGCTCCTCACCGACGGCCTGTTTCCCAGGGGCGCACAGGCCTTATGGTCTATGCTTCAGCCAAGGGTCAGGGTGGGGAGCAGGACGGGACGATGGCTTGGAGAGGGCTCAAAAAAAGAAAACGGAGTGCAAAACATCTCCCCCACCAAACAGTCGTCCCACAGGCTGCCGCCTGAATCCCCAAGCTGGAGGGCTGATGTGGGGCGGGGATGGCACTAGGGGGCCGGGCAGTCAGCAGCCAGGTGATTGTGTGATGTGTGAGTCCTCAGCTGAGTTAGCTGTGGCCCACCAGTGATGGGAAAGGGTTTGAAATACTCCGTCTTGATTCCGGAAGTCCAACGACATGGACAGTGGTTACACTGGACAGGATGATGTTATACCACAAATGGACAAAAAAATTAGTGTCATTTTCAGGATCTTTAGATAAATTGCCTTTGAATGGGAGCTTCCTTTCTAGTATTTCGAGGTTTACAAGGTGAATCGAGAAAATTTACTTGTGTGGAAAATGAAGACTAGCAGGCTAATTTTTAAGTTGATAATTTTGTGTGGGCCATGATGCTATAAATATCTAAATGGCTCTTGGCGTTAAAAAGGTTCCCCACCCCTGGTTTATGGCCCGAATAAAACAAAAGGACTGAGGAAGGCAGAATGGGTTCTCTATCTGATCTTTGAAGAACAAAGATGTGTAAACCAAGCCTGGAGACAAGTACTGGGAAGAAATGAAAAAGGGAACATATGGGTGAGAAGGCGAGGAAAATCAGATGGTGAAAATTTGTGGAGGCCTACCCAGGGAGATTATTTTGTACTCAGCATGTGGGATTATTTACTCCCAGCCCATATGCTCCTAATAGAAGCTTTCTTGGGACCAACCTAAAAAGAGAAGGCAGCTCCATGGCTGCCAGCGATGGACCTGTGCTGGCACCAGGATTGAGCTACCTCAGTTAGAAGCTCTTGCCTGGTTTCCACAAGGGCTATAATTGCCTGCAGTTGTTTCCTTCGGGCAGCTACGTTGCAAGGTGATATAGACTTCACTGGGTCCACGAGGAAGGCCGTGTGACAGTGGATGGGTGATGGTGAAAGGTGGTCCCTAGTGAGAGAAGGTGGGAGGGAGCTGTGATAAGGGACGAGAGCCAGAGTGAGCAGGTGCCTCGCTCAGCCAGCTGACGGCTCCCTGTGACTTGTTATGTTTGGATGCACTTCTTGAATTTGAGCACTTAAGATCCACTGCAACCATTTCTTACGCTCTCTTGAGAGAGTCTTCTTTTCATAGTAAGATGAGACCAACTATCAAAAAGTTCAAGGAATTCTGGGTATGAGAAAGAGGGAGGAATGAAAATCTGGTATGTATGTCAGAGGTCTTTAAGGAAACTACATAGTTTATTTGAACCCCAAGGGAGAAAAACTTTTGCTTTGTTCAGGTATAGGGCTGAGTGTTACACGGCTCACTTAACTTGGTTCAAAGCAGCAAAGGTAAGCAATGAAAGACCTGAGTACAAATAGAGGCATGCATTTGAGAATTAAATTTTTGTTGTATTTATTTTTATTTTTTGTTTTTAAATATTTTATTTATTATTTTGAAATATATATATTTAAAGACTCGTTTTATTTATTTCAAAGGCAGAGTTACAGAGAGAAGGGAAGAAACAGAGATTTTCCATCCACTGTTTCACTCCCTAAATGGCTGCAGTGCCCAGGGCTGAGCCAAACTGAAGCCAGGAGCCAGGAGCTTCTTCCAGGTCTCCCCCATGGGTGTAGGGCCCCAAGTGCTTGGCCATTTTCTGCTGCTTTCCCAGGAGCATTAACAGGAAGCTGGATTGGAAGAGGAGCAGCTGGGACTTGAACTGGTGCTCATATAGGATGTTGGATTTGCAGGCTGTGGCTTAACCCACTGTGCTGCAATGCTGGCCTATTGAGATAATAGATTTTATATTTACATTACAGGCAAAGACTTATTGGCTCTACTAAATAAAGATCTCAAGAAATAAAAAGTGAAAAAACCATAGTCCAGAAGGAAAATAGGTATGGGCTACACACAACAATCAAAGTAAAATTTAAAAGTCATAAAATCATTAAAATTATAGTAGTATGGGCCAATGTTTTGGCATAATAGGATTTTTTTTGCTTGAGGATTAACGTTTCTGCTCTCTATTTTTTTTTTTTTTGACAGGCAGAGGGGACAGTGAGAGAGAGAGACAGAGAGAAAGGTCTTCCTTTGCCGTTGGTTCACCCTCCAATGGCCGCCGCGGTAGGCGCGCTGCGGCCGGCGCACCGTGCTGATCCGATGGCAGGAGCCAGGTGCTTCTCCTGGTCTCCCATGGGGTGCAGGGCCCAAGCACTTGGGCCATCCTCCACTGCACTCCCGTGCCACAGCAGAGAGCTGGCCTGGAAGAGGGGCAACCGGGACAGAATCCGGCGCCCCAACTGGGACTAGAACCGGTGTGCTGGCGCCGCAAGGCGGAGGATTAGCCTAGTGAGCCGCGGCGCCGGCCTGCTCTCTATTCTTACTCATTGATCTATGTGTCAGTTTTTTAAAGATTTATTTATTTATTTGTTTGAAAGGCAGAGTTAGAGAGAGAGGGAGAGGCAGAGAGAAAGGTCTTCTATCTGCTGATTCATTCCCAAATGGCCACAATGGCCAGAGCTGGGCTGATCTGAAGCTAGGAGCCAGGAGCTTCTTTTGGGTCTCCCACATGGATGTAGGGGTCCCAAGCTCTTCGGCCATTTTCCACTGCTTTCCCAGGTCGTTAGCAGAGAGCTGGATTGGAAAAGAAGCAGCCAGGCCATGAATCCGCGCCCATACGGGATGCCAGTGCTGCAGGCAGAGTCAGCTTACTATGCCACAGCTGGCCCCGCCATATGACTTTTAGGATTGCTTTTTCTTTTCTTTCTTCTTCTTCTTTTTTAACCTGGAAATGTTTTATTTAAGGTATACAAATTTCATCCATTTCATATGTACAAATTTAGGAACATAGTGATTCTTCCCTCCCTATCCTCACTTCCACCCTCCCACCCTCCCTCTCCTATTCCCATTCTTATTTTTTTTTACAAAGATCTATTTTAAATTAACTTTATGCTCATAAGATTAACACTACACTAAGTAAAAAATTCAACACATAGTATGAAAAAATCTCTGTTCCTCAACAGTCAAGATTAGGGCTGTTCAGAATCATCACATCTCGAAGTGTTGATTTCACTCCTATAAATTATCTTTTAGGTACTCTATTAGTTACTACAGATAGGAGAGAATATATAGTTTTTGTCTTTTTGATACTGGTTTATTTTACTAAGTATAATGTTTTCTAGTTGCATCCATTTTGTTGTAAATGACAGGATTTCATTTTTTTTACTGCTGTGTAATATTCCATGATGTGCACATACCATAATTTCTTTTTTTTACATCAGCATTATAAAAGTTTATTTTCACAATTCTAATGAGGTAAATTCCCAAACTTTACAATTCTTCATTTATTTCTCCCAAAACACATTAAAAGGTAAATAAATAAAAAGCGTCAGAATAAAAAAACATGTTTTAAAATCTTGTGGGCTAATTTTAAAATCCGAGTTACTTTAAATTATGATAAGGGTTGAATGTTTGCCAGTTAATCAAGGTGTTGGACCTCTCAGTTGCAGAGATGCCCACTTGCTCGGGAGGACGCCCAAAGATCCAGACCAGTTGATGCAAAAAGCACGAGGTTTTTATTGAACGTTTGCGCAAACGGGCCCCCACCTCAGGCAGTGAGGAGCCCCGAGTGGCAGTTTCACACAGGTTATATAGGCAACGAATTAGCATATGGAATGCAGAGGTGGCACGGGATTGGCTGGTTCGGAGGGACAATTAGCATACCGGAGAGTGCTGAGGAGAGTGCTGAGGGAACCAGCTGAGGAGAGTGCTGAGGAGAGTGCTGAGGGAACCAGCTGAGGAGAGTGCTGAGGAGAGTGCTGAGGAGAGTGCTGAGGAGAGTGCTGAGGAGAGTGCTGAGGGAACCAGCTGAGGAGAGTGCTGAGGAGAGTGCTGAGGGAACCAGCTGAGGAGAGTGCTGAGGAGAGTGCTGAGGAGAGTGCTGAGGAGAGTGCTGAGGGAACCAGCTGAGGAGAGTGCTGAGGGAACCAGCTGAGGAGAGTGCTGAGGGAACCAGCTGAGGAGAGTGCTGAGGAGAGTGCTGAGGGAACCAGCTGAGGAGAGTGCTGAGGAGAGTGCTGAGGAGAGTGCTGAGGGAACCAGCTGAGGAGAGTGCTGAGGAGAGTGCTGAGACTCTCCGAAGGGGAGTGGCAGCTCTGCTCTGGGCATGCCTAGAGGTTCTCTGAAGGGGACTGACTTTTCCTTCCCAGAGAACGTCCTGCCCGCTGGACTCTGGGGAACATCCAACCTCTTAAGAAGCCCCTGATATTTGCCCAGGCCTAGTTTCTTGTCCCTCTCCCCCATAAGGGTCCTTCAAAGGTTCCAAACTAATATTCAAAATAGGAAAGAACTATCGCTGGGATCCTGTTACATTTTAAAACACTGTAAAGGCTGATTAGTTGTTATCACTAATAATGCATATAATACCATTTTTATTCCAAAAGTATACTTGTCTTGCACACCTTATGCATTGAGGTATAAAGCCATGCTTTACTAACATTTTTTATTAATATAACAATAATAGCAATTGTAGTAAAAAGTCAAATACCAGGGCTGGCTTCATCACACAGTAGGTTAATCCTCCGCCTGCGGCACTGGCATCCCATGTGGGTGCCGGTTCTAGTCCTGGCTGCCCCTCTTCCAATCCAGCTCTCTACTGTGGCTTGGGAAAGCAGTAGAAGATGGCCCAATTGCTTGGGCCCCTGCACCCGCATGGGAGACCCAGAAGAGGCAGCTGGCTCCTGGCTTCGGATTGGCGCAGCTCCAGTTGTTGCGTTCATCTGGGAAGTGAACCAACAGAGGGAAGACCTTTCTCTCTGTCTCTTCCTCTCACTGTCTGTAACTCTACCTCTCAAATAAATAAATAAAATCTTAAAAAAAAAAAAGGTCAAATACAATTAGCCAACTTGCTGGCATGTTCTATGGTCTAATTAATATACTAGTGCATAGACATGTATAAACCATACAGCCATATCAGTTTATAAGCCACAAATTCAAATTATTAGGAATATAAATTCAAATATTATATCAATTTATCAGCAATAAATTTAAAATGTTAGGAATATAATAAAACTATATTATAAATAGTTTACTTTCCATATTTCCTCAGCATTACTTTTTATTCATGTCTCCCACTTCATTTTCTTCACTAAACTCTAGATTTAAGTATGGCTAAACATAAGAGATGGGTGTCAACAAAACAGCTGAGTTTTGTCAGTGTCTAAGTCTCTTAAAGCTATTCTTCAAAAGACGTATTACTCAACTGAAGGCAAACATGAAGAAAGTTGTATTTGAATCTTAGGTTCTTCACAGTTTGGCCTGTCAGGACCATGGGATGTCAAAAGTCCAAGTTGTGAACACTTACATGCCATAAAATTAACTGTGTCACTAGTGGAATGCCTGTTAGCTGATGAAAGACCTCTGGAAACGTTCAACAGGACATTTCAACTTGCGGAAGATGAGAAGTCTGGAGCGGTACACAATCAAATTAACAAAGTGTTAAACCTTCTCAAATATAAATTGGTATTATACCCAAATAATAATCTCTAATGAAATTTTAGTTTAAATTGTAATATTTCTTATCACTATAAGAAGAAGTCTACATTGTTAATAAATGGTCTATGTGGTTAAGAAAAAGGATAATCCTTAATTTTGTGGAGTGAGTTATTAGACTAACTTCCTGTCATCTGTAAGTTCTAGCATGTTCCAACTTCAGGCTGTCACAATCAGGAACATTAAGTGATAGGCCCTCAACAAATATTCAATGACAAATTATAACAGTAAGTATTATACAACATGTAAGTAAGTACAAGAAAATTTCAAAAGTTCATGGAAAATAGAATTAAAGATGTTTATTCTGGTACAAAATGACAAAGTATAACATTAGGTGTTACAACATGTAAGTAAGTATAAGAATATTTCAAAAGTTCATGGAAAATAGAATTAAAAGTGTTTATTCTGGTGCAAAAAAATTCGTAATATCTGCATAGGTTTTTCATAATATGCATTTTCATGAATTTTTGCAGACCCTTCATGGATATCTATTTTGTATTTCAATTTTTTTGCATCAAAATAAACAGCTTTTTAATTCCACTTTCCATGAACCTTTTGAAAGTGTCCTCACATAAGCTCTTAAAAACACCTAAGTGTTAGGTGAAACCAATGCCAAAATTACCTCATAATTTTTCCTTAAATCCTTTTATTTCCACTAACAAATCTAGGCCTACCTACCACTGGCTCTACCGCTTTATTCCTGTTTAGAAGCTGAGGTATCTTGTCACTGATGCGATATGACTATTTTTCCACACTATGGTCTTATTTCTGCTAAATCATTCTTACAGTCTTTATCAGTTTAAGTTGTTTTAACTGTCTTTATAGAACTCTAAAATGCTATTAAATTTAAAATGTTTCCAATTCTGTTCCTCAAATACAATTCTGATGTATTAGACAAACTAAACTATTAGCCAACTAATATCAATGTTGTAAAGAGATTCAATTGAGTTTCAATTATCCTAAAAATGTAAGTGAACCTAAAGGATGTACATTATGAAGTTATCTGAGAGTGGAAAGCAAAAATTTGGAGAGACAATTATTAAATACAATTTTAATAGGTATACTGAACAATAAATTGAAACTTTTTTATTTAACTGATATCTGCTTAGTTTTTTATTTAGTTAAGTACAAGGGCCCAATTAATCAAGTCATTAGACTGGTCAAGGCAAGACACTTGGACTACATCATAGGACTTCAAAAGCAGTTGGTGTTATAGTGGTTCTCAGGTAATCGTGCACACGTATGCACACACACATACACACAAATTGGTAGAGTACTCTGGATATTAGATTTCCCCCTGTAATCTTGTATAATGCACCATTCACATTTTGCGGTGTTTTGAACACTACATAAATTGGACATGGTCAAATTAGAGATGTCTGATTGAAGTCTTTTTTTTTTTTTTTTTGTGACAGGCAGAGTGGATAGTGAGAGAGACAAAGGTCTTCCTTTTTGCTGTTGGTTCACCCTCCAATGGCCGCCGCAGCTGGCGCACTGCGCTGATCCGAAGCCAGGAGCCAGGTGCTTCCTGCTGGTCTCCCAGGCGGGTGCAGGGCCCAAGGACTTGGGCCATCCTCCACTGCCTTCCCAGGCCATAGCAGAGAGCTGGCCTGGAAGAGGGGCAACCGGGATAGAATCCGGCGCCCCGACCGGGACTAGAACCCGGAGGATTAGCCTATTGAGCCACAGCGCTGGCCTGATTGAAGTCTTATAAGGTATTTGGGAACTTCAGCTACATTCCCGAAAATACTGATTTTTAAACCATAAAAAATGAAAATTCATGTAAAAGCACAACAGATTTAACAGACATCTTTAAAATAAATCAAATTGCAACTCAATTTTCTACTTTTTCAAATATGACTAAGAAAGTTACAAGCAATGTCTACACTAAAAAAACAAAACAAAACAAAACAAAACTGGGTGAATTTGGGAAGGGGAAGAAAACTATACAGTTTTTGGAATTCTGCAGTCCATGAAATGTGCAGAATTCCAAAATGTGCTAGCACTGAAAAACCATCTTGCATTGAGGTTTTCCAAGTGGTACAACGAGCCTGCCAAAAAAGCATCTGGTCTGTACTAACTGACTTCAGTACAGGCCTTCATAATGTTAGTCACGCTGCTCTTGCAAAATCCCTTAATGTAAAAGAGTTTTCAGTGCTGATAGGTGGGGCTGTGACCCATGGTGTGGGATTGAATCCATATGCACATAGAGCTTCATTTAATTGTCAAGAATTTGAACAAGTTGTTGCATGGGTGGAAGGTGACCAGATTCCAGTTTAGACCATACAGGTACAGCATCTAAAGTTACCTCAAATGCACCTGTTGATATACACTGGTTCTCAATCATGTTGCTCAAGAAGAAAACCATCATACATGCATAGACCTTATTTTCCTGGCCCCACTGCCAGATGCTGGGAGCTTGCATGCCAAAGAAAGCAAAAGTATCTTTGCCAACAATTATTAAGCCTATTAATAGTAGTCTGAAGACGGACAAGAAAGATGCTGTGTGTCTGTATATTGGTTGAGGGAGGTAATTTTCTCCTTCAATTTGGATGTCTGGGTACTGCTGGCTAATAACCCGCATGTACTCTTCAAATACCCTCAGGCCTATACCCTCAGGAAACACAGATCTGGAACTTCAGCAGCATACCGCAGCTTTAATCTCTTGCTGGGCATACCGCCCTGGTTGGCCGAGGCCTCGCTCTGGGCCACTGCCGACGCCACCACCAGGAGAAGCAGCAGAAGCCTCATCTTAATTAAGCCAGTCGCTCTGGCCGCCCTCAGACAGACTGCAGCCAGCTCCCATAATTTCTTTATCTGGTCTGCAGTTGATGGACATCAGGGTTTTTTAAAATTTTTTTTTTTTTTGACAGGCAGAGTGGACAGTGAGAGAGAGAGACAGAGAAAGGTCTTCCTTTTGCCGTTGGTTCACCCTCCAATGGCCGCTGCGGTAGGCGTGCTGCGGCCGGCGCACTGCGCTGATCCGATGGCAGGAGCCAGGGGCTTCTCCTGGTCTCCCATGGGGTGCAGGGCCCAAGCACTTGGGCCATCCTCCACTGCCTTCCCGGGCCACAGCAGAGAGCTGGCCTGGAAGAGGGGCAACCGGGACAGAATCCGGTGCCCCGACCGGGACTAGAACCCGGTGTGCCGGCGCCGCAAGGCGGAGGATTAGCCTAGTGAGCCGCGGCGCCGGCTTGGACATCAGGGTTGATTCCATATCTTAGCTATTGTGAATTGAGCTGCAATAAACATGGGGATATAGATCACTCTTTCAAATACTGATTTCTTTTGGTTTGGGTAAATTCCCAGGAGGGGGATGGCTGGGTCATATGGTAGGTCTATATTCAGATTTCTGAGGTATCTTCATACTGTCTTTCACAGGGGTTGGACCAGTTTACATTCCAAGCAACAGTGAATTAGGGTACCTTTTCCCCCACATTCTTGCCAGCCTTTGTTGTTTGTTGATTTCTGTATGAAAGCCATTCTAACTGGGGTGAGGTGAAACCTTCATTGTGGTTGTGATTTGCATTTCCCTGATGGCTGGTGATCCTGATCATTTTTCCAAGTGTCTGTTGGCTATTTGGATTTCCTCTTTGAAAAATGCCTGTTAAAACCCTTTGCCTGTTTCTTAACTGGATTCTTTGTTTTGTTGTTGTTGAGTTTCATGAACTCTTTAAAGATTCTGGAGATTAATCCTTCATCAGTTGCATAGTTTGCAAATATTTCCTCTCATTTTGTCAGTTTCCTCTTTGCTGAGTGTTTCTTTCGCAGTGTAGAAGCTTCTCAATTTGAATAATCTCATTTGTCCATTTTGGCTTTGAGTGCCTGTGTTCTGGGGGCTTTTCCAAGAAGTCTTTGCCTGTGCCAATGTCTTGCAGGGTTTCCCCAACGTTCTCTAATAATTTGATGGTATTGGGTCATAGGTTTAGGTCTTTGATCTATGTTGAGTGGATTTTTGTGAAAGGTGTAAGGTAGGGGTCTTGTTTCATACTTCTGCATGCAGAGATCCAGTTTTCCCAACAACATCTGTTGAAGAGACTGTTCTTGTCTCCCTGCTTAGTGGGAGCATACTGATGTGGGAGCCCCTGATTTAGGGATCCTTCCAGCATCCAGGCTCCATACCTTACTCCAACTTGAAGATGGCCTCAGGTCTGGTGCTCACAGGCCAGCAGGCTGCTATAGCCCTCCCAGCACCACAGCCCTGCACAGCCTTAGAGCACTGTCCAGGTCCTGCCAGTGCTCTCACACGAAGTTCACAGCCACGTCCTCAAATGCCCCCAACACTGTGAGAGAACATGTGCTGAGCCACAGTGCCAGTCTCAAGTTGGAAATCTTACAGTGTGTTCTCTGAACCATGCTTCTGGTCAAAGCGTGAGGAGTGCCATCTGCTGAGGGCCACCTTTGGCAGCATGCTGAGGTGGCCCAGGGCACCACGTGGCAAGAAACAGCACACATGGCTCTCTTCTAGTCTCTGTCGTGATTTAGTCATTTTCCTTGGTGTTAGAAACACAGAGAGGAGTCCAGAATTACACAATTTCCCACTTTTGCTGTCTCGGTTTCCTGTTCACAGAGCAGTGGAGGCTGAGCCACCACAGGAACACTCTCCCCACTGGAGCCTGGATGCAACTCCACAGTGACACCGTTCCCACCTGCTTTGCTCAGAGAAAGCACAAGAGAGTAATTAAATTAACAGTGGATTTTCTGTGATCTAGCGACAGAGAACTCTAATGACATTCCTTTGATGACTGTTTAGGAATAAACTAAAACAGTTGCCAAGGGAGAGAAGTTCCAGGGAGAATGGTGAAGAATGTGGCAGGAGCACCCCCAAGGGATGGTTCCCAACGTTGGGGTAATGGTATTTGTCTCTTACAGTGGTCTGAGGCCGGATATGGCATTTTGTGTAAAAACTTGATAAAAATTAGATCTAAGAGAACAGAGATGAAGTCATAATTGGAAAACCAATTCTCTCTTTATGTGCAAGAGCTATTCTGGGAGCAGATGATAAATTGAAATTACTATGACTCATACTGTTGCAGGAATGAAGTGGGAAGTTAGGAGAAAAGACTGAACAAAGGGGCAAACTCCAAGATGTTTTGTGAAAAAATGGTTTTTAGTTGTCTCAAATTTAGTTTTATAAAGTTGTTCCTAGGCCGGCGCTGTGGCTCAGTAGGCTAATCCTCCGCCTTGCGGTGCCGGCACACTGGGTTCTAGTCCTGGTCGGGGCGCCGAATTCTGTCCCAGTTGCCCCTCTTCCAGGCCAGCTCTCTGCTGTGGCTTGGGAGTGCAGTGGAGGATGGCCCAAGTGCTTGGGTCCTGCACCCCATGGGAGACCAGGAGAAGCACCTGGCTCCTGCCTTCAGATCAGCGTGGTGCGCCGGCCGCGGCGGCCATTGGAGGGTGAACCAACGGCAAAGGAAGACCTTTCTCTCTGTCTCTCTCTCTCTCTCTCACTGTCCACTCTGCCTGTCAAAAATTAAAAAAAAATTGTTCCTAGTTACTTTAAGTTAGGATTAAATACTTTTTTTTTTTTTTAAACATGTTTATGGGGCTGGCGCTGTGGTGCAGCAGGTTAAAGCACTGGCCTGAAGTGCCAGCATCCCATATGGGTGCCGGTTCTAGTCCTGGCTGCTTCTCTTCCAATCCAGCTCTCTGCTATGGCCTGGAATGTCAGTAGAAGATGGTCCTAGTCCTTGGGCCCCTGCGCCCACGTGGGAGACCTGGAAGAAGCTCCTGGCTCCTGGCCACTGTGGCCAATTGGGGAGTGGACCAAAGGTTGGAAAACCTCTCTCTCTTTTTCTCTCCCTCTCCCTATAACTCTCTCTTTCAAATAAATAAAATAAATCTTAAAAAAGTTTATTTATTTATATTTGAAGGACATAGTGACAGAGAGAGAGAGAGAGAGAGAGAGAGAGAGAGCAATAGCAATCTTTCATCTTCTTCCATTCAATCCCAAGATGGTCTCAATGGATGGGGCTGATCTAGGCCAAACCCAGGATCCTGGAGCTCCATTTGGGTCTTCCACATGGGTCCAGGGGCCCAAGCACTTGGGCCATCTTTCTCTGCATTCCCAGGCACATTAGCAAGGAGCTGGGTCAGGAGCCAAGTGGCTGGGACTCTAATTGGTGGTCACATGGGATACTGATGTGGCAGGCAGGGCCTTATCCTGCCTGGGCACAATGGCCCAAGGACTCACGTGGTTAAAGGCACTATCCTTGTTCACTTTTCATATCCCTGCCTCCAGTAATGGGAGCAGGCTTTTCAAACAGTGCTTTCTTGGTTAAAGATCATAAAATGACTGGAGACAGTCTTGAAGTAGAAACTTACTTTCAGATGTATTCTGAACCTAATATATTTCCTATGGAACCAACTACTTGGCATATTTAGTGTCTTGAATGCGGCTCCATGGCTTTTTGGGGTCACCTCATGGCAAAGACATGCTCACATTTTTCCTAGTTGGAATATGAGTAGCTTTCTTGATTGTGTGGCCTCTTAGTCAAGGATTGTTGCTGTTAAGGCATAGACGACTTCTGAGGTTGGCCCCCAGTCATGGGTCTATGTCAGGGATTCCTCAGACATGCTAATGACCATAGCAGCAGGTAAGAGGCTAAGTCTCATGGGCCTTGGAATTTGGAACCCAGGAGCACCGAGAGCTGCTCTTTCTCTCACATTGGTCCTACGGCCATTCCTCTCCCCAATTTCCCGAGGGCCACAGGGCCTCTTTCATCTTTGTATTTGTCTCTGTTATTTGGCTTTCTCCACTTGTACAGAACTCAATGTTAAGCAACAACAACAAATATTTATTGAGCACCTCCTTTGTGCTAGAGAGTTGTTCAGGTGCTGGGGGCTCAGCAGTGAATAAAATAGAAAATTCTTGCCCATAAGTTCTATTGTAAAAGGAAGACAATAAACACATAAATAAAATATGTATGCATCAGAGAAAGGCAAACACTAAGGAGAAAAATGGAGCAAGAAATGGGTATAGAGAATCTTTGATGAGGTGGGTTGCAATTTAAAACATGTAGCTAGTTTTTTTTTTTACTACAATGAAAAGAAATGGAAAAAATGTGACTATACTCTTTAAAATAGCTTTTGGACTTTACGTGGTATTTCTGAAAAGTTGACATTTGAGTGAAAATTTGAAGATAAACAAGACAGTGAGCCACGTAGATATCTTGGCAGAAAGCATTCCAGATGGAGTGCAAAGTAGGTGCAAAGGTTATAAGGTAGAAGCCAGAGTTGGTGGAGAAGAACCAGGGAGGGGACAGTGGTAGGAGATAAAGTGCAAGAGGAGGTGGGGTCCAGTTTGTAGGGACTTTTAAGACATTGCCAATGACAGATTCTGAGCAGAGAATGACAACTCTGGTCTACATTCAACAAGGTTATCTTGTTTGCCATGTTGAGATTGCATTGAAGGGAGCCCGGGAAGAAGGGATACCAACTAGAGTGGGATTGTGATACTTCGAATTGAAAATGATTGAGGTTTGAGTCAGGATGATGGAAATGGTCAACAGACAAATCTGAAGTAAATTTTTTAACTTTACTATAGGATGTGAGAGATAAGAGAGGGATCTCTCTGAAGCAAAAATAATTCTCAGGTATCACTCCCTCCTTGATCTAACAACCTCATTTCCCTCTTTCCATTTGCAGCAAGGCCTGTCTCCCATTTTCTTCTCCCCTCTTTTCTTTTTATTTCTTTTTAAATTTTTTTTTTGCCAGGCAGAGTTAGACAGTGAGAGAGAGAGAGAGAGAGAGACAGACAGACAGAGAGTTATAGACAGAAAAAGAGAGAGAGAGAGAGAGAGAAAGGTCTTCCTTCCATTGGTTCACTCCCCTAATGGCCGCTTTGGCCGGCGCTGTGCTAATCTGAAGTCAGGAGCCGGGTACTCCTCCCGGTCTCCCATGCGGGTACAGGGACCCAAGCACTTGGGCCATCCTCCACTGCCCTCCCAGGCCACAGCAGAGAGCTGGACTGGAAGAGGAGCAACTTGGACTAGTACCTGGTGCCCCAACCGGGACTAGAACCCAGGGTGCTGGCGCTGCAGGCGGAGGATTAGCCAAGTGAGCCACGGTGCCGGTCCTCCCCTTTTTCTTGAACTCACTAGAAAGTTTTCAAAATCCATAAGTCTACAGTAGCTGTTCTTAACATGACCATCATATACCTCAATATTGTTGGAGCCAGTAGGCAATCCTAAGCCACATTTTAAAAAATTTCTTCCTTGATCCCTCCTCATCTCTCCAGTCACTACATGTTTGGAGATTCTCAAGGGTCAGTCTATACATCTCATCTGTTTTCTACCTTCTCACCTTCCCTGGCTAATCCTATCATATGTTATGGCTCTAAACATTATCAATATTCTGGTGACTTCCAAATTTCCATTTCAGCTCAGACTTCTCCAATGAAGTTTTAATTCAGACATGAAAAGTCCTACTTGATTTCTCGATCTTCATATTAGGAGGCAACTTGAGCCCTACATGTACAAAACTGAGTTTCTGATAATCCCCATCCCCTCCTTAAAACAAACAAACAAACAAAAAACAAAAAATAACTCTTTTCACAATCTTCCTCCATCTCAGTAAATAGAAATTATATTTTTACACTTAAACTAAAAACCTTGACAACTCTCTCAAGGCCGTTTTTTTTAACTATACCTCTCTTTTCTCAGATCCTCATCATATGGACAGTTTCAATTGGAGGAGGACACAGATGTTGAGTCTTCCAGCATAGCTTGTTGAGCAGTTGGAGAAGTGGGAAATAGACAAAAATCAAGGCTACTAAAAATCCCTAGATGTACTGAAGAGGATGAATGCCAGAGCCAGTTAGAATATCTGTATGACTCAGTAGTTTAAGCCTGTGGGCTCTGGCACTAGATAGGTTTGGTTTCTGATTCTCATCCATGCACTTAGCTGTATGAGCTAGTTGACCCCTCTAAGCTTCAGGTTCCCCAACTATACAATAGTGTGGAATTTCCATTTGGATCTAAGAAGTCCATATGAGGCATACTTTGCTAATTCATTGTCCTCAATATGTAAACCCTCAGATGATCAAAGTTCTGAACTTAAAAAAAATTATCCTGTGTTCTGTTCCTTTTTCATTCATCTATCTATGCATCCATCATCCATTCAACAACTATTGCAGATTTATCGTCACTTGGCATAGCAGGTGAAATTGTGTCAAGAAGATATTATCCTTGTAATACAGGACCTAATAGACTATAAGTGAATATAGACTTTCAATACATAGCCATTGTCATGATGCTATTATTAATGAGAAAGCACTAGGCATCATAGGAGGAAGATAACTTTGGGGGTAATTCTTATTTTCATTTATCTACTCTTAAAATTCCATTTTACCATTCTTTAATTTTTAAGATCCTATTCACCAGTATTTCACTACAGTCTGACTTCTTACTCAACTCCTCACATTCATATTTTCTAAAAAAATGGCTAAGATTAACAATGAAATTCTAATTGTCAATTCTGTTACTTTCATTCTTTGTATTAGTGACTCCCTGCAGCATTTCACATTACCAGTAACCCAGGTTTCTCTTCCCATGAATCCCACAATCTGTTGTCTTTATAATTACCCCTTATGCCTCTTTTGCTGGTTAAGATTTAGGAATATTGTTTAATATTTGAGCCTCTTCTCTGCATGCTTGTATTTGTGGTCTCTATTCTCATGTCATCAGACACTATCTACATGGTAAGGCTCACCAGATCCATAGATCTGGTCCCAAACTCAGATATCTTGACACTATGAGCATTGCATTTATCTTAAAGAAGAATTTAACTTAATTCAAAAGCAAAATTGTCATCGCCACTTTTTTTTCCTGACACTTTAATTTTGATTGACATTAAACATTAACATTTATTCAGTCTCCTTGGATTGAAATATTTGCTCCCAACCTCAGTATTCTTTCTACTGAAATTTTTCTCTCTGTTTTTGCTTTGTTATCTCATTGAAATGTCATCTACTCAGAACATTTATGAGTCCTCTAATTCAGAGTGATTTCCCAACCGAGTAACTCAATTGCTTTTCCAGTTATAAAACATTATTAATTTCTTTATATTAAACTTAACAGGGTGAAATTTATTTCCAAGTCTCATGAGACTGGAATTTAAATCTTTGTTGGATGCCTGATAACTGGCAGAGCTTGGCACATGGTAGAGGCTCATCTATTAAGGTTTTGATCTTTAAATTCTTTAAAGATTTACAAGTTTCTTGACGGTATCCTTGAAAGCTTGTTTAACCTGTTGGTTCCTTAAGGTGTAAATGAAGGGATTCAGCAAAGGGGCAACAGAAGTGATGAGTACAGCCACTCCTTTGTTGAATGTGCTGTTGTTTTCTTTTGTGGAGGGTTTAACGTACATGAAGATGCAGCTTCCATACGAGATGGAGATGACAATCATGTGAGAAGAACACGTGGAAAACGCTTTTGACCTTTGCTGGGCTGAGGGGATCTTCAGAATGGTCCTGAGGATAGCTGTGTAGGAGAGACTCACCAGCACCAGGGTGATTAATAGAGTCACGGATGACACAAGGAAGACGACTTTCTCTACGAGACTTGTGTCTGAGCAGGAGACCTCTCGAAGAGGCTCAAAGTCACAGAAATAGTGGTTCAGCCTGTTGGATGCACAGAAGTCCTGCTGACTCATCAGAGTGATTGGTGGCATAATAGCTACTAACCCACCAAGCCAAGAGCAGAGAACCAGGTTAGTGCAGACTCGGCTGCTCATGATAACTGTGTAATGCAGGGGCTTGCAGATGGCCACGTAGCGATCATAGGACATGGCAGCCAGAAGATAAAACTCTGTTGCTCCAAGGAATATTGCAAAGAAATACTGAGCGAAGCAGCCAGCAAAGCTGATGCTCTTGTTCCCTGTGGTGATGCTGATGAGGACCCTGGGAATGAAGATATTTATGAAGGAGATTTCCAAAAAGGAGAAGTTCCGGAGAAAGAAGTACATGGGTGTCTGAAGGTGGGAGTCTAGGAAGGTGAGCATGAGGATGGTTAGGTTTCCAACGATGCTGAAAAAGTAGGTTAGGAAGAGAAATGTGAAAACGACCACCTGAAGTTCAGGGGCATCTGTGAGACCCAGAAGGATGAACTCAGTCAATAGGGTTTTATTTTTCATTGATGAAAAATTTTGCGTCTGCAGGTAAAAAAGCAGGTAGTAAAAGATGAGAAAGGAAGGGGTGCTCAGAAATGGATAGAGGAAATCTGAGGGCGGCAAAATGACGTGGGCTATGAAGTTTTCCTCTGGTGATGTGATCCAGACCAGTGGTCTCTTTAAATGGCATTGTATCCCCTCAGTGCCATGTGCCTTATGCAGAAAAGTTCTTGTCATTGTTTCTCCGCACAGTACTCCCAGGGCCAGCATGAAGCAGGGGTCTTCACAGACGATGTTCAGAAGTTCATGGGCCGAGTTAATAAATTGAATGCCTCCAGCTGCTGCCTTCTCCCAGAACAGTTACTGATGCCTTTCCCCTAGTAGTATTGCTCTACTTCCTTTGTGTTTTCTGAACTGCTATTTTTCTTACTCTTTCCTGACTTTTTTGGCTTTTCTTTTTATATTATATTAATTGGCTTTTCTTTTTATATTATAGCCATCTTTCATTTTTCTTATTGCTCAATTCCCTTGACATAACAATGTCAGTTCCTCACTTCTTTCCAATAGATCCTCCAAACATCCTTCTGTATGTATATCCTTTAGAATTCGAAGATCTGTGTGTTAGAATCAAGCCATTCTGTTCTTTGAAACATTCTGCAAACCTGTTTAGGAAACGGTAAATATTAGATTACAGTGTTTTCCCAAATCTATCCAGACTCTTTAGCTCTAGAGTTTTGAGAGATTCCCATATGGAGGTTCTATTACACTCCAAGGAAATTTCAGGAGCTTGAAAATATTTAAAGCAAGAACTTTTAACCAGAGATCCATTACTTCTTAGATTTCATCTACTATGTCTGTGAATATGTCAACTCATTTGTAAAAATTTTGTGTATGTGGGCATGTAAATTTTATGGAGCAGATGTATAAAAATATGATCCAGGGTTTTCTATGAGACTCACCATCTGAGCTCTTCCTGGGCGCTGGAAGTCTCCACTTACCTGTGAGCTTGTATGGTTAGAATCACATTATCAGAGAGTGTCCTCACTGATTTATTCAAGACCTCTTCTAGTTAGTGTTTTTATAAACATATATAAGGCAGCAACTTTCAAGCATTTTGGCCATAATTTATTCTACATTATATATATATATATACATATATATATATATATAGCAAACATGTATATGTTTTACTGAAATAGTTGTACAGTATATTCCTTATTTACTGTATATGAGACAATCTGATGTTTTCTACATAATCTTATTCTATTTAAAAATCCAACCCAGTGAATTGACTTCCAAGCCTCTTCGTGGATTACAGTCCGCAGTTGGAATCAGGGATCACGGAAAGATACGCAGTGCTCTGGATGCCCTTGCCATCCTGGTCACCAACCTGGGTCTGCCGGGAGTAACTGAGTATTCCCCTCTGCATGTGTTTTAAGCTTTACGACTGCAGAGACGCAGAATTAATAAGGCTGTGTGCAGGGAATGTGCTTCCTCAAATGACTTCAAATAAATATATTAATCCTAAATATTCTTAGACACAAAAAATGGTGAGGTCACATAATTACGAATTAGCATAAATGATTGCATTTTCTATGTTTGTTGTCACCAAGTTCTGTCCTGCATGTCATAGAAATACACAGGCTTCCTGGGCTTCTCTTAGTGAAAAGTCGTCTGCTGCTGCTCCTGTCCCTTATCTGCTTAGTGGAGATTTGCTGATCTCTGCTCTTTAACTAATTCAGGCTCAAGCTGAATCATAGTTCTTGGACATACTTTTTTTTTTTTTTTTAAAGCAGAGCCAATAAGGAGTCCAAGACTTTTCTGTTCCAGGAGAAATGAGGCTGATAGCTTCCGGATATAAAATGAATTCCCTCTCCCATCCCAGATCAGAATTTACCTGGAGTGACACAGGTTATATCTGTTCTATTGAGAGCACGCACTGAGGGATCAATTGAGTGAGGAAGCACAGGTTGCCCTGGGGACCCATTTTTGGAACAGGCTAATGAATATTGTTTGTTGACTACTTTGGGACCAAACTTTGGACATTCAGCTGAGGGAAGAGAGTCTGGGGAGATCAGCTTGGAGATGAGTCGTTGGGATGAAGGAGAAGTACCAAGAAAACATGAGTAAGCAGATTAGGTGGAATGATTTTAATTATCTCATTTGTAGAATATTGGCTGAAGACAATAGCAGTAATTTTAATTTTTTTTGGATGGTGCGTGCAGATGTGAAATACAAAATAGATCAAAATGGAATGCTCAGATTGAGGTAGGAGTGGACACCATATTGGCCTGTGAGTCGTTTTTGAGGAAAACGTTTGCAAATCTCCAGTTTAAGGCTCCAGTTGTTAGGATATGTGTAAATTATCTAGAAGGGCTAACACATTACCATCCAACGTCATCTTTATAGTAGTTAATTTATCAAGTTACTCACCTATTTATTAAGAGTACAAGCACCAAGAAAACCAATGCTAGCTTTCGAAACAAAATGCCAGAATTAGAAACAAAATACCCACTACAGAAATGACCAACAAATGGCTTCTCCAAAGTGGACTCATAGACTTTTCACAATGATCAGGCTCACGGAGGGAATGTTGCCCAATAGTTGTCAGCTCTATCTTGAATGATAAGGTAAACTTCATGTCTTTGAATACCTTTTCTGTTCTGTGTTAAACAGAATTATAATTGTTGAGGGTATGGATAAGTTCCTGGTATACAGTAGAAGCTCCACAAATATTTCTTATTTCTCTTCTCTAGTGAGGGAATCACTACATAGCCCTTGTCTCTACTGTGGAGGAAAAGTGTTTTTTCCCCTGTACTATTTATTGAACTCTTTAGTTACTGTAGTTAATCTTATGAGTATAAAGGAAACTGAAAATAGATTTTTGTAAAAATTAAGAGTGGGAATAGGAGAGAGATGAGGAAGAAGGTTAGGAATGTGGGTGGGAGGGGAGGTAGGGTGGGAAGAATCACTATGTTCCTAAATTTGAATGTATGATATGCATGAAGTTTGTATTCTTTAAATAAAATTTAAAAAAGAAAAAATTCAAAATCTGTATTTGGAAATAGTTTATTTTTTTTTTCAAATATGTCTACAGAGAAGAAAACCAAAGTTACTATTGGAAACTATTAGTAGAAGACAAATTATAAATGCCATTTGTTTAAAGACCTCTCTTTCCCCAAGATTATTTAAAATTTCATAGATATATAAAATTTATTTATGGGATCCTACATGCTATTTAATGTTGAATCAGGGTAAATACATTTATTTCTTCAAACATCTAACATTTTTTATGGTAAAAAATTAAAACTGCAATCTTTTAGCTTTTTTTTTTTTTTGGTAGAGAAATATACAGCACATTAACATCATCTGTAGTCACTCTACTACATAATGGAAGCCCAAAGCTTTGCACCCCTAAGGAGCTACAACCTAGCTCATGTTAATCAGTCTTTCCCCATCCCTCAGTTCTCTCCCTTCCCCAGACTCTTGTAACCACCGTTGTACTTTTAACTTCAGTGAGATCACACTTTTTAGACCCTACATACAAGTGAGATCATGTGATACTTATCTTTGTGTGCTTGGCTTATTTCACTTAACTACCTCAGTCAAAATATCTTCATTTTCATCTCTGATTTTCTGTGTTTGAATATTCATTTTTCTTTCCAAAAATATTTATTTTCATCTACTTGAAATGCAGAGAGAGAGAGAGAGAGAGAGAGAGGGAGAGAGAGAGAGCGCTTCATCTGCTTGTTCACTCCTCAAATGCCACAGCAGCCAGGGCTGGGCCAGGCTGAAGCCAGGATCCAGGAACTCCATCCGGGTCTCCCACATGGGTGGAAGGGTTCCAAATACTTGGCCCACATTCTGCTGCCTTCTCAGGTGCATTAGCAGGGAGCTGGATAACAAACCGCAGCTGGGACTTGAACTGATGCTCCCATAGGGGTGCTGGGACCACAGGACTCCATTTGTCACTGAAACGGTTCTAGAGGCTCCAGTCCACCACAGGGTGCATTCCTTCCCCACCCCATTATGCTGGGGCAAGCCCAGGGACTCTGTGCATAAGTACTTGTCTAGAGATTGAAACCTTTAGGATCTGCCCAGCATAGTCCCATTGTTCCTTACAATCTGCCCATATTTGGGAGGATGACATAGGCAGCCCTCTTGTTGCCCAGACTGGCACCAGACTGGGTCATTCCTGTGTTCCCGTCACCATGCCTCCCAGTGTCCTGGGGGTACACACTGGGCCCACTTGAGGCACCCCTGAACTGAGCCCATCACCTTGGAGCACAGGTCTCCACTTGATGCTGGGAATGTGTGGAGGCTCAGTCAGTATTTGGGGCTGGGGTAGAGATCTTTTGTCTTCAAGTGCTGGGTCTCAGGGAAAGTGGGTTTGGCTCTGAGCTCCAGGGCACAGTCTTGTCTCCACTGCCCTAATCTTGCACAGCTGGGGTTTTGCCACACTGTCTGCTGGCAGTTGTGGGAGGGGTGGCTCCCCTGCAATGGAGGTTCCAAATACTTGGTCTGCAGGTACAGGCATGGTGTCACAGGCCTGATTCAGATTTTTTTTTTCAGTGGGCCTGGCATGGGGATTCACTTCCCTCTCTGTCCCCCAGATGGGAGATCTCTTGGGGCTGGGGCAGGAGTGAGTGGGCAACTGTTCCTCCCTGCTTTCTTCAACAGAACTCTTCACATTCTACTAAGACAAGGCAGAGTGGTTTCTCAGTTGGCTTCCAAGGCTCTTGTGGAGGTGCCTGGTTGTGTGATGAGCTATTCGAGTTGGTATCGCTGTGGGGAAGTGGTCATCAGACCATCTTACTCAGCTGCCATCTTGGTTCTGCCTCCCTCTCCTTTTTTTTTTTCCACTTGATTTTTATTTGTTTTCAGGAAAACAACCTAATACATTTACAAATAACAAAGTATTTAACTTGAATGAAATAAAAGTGATTTTTCCATTAGTCATGATTTATTTGGAAAAAATGAATGAATTAAAATTAGTCTTAAACTTTCTGCTGATTTAAGTTTTTGCATGTTTTCCACAATCTAGTTCATGAGTATTACATGTTGTGAAATGAACATTAAAATCTTAATAAGTGTAACTAAGATGGCTTTTTAGTAAAAATATTCATGTCTTGCTCCATCTTGGAGGATACAAAACCATTTTGTTTTAAAATTTTAAAATTTGTGTGAAGATGGGCATCTATTTTGCACTGTAAGTCAGTGCTGGTTAATGTAAATACTAAATAGGAAGCAATAATAATTATTTGCTTTAACTTACTGCATGGTAAATATTTTTGTGAAACTTACCAGCCAGTTAAAACTAACAAACATTCATTTATATTTCATGTACATCTTCACCATACAGCTTATATTCGTAAAGGGAGAAATTTTCCAAGAACAAATGCTCAAAGCAGTAGTGAAGAGGTCACATAAAGGCCAACCGCCTTTATGGAAACATGTCTATAACAGGAATGGGCAGGGGATGCTACCAACGGGGAAGAGAAACCACTAGAGGGAAAGTTTTAGGAGAAAAATGCTGTTTTTCTATGTAGAGTACTGAAAAATTTTAAGACATGGAATAAAACAAGTGAGCACTTGGGTAAAACTCTGATATCAAACCTTGAGCTAAATGGACCTGATTAAAAGAGTTCACCACTCGTTTTATGCAAGCACATCATAATCTGCACTCATGCATTTTAGCTGTGGACTAGAGATGACCATTGCATTGAAACCACATCCTTTTACTCTCTATATATTTAGTCAGGCTCCACATAAGTGGAGACATCACACAAATGACCCCACCAGTTGAACGGAAAGCCCTCTGTCAAGGTGCTAATCCATGAGGTTACCTTCTCTTGTCCACGGTCACCCTGTCCACCATGACCTCTCTCAGCTCCCCCTGGTTCCTGTTGTGGTAGTATTTTACTTCCCTGGGATATGGGTTTACTGTGAGGTATTTCTTCTAAACAGAAGGTAGCCAATCTCATGATATCCCCAGATGTCCTTTGGAGTATACTTGTGGTAGATTCAGGTCATCACATCCTTTGTGGAACTCAGTGACAGAGTTGATCCAGCATTAATTCAATATTTTCATTAAGAAAACATATGCTTTGCACCCAACTGAATGTCACACACTTTTTAAGATTTAATGAAACACTGGGAAGATCATAATGAAGAGGTCACAATTCTTGAACTCAACTGTGTCATTCTTTGAGCACATAGTAAGTTTTCAAGGAAAGAAATCCTTTTCCTCATTTCTGAAAGTTTGCTTTGCTGGCAAAAAAGTTTGCTTTATTGGTAACTTACCTTTCAGCACTTTGACTATATCACCCCCTCTATCATAGTCTGCAACATTTTGCTGAGAAATCCATTGTTAGCCTTGTAGAGGTTCTACTGGATGTACAGATCTGTTGTTTTGCTTTCAAAATTCTTTCTTTGTCTTTGTTTTTTGATGACTTTTTTTTTTTTATTTTTGACAGGCAGAGTGGACAGTGAGAGAGAGAGACAGAGAGAAAGGTCTTCCTTTTTGCCGTTGGTTCACCCTCCAATGGCCGCCGACCGGGACTAGAACCCGGTGTGCTGGCGCCGCAAGGCGGAGGATTAGCTTAGTGAGCCGCGGCACCGGCCTTTTTTTTTTCATTTATTAAACTTTTATTTAATGAATACAAATTTCCAAAGTACAGCTTATGGGTCTTTGATTTTTGATAGATTTATTATAATATGTCTTGGTGTGGTCTTCTTTGGGTTGAACTTTCTGTACTTGGATATTCTTTCCCTCCCACATTTGGGTAACTTTTGCCTATTACTTATTTAAACATGCTTGCTGTCCATCTCTCTCTCTTGTCTCTCTTTAAATCCTGTAAGGCAAATATCATCTCTCTTGATGCTGCTTCATAAATCCTGTAGTCTTTCTTCATTCCTCTTCATTCTTTTTCTTCTTTCTCCTTTTTACAGTATATTTTCAAATAATCTGTCTTTTGTGTTCACAGATCTTTCTTTTGCTTGATGAATTCTGCCATAGATGCTCTTATTGAATTTTTATTTCATTGTTTGTGCTCTTCAGCTCCAGAATTTTTTTAAACTTTTATTTAATGAATATAAATTTCCAAAGTACAGCTTATGGATTACAATGGCTTTCCCCCCATAACTTCCCTCCCACCCACAACCCTCCCCTTTCCCGCTCCCTCTCCCCTTCCATTCACATCAAGATTCATTTTCAATTCTCTTTATATACAGAAGATCAATTTTGCATATATTAAGTAAAGATTTCAACAGTTTGCACCCACACAGAAACACAAAGTGAAACATACTGTTTGAGTACTAGTTATAGCATTAAATCACAATGTACAGCACATTAAGGACAGAGATCCCACATGAGGAGCAAGTGCACAGTGACTCCTGTTGTTGACCCAACAAATTGACACTCTTGTTTATGGCGCCAGGAACCACCCTAGGCTCCCGTCCTGAGTTGCCAAGGCTATGGAAGCCTTCCAATTTCGCCGACTCTGATCATATTTAGACAAGGTCATAGTCAAAGTGGAAGTTCTCTCCTCCCTTCAGAGAAAGGCACCTCCCTCTTTTTTTTTTTTTTTTAAGGGAAAGGGTTTATTGGGGAACACCCAACAGACTGGAAAGCTGATTCCAGCCAAGACTGGGAGAAAAGTCACTCATCTTTTTGTAGGTAGAGGGGTTTTTCTGTAGAGAAATTTTGAACAATTATACAGCATTAAGTGGGGAAGAGGACCATCAGTACACACAGGTTGGGAGTAGAGCCATTGGTGGTAGAGTAGAGGTTATGATTACAAAGAAATGAGACCCAAGTGCGCTAGAAAGGGTCTAGAACAAATGACAATTATTAGAGGTCAGCTCCAGAATTTTACCAGCTTCCTGTTTATGACTTCAAATCTCATTTTTAAGACTCTTTTTGTTCATGTATTTTCACTGCTGTCATTCAATTGTCCGTTTTTTTCTGGAAGTTTGGTGAACTTCCCCACAGTAATCATTTTGCATTCTTTGTCAGGAAATTTGGAGATCTCCGTTTCTTTTGGGTACTAGAAAATTATTTTGTTGTGTTGGTGGTTTTTCATTTTTTTTATTGCCTTGAAATCTTGTTTGCACAAATGATGGAGTGGTAACGTCTTCCAGATACCACAGATTGATTTTGATGTGGGAAACGTTCCCATTTGGACATGTTCAAGGGTGTTGGCTGGGTAAGAAGTGCTTCAGGTTCTTTTATAGGCACAGAAATGCAGACTCCACTCTGTTCTGTCAACAGAGTGCAGCACTGGTGTAGATTGCCAGTATCCTCAGTGGCCAAGGCTGTGGGTATCCACAGAGGTTACCAGGATCATTGAGTTCTTTGATGGCAGAGGCCTCTGGGATTCTCCTGATCCTTTTCTACCACTGAGAAAGTTACAGGCAAGAGAATTCCTCTTGGCAAAAGTTCTGGACACAGGTATGCTTACAGTACTGTCTGATGCATGTGATGCATGGTGATCGTGGAGTAGCCTAAAGCTGGGGTCTGAATCATAGGCTTGTTTGGAGGGATGAAGGCTCTGGGGTCTGAGGAAGTGTGGTACTGGAGTCTGGGGCGCAGCACCCTCCATTGTTGCATTGGCAATGATGTGTGAGGCACAGGTTCATGTGGAGAAGCTGAGAATCTAGGGTTCAGCACATTGGAATGCACAGAACCACAACATCTCTCAGGCATAGGGTTCAACTTTGCTCACTGAATCAGTAGAACTGCTATCCCAAGAATACATGCACACAGATTGAATCTCAAGGTTCTGGGGACCAAACCAGCTCTTAGAGGTAGTGTCCCAGTGTATGAGGCATGGGCATTCACAGAATGGCTGCAGAGTCAGGATCTGCAGCAATGATGTGAATAGAGAATTAGGTTAAAGAGCTCAGTGGAGAGCCACCCATATCTGTGGTGGCTCTGGTGGTATTTGAGGTGTGGTTGTGTGTGGTGGTGTTACAGAGTCAGGCTTTGGAGCTTAGGAAAATGAGAAGTGGCCAGGGTGCAGAGTTCGGGCCTTGGAAGAATGGCTGTAGCTCCGGGATCAGGGGCACTCAAGGGGTTGGAAGAGCTGGGGAATCTGGTCCAGGATCGACACAATACAGGCTCCTTCTTGGGCGAGAGGGTGGAGCAGGATCTCCTCTTCAGGGATCCCTTGGTGGGAATGACTGTTGGTTACCTCAGTGATGAAAGAATCCCAAGTCTTCAGCAATGCAGACAGTTAAAACCTATGGTGACATCCGCTTCATGGTTGGTATTGTTAATCCCTGCCCTTCTTTTTTGTTCGTAGCCATCTCTATATATCTCAGATATGTGTATATGCTCAGTGTATTTTTCTCTGTAGTTATTATTATTTTTTTGGTGGGGGGTAAGGAGCTTGTGTCTCCTTCTCTACTATTTTGCTGATGTCATTACCCATTTATTCTACTTTTTAATCCTTTTTATCTTTAATTGAATTAAATTTTAATTTTACTGATTGACAAGTCATAAATTCCATTTTATTTTCACAATGGATACCTAAACTTGACACTCATGCTTGTCTATTTTAATCTGTTAATTTCTTAAATTTATAAATTTTTATTTCTTCCTTCAACCATAGCAGTCATTATCTTTCTTGTGTGCTTCTTTGATCTCCCTATGAAACCATGAATATATTTTTTATAAATTTTAGTTTTGGATATGGATATAGATTTTCTTTTTTTTTTCTTCTTTGAGTCTTACTTTTTTTTTTTTTTTTTTAAAAAAAAAAAAGGGCCAGTGCTGTGGCATAGTGGGTAAAGCCGCTGCCTGCTCTGCCGGCATCCCATATGGGCTCCGGTTTTAGTCCTGGCTGCTCCTCTTCCAATCCAGCTCTCTGCTGTGGCCTGGGAAAGCAGTGGAAGTTGGTCCAAGTCCTTGGGCCCCAGCCCCCATGTAGGAGACCTGGATGAAGCTCCTGGCTCCTGGTTTCAGATCCGTGCAGCTCCAGCCGTTGCAGCCATTTTGGTGATGAACCAGCGAGCGGATGGAAGACGTCGCTCTCTCTGCCTCTCCTTCTCTCTCTGTGTAACTCTGACTTTCAAGTAAATAAATAAATCTTAAAAAAAAATAAAAAGACGAAAACATACTTTATATAGTTAATACAAATTATATTATTATTTTAATGTTTCATATTATTTGCATCATTTTCTGGGTTTTCTTCTCTTATTTGAATAATTCCTTTAAAAATGTTTTCAAATGCATACTTTGTGTTACAAACATTCTGAGGTATTCCTTTGTTTTACATCACATTTAAATGCCTATTTTTTTTCTTTAAAAAGAACAGATTAAATTTATTTTAACCCAATGTATCCAGAATGTATCCAAAGTATTAACATGTGATCATTGTAATCTGCTCTGTATAAGTATTTTACACCTTTATTTGGACTAGTTTCACTTCAAGTGAAAATGCCTGATTTTTAAGACAAAAGAGGGGCAGGCGAGTCTGAGGGCGCCAGGCACCAGGCCGGGCAAAGTTATTGCATTGAACACTGATGTTTCTACACGAAATGCCAAATAGCATATCAATGTGATGCTATGCCAGTAATACCAGTATTTAACCACATCACACCAGAACACAAAGCTATTTTCTTCATTCTATTTTTTCCTTAAAACTTTAAATGAGTGTTGAAATGGCAATATAGAAAAGAAGACTTTGTAGAGATGATCGCAGGAGCTTCACCCAAACTTTCCAAGTACCTTTTTATCATATGTTGTCCAGTGTGTATGCTCACCCCTAATGAGTTGGTTCCTCACATGGGTGGTTGTTTTAGATCCAGAACTATGCTGTCTAGTGACGGGGAGAAAGCCTGCGTCCTGGGTTATGACCTGAATACATTTAAAGAACTGATCCTCAGGCCAGAGAGCCCAGGCCATTGCAGAATTGCTCCTCTTTGTAGCGACATACTTCACTTCTTAAAAATGGGCCCCTCGTTTTTTCTTTGGAATTTCGTTTTAAACACTTTGTAAGAAAGCGGTCTTGGGAGAAGACTAACCTCTTTGGATTTGAAATCTATAATTCCACAAGCTTCACTGCTTTAAGGAGAAGCAATGGAAAAAGGAACACCAGGTGTGGCCATTTAGGGCTCACTCCTTTTCACAATTTCACATTTCATGTTTGCACTGCTATGATATCAGGTTGCTAAAGCCATGTCTTTTGACTGTCTATATGATAGTGACAGGAAGAATAAACTCCCCAGTTCATGTATTTAGCTGTGGAACACTCTAGAAGCTGAGCCTCACAATGACGGAAGCCATTCCTTTTGACTGTTTATGCTTTAGGTCATATTCTAAGTTTGCATTAATGTAACGCCAGCTGGAGGAACAGTTTCAAAAGCCTAAGACTATTCTCCTTTTTTCTTTTGGAATGAGCTCTTCAGAAGGGGATATGTTCCTTCCCAAATTAATTTTTCCTTCTTCTTTGTTTAAAAAGGTTTATTTATTTATCTGAAAGGCAGAGTTATAGGAGGCGGGGGTGGGGGGAGAGATTGAGGTTGGGAGATTGATTGATTTTCCATCCATTGGTTTACTTCCCAAATGGCCACAACAGCCAGGGCTGGGCCACGCTGAAGCTAGAAGCCAGGAGCTTCATCTGGGTCTCCTATGTGGGCGTCAGGGGCCCAGGCATTTGTGCCATCTTCTTCTGCTTCTCCAGGTACGTTAGCACAGAGTTGGATCAGAAGTGGAGCAGCTGGGACTCAAACTGGTACTGGATGCTGGCACTGCTGGTGGCAGCTTAGTGTGCTGGTGCCACAATGCCAGCCCCCCAAATTCATTAAAAAAAATTTTTTTTTGACAGGCAGAGTGGACAGTGAGAGAGAGAGACAGAGAGAAAGGTCTTCCTTTGCCGTTGGTTCACCCTCCAATGGCCGCAGCGGCCGGTGCGCTGCAGCTGGTGCACCGTGCTGATCTGAAGACAGGAGCCAGGTGCTTCTCCTGGTCTCCCATGGGGTGCAGGGCCCAAGCACCTGGGCCATCCTCCACTGCACTCCCGGGCCACAGCAGAGAGCTGGCCTGGAAGAGGGGCAACTGGGACAGAATCCGGCGCCCTGACCGGGACTAGAACCCAGGGTGCTGGCACCACAGGCGGAGGATTAGCCTAGTGAGCCGTGGCGCCGGCCCCAAATTCATTTTTAAATGTTAAGGTTATGAAGGATAGGTGAAGTCTTAGTGCCCTTAAACTTTGGATTATACAAGGTATTGTCCTCTGTTTCAGCACAGTCCTTCACCTCCAGGGCACGTGAAGGTGATGTTGACCCTGTTCTAACTACTAATTCTAATTCTAATACTGGTGTCAAGTATTCTGAGGGCTTTATCTGAAGTTTAGGTAAGACCGTCACTGACCTAGTTATTCAAGGAAGCAACCGGACACAAGGGGTGTGGAAATATGCTGGTGTTGTTGCCAATTGATCCCAGATAAAATAGCCATATTTTTACAGTCCCAGTTATATTAAATCAATCATTTTATAAATATTCATTCTAGTTAAGCTATAGTTAGTTCCTTGAAAAGGATATTGCTTACAATTGTTGTATGGCTGTAAAGGAGATAATCATTTAATGCTTAATAAGTACTGGCTGGCTTTTAATATTTAACATCTATGATCTCATTCAATGCTCAAAATTACCCTATAAGAGAGATATTATTATTATTATCCTATTTTAGAGTTGAGAAAGGTAAGCCTCAGGGCAAATAACTGTTCCTCTGTGATTGTTTTTTTTTTTTTTGAAGATTTATTTATTTATTTGAAAGTTGGAGTTACAGAGAGACACATGGGGAGTGATGAGAGAGAGAGAGAGAGAGAGAGAGAGAGAGAGAGAGAGAAAATCTACTTGCTGGTTCACTTCCCAGATGGCCGCAAGGCTGGAGCTGGGCCAGGCTGAAACCAGGAGCCCAGAGCTTTTTCCATGTTTCCCATGTGGGTGCAGTGGCCCAGTCCTCCTCTGCTTTCCCAGGCACATCAGCAGGGAGCTGGATCGGAAGTGAAGCAGTCAGGACTCGAACCGGTGCCCATATGGGATGCCAGCACTGTAGGCTGTGGCTTTAACCCACTGGACCACAGCACCAGCCCTTCCTCTGTGATTCTGTCTTTGCTTCCACTTTGCAATAAGGTTTGGTATAAATGTGGATGTGGAGGAACATAATAATTTAGCTGTGGCTGTTCAAGAACATTTTTCTACTAATTGAAAAGTATCCAAAATATCTCAGTGAATTTGGAATAAATTGAAACTCATCACTAATCTCTAGCTGGTCATCAGAGACAATCAGATATTCCAAAAAGCAGTAGGTTTACATAAAAGAGTCTTTATTTACAAATACTATACAATCTCAATATTTTCTCTTGTTCTGAAAATTTTCTCTCATTTTTCGTACAATCTAGTTTGTTCCTTATGTGTTTGAGAAGCACTATTTCACCCAACTCATTACTGTATACAAATTAGGTTATGTTTCACTTGAAATTCAAGTAAAAAACAACATCCTACAATGCATTATGATATTATTAAACTATGTACAAGTCAGACATTAACAGGTGCCTTTGCTTGAGTTGAAGTTGAGCTCTATCATTACCTGTTCAAATCCAAGTTTCTGCAACCTTGAATCCACCTGTGTAGAGTTTTTGGTGGGGTAACCTACTCCCACATGGTTTCCAAGACTCATAATTTGGATCATCTCAGACATAAAACTGTGTTGATACTTTCCATTCATTTTTACTTTACAGATAATCATCCATAGTTTATATTAAAACCAAAAGCAAAAGTTTGGGGTAAAAGTTAAAGGAGTGGAATCAGGTCATAGAATTTGTCTTTTCTAATATCCAATGAAACAAACAAAGAGATGAAAAGAGAATTACAACAGGAAGAAAAAAGTCATCAGAAACCACCAAAGGGAGAGATCTCACGCCATTATCGTAAACAGATGTCGGCTAAGGAAATAAACCAAAGGTCCTGCCTGTGGACGTGAGCAGCTTCCAGCCTTGCCTCTGGAGACCTTGTCTAATAATAACCTGTAGAAAATGCAGTTGTAAGCAAACTCTTGAGGATTTTCTCCTCATTTGGAGAAAAGTGGACTACACATGTGTATTCTTTCAATTTCTTCTTACTGAATGATGAAAGTTGTGATGGTTCCAGTTGAAATGGAAATGAAAATAGCATGGAGAATTAAAACTGCTGACACCTTGATGGAAGTCTGGTAACCACTGTAGGTTGCTCTGCTGATCGCTCCTTGGAGGCAGAGCCCTGGAGCAATGCCAATACTGTAGTCCCTGCAACACTTCTCTTCTCAGAACTCCTCTCGACTCAGCGAATGCACAACAAACTCCACAGTTTGCCATTCCATACTTTTGCCTCCTTTTCCACTCTCAATTCTTACCCTACCACTCTCCTCAATAAGTGATATGTTTTGCTTCTTAAATTTCAAATCCTTTCTGGAAAGAAGAGTTAATTCTTTCCAGCTGCTCTTTATGGATTTTCATTCACCCTATGTAATAACACTTGCCGTGTTATTTTATTTTTTGATAAATTTATCACATAAAATTATAGTTTACTTTTTTCTCCTTCACTCTAGACTGTAGGCTCCTTGAAATTAGGGCATATGGTTTTCATTTGTTTCCTCACAGGCCAGTTTGGCATTTGAGATATAGCAGACATTCAATTCAGACTTATTAAGTAAAAAAGTATTTCTCATAGAAATGTATTCTGTGTGTTTTTTTTAAAACTTCACCATCTTTTTGACAGTGTCCTTGAAGGCTTGCTTTACTTGCTGATTTCTTAGCGTATAAATGAAAGGGTTCAACAAGGGGGTAATGGAGGTAATGAGGACGGCTATTCCTTTGTTGAAAGCACCCCCTTCTTTTGCAGAGGGGTTAATGTACATAAACATGCAGCTGCCATAAGAGAGGGAGATGACAATCATATGGGAGGAGCAGGTAGAAAACGCCTTTGTCCTTTGCTGGGCAGACGGGAGCCTCAGAATGGTCCTGATGATGTGTGTGTAAGAAAGTGTCACGAGCACCAGAGTGAGCACCAGAGTCACAACAGCCAACAGGATGACCAGCAGTTCTAAGAGGCTGGTGTCTGAGCAGGCGAGCTCCATGAGGGGCCCATAGTCACAGTAATAGTGGTTCAGCACATTGGAGGCACAGAAATCTACCTGGCTCATCAGGATGATGGGTGGTAATATGGCTAGGAACCCCCCCAGCCAGGAGCAGAACACGAGTTGTATGCAGACTCTGCTGCTCATGATGGTCAGGTAGTGCAGGGGTTTGCAGATGGCCACGTAGCGATCATAGGACATGGATGCCAGCAGGTAGAATTCAGTTGCCCCGAGAAATATAGCAAAAAAATACTGAGTCAAGCAGCCAGAAAAGCTGATGACTTTATTACCTGTTGTCATACTGGTCAGAAATCTGGGAATAAAAATGGATGTGAAGGAAATTTCTAAGAAGGAGAAATTCCGGAGGAAGAAATACATGGGGGTCTGGAGGTGGGGGTCTAGAAGGGTAAGGGTGATAATAGCCAGATTTCCCAGGATGCTTAGCATGTAAGTGAGGAACAGAAAGATGAATATCACTACCTGGAGTTCAGGCTGATTCGTGAGCCCCAACAGAATAAACTCAGAAAGCATGGTCCTGTTTTTCATTGTTTGCCTCCAGTAGATCTAAAGAGAAAGATGAAAACAGTGAAAACTGAGAATTTCTCATAGTAGAAGAGATCGATCTTATTTCAATCAACAGAATCAGGTCATATATTACACTTTTTTCTTTTTTTTTTAACTTTTATTTAATGAATATAAATTTCCAGTGTACAGCTTATGGATTACAATGGCTTCCCCCTCCCATAACTTCCCTCCCACCCGCAACCCTCCCCTCTCCCGCTCCCTCTCCCCTTCCATTTGCATCAAGATTCATTTTCAATTCTCTTTATATACAGAAGATCACTTTTTTCAATTAGCCCAAAACAGCGTCCTGTTGGGCTGCACCTGACTCCATGGAAGCCTGCATCGTAAGTGACCTCATTCCTAAGGTTTCCCCAACTCTTCAAGTTGATCTGTTCCTTGGCATTTAACAAAATGTATTATACAATAATTACTCAACATTTTTGCCAGAAGAATACGTATTGAGCTCTATTCTTTCCTCTCAAAATTTCCTGAAATCTCTATGTTAAAAATGCTTCTTCCATTAATCGCTCCTGCTTCTCTGCTCTTGGTGGAACTGTCTCTGCATGATTCTGTTTTCTGTGTTTTCCTGTCTCTTTCTTTTCTTTTCCTGTACTATACAATGCTTCATGGATGCCTGCTGCAGATTCCCATCTCTATCATTGCCCACACATCCAACATCTTTGACTCAGAAGCAAGGAGAAATTACCCCATGCAGGCAATGCTAAAGACAGCCTCATTTTATATTGTGGCTTTATTCTCTACATTAAAAAAAAAAACTGCAGGCACTGGTAAGTCATATTAACTAGTATTTTCTCATATATTTCTCTGCCACATTTAGGGTTTGTGAGGCACTGAGTTGGGATATATCCCTGAGAGAGCCATAGGAGGATTTTGCTCGAAGTCTGAAGGAGTCCTCAATGACAATGAAAAATAACAGCTCATCATGACCCAAAATTTCTTGTTCTCAATTCCTGGCTTAGAGGAACCCAGAAGAGAGGCACTCACATATTACTCAGTATCAGCTCTTTGTAGGTGACTTGGTAATTCCTAGAAAAAAACTAAGGTGATGGATCCTGTGAATCTGCATTTTTTTGATGAGGAGCTAAAGGTCGTATAGAAGGGCTTCTCTAATTCACATGCACATGAGTTAGAGAAATCACATAACCATAATCGTGCCTGTCAACCACCCAATTTTCCAGGTACCTTTGGGGGTACTATGTGATGTGAAACGTTGACCTGGATGTCCCACAGCCCTCCCTCACTTCCCTGCTGGTACTAACCTGTCGTCTCTCCCAGGAACTGCATTTTCCTCCAGATTTCACAACTGATTGGTTTAATGATCCGTATTTTTAGAACCTCAGTGATTTTAAAAACATGGTGCTCACATTTGGACAACCACAAAGGCTGTGGTGGGCTGTGTACCTTGTTGCTTCTAAGGGATAAATAAAAAATGAGATGTACTGTGTGAATCGCCAAGAGGTATAAAGTTTAATATTTACTGTTGGCTCCCTATTCACATTCTTTCCTTTTCTTAACAGAAATATCCAAGATTGTGGGACTTAACTAGGAAAAAAATACAATATCTTTTTTTTTTTTTTGACAGGCAGAGTGGACAGTGAGAGAGAGGGAGAGACAGAGAGAAAGGTCTTCCTTTTGCCGTTGGTTCACCCTCCAATGGCCGCCGCGGTAGGCGTGCTGCGGCTGGCGCACTGCGCTGATCTGATGGCAGGAGTCAGGTGCTTCTCCTGGTCTCCGATGGGGTGCAGGGCCCAAGCACCCGGGCCATCCTCCACTGCATTCCCGGGCCACAGCAGAGAGCTGACCTGGAAGAAGGGCAACCGGGACAGAATCCGGTGCCCCGACCGGGACTAGAACCTGGTGTGCTGGCGCTGCAAGGCAGAGGATTAGCCTATTGAGCCACGGTGCTGGCCTCAATATCTTCTATTCTAAGAATCCAAGTAAAAGACATCACAGTTCTTGAGAGATACAAATCCTTTACATGTGCAATAAAAAAGAAAAAGAGATACCCCACCCAACAGCTACAGAATTAGAAGAGACTTCAATACACCGACAATTCTGCAATATTTTTGTTCTAAGAGAGATTACGTGGAAGTCCTTAAGATGGCAGTGCACAGGCTTTGTTGCAGTTTCTGTGTTAGCTAGAGTGACATGGCTTTTTATCTGTTCTTTTTAGAGCAGGCACATGGGGATCAATTTTCTCAAGAAACTAAAGATGCCCTACAAATTCAAGTTCAAATGGTACTAATGAACCTCAATTGTTGACAACTTTGAGACCAAAATGAAAACATATGGTTGAGAAGAGAGGTCTCCAAAGAGAGTAAATTAGAGGCCTTCAAGGAGAAATCCCTATGGACACCACGAACTAAAAGTTCCATGAGAATATGCCTTAGTCGTGTGGTTCGTGGATAGCTTTGAGCAGTGAGACTCCTGGGGATGGATGTGCCTGGCCTAGTCATTGTCTCTTCCTTTTTTTTCTTTTCTTTTTTTATTGACAGGCAGAGTGGACAGTGAGAAAGAGAGACAGACAGAGAGAAAGGTCTTCCTTTTGCCGTTGGTTCACCCTCCAATGGCCGCTGCGGCCGGTGCGCTGCGGCCGGCGCATGGCGCTGATCTGAAGCCAGGAGCCAGGTGCTTCTCCTGATCTCCCACGTGGGTGCAGGGCCCAAGGACTTGGGCCATTCTCCACTGCACTCCCGGGCCATCGCAGAGAGCTGGCCTGGAAGAGGGGCAACCAGGACAGAATCTGGCGCCCTGACCGGGACTAGAACCTGGTGTGCCAGTGCTGCAGGTGGAGGATTAGCCTATTGAGCCATGGCGCCGGCCTGTCTCTTCCTTTAATAATGCTGTTTTATTTGTGCTCATATCTGATATAAATGAATGACACTTCATAGTGGAATACAACAACCTTAAGGTCAATGTATCCTTCATCAAGGTCCACATTCCTAATTACTTAATCCATCCGATTTCCAACTGGAAAAGAGTTGGCTGTTATAGATTCAAGTAATCTGCCCTATTTAATGTATGCTGCTTTTTTAAAAAAGATTTTATTTATTTGAAAGAGTTACAGAGAGAGGTAGAGACAAAGAGAGGTAGAGACAGAGAGAGAGAGAGGTAATATGTTCCTCATTGACAAATTTTATTTAGATCTGTTGTGGCATTGCCCGTAAGTTATCTCACTAAGAATGGGCCTTTCCAGTGGAGGATGGCCCAAGTCCTTGGGCCCTGCACCCGCATGGGAGACCAGGAGAAGCACCTGGCTCCTGGCTTCAGATCAGTGCCATGCGCCGGCTGCAGTGTACCGGCTGCGGCGGCCATTGGAGGGTGAGCCAATTGAAGGAAGACCTTTCTCTCTGTCTCCCTCTCTCTCACTGTCTAACTCTGCCTGTCAAAAAAAAAAAAATAAATAAAAGAAAAAAAAAAAAAGAAAAGAAAAAAAAAAAAGAATGGGCCTTTCAACGATAGGAGGCTCTAGAATCTGTCTAAATTGCTTACTTTCAATTTTCCAGTTGGTAACTGGGTGGAATAAGTAATTAAGAATGTGGATATTAATAAACTTAAGCTTAATGAACTGAAGCTCAATCACCCAGAAGCAGCCAACACAATTACATAACTAGGGACCATAGAGAGGATATAACAAAGCAATGGCATAACTGTAACCCATAGAATACTTGCTTTGCTTTACTTCTGTGCTCACCCTTTAAAAGTCTCTTCATTGTATTTCTTTTGTGAAGCTTCTAAACCGTTCATGAATTATTGCTCAATTCATGAATCACTGCTCAAATAAACATTTTATTGTCTTAGTAAAGGAGATGGAGATAGACAGAGAAAGAGAGATATCCCATCTTTTGGTTCATTCTCCAAATGCCTCCAACAGCTAGCTATTCCATTGGAGTGGGATGATATCTCATTGTGGTTTTAATTTGCATTTCTTTGATGACTAAATATTGACTGTTTTGTCACATACTGTTAGCCATTTATACATTTTGTTTCGAGAAATGCCTACTCAGGCTTGCTATGGTTTGGATGTGATTTGTCCACCAAGGGTTCATGTGTTGGAAGCTTTGTTCCTAGTTTAGTGATGCTGCGAGTGAATGTGGACCTTAGATGGTGGGCCCAGTGGGAGTTCCTTAGGTCACTGGGGCCACTAGCCTTACTTCTAATGGGAGCCTGAATGAATTCTTGTGAGAGTGAGTTTTTATAAAAGCAAGCCTGGTCCTTAAAGCCCTGTCTAGTTTCCTGCCTCAAGATGTGGTCTCTTCCTGCTATGTGTGCGTCCACTGTTGTGGTGACAGCTTCCATGAGATCCTCTCCAGAGCCAAGTTAGTACCAGGGCCAGGCCTTTGAGTCTCAGGAAATGAAAGATAAAGAAACCTCTTTTCTTTATAAAGTTAGCCTGCCTCAAATTTTTTTTGTTTTTGTTGTTATAGTAACAGCAGACTAATATGAAGGTACTTCCAAAAATTTGTGAAAAATAGAATTAAAAGATGCTTATTTTGGTGTAAAAATATTTAAACCCTTCATAAGACAGGGTCTTAAAAAAGTCCATGGAAATGTGTGTTATGAAAAAGCCTGTGTGGATTTCAAAATTCTTTTACACCAAAGTAAACTTCTCTCTCTTTCACTAAGGCACAAGAAAATGTTTATTTGAGCAGTGATTCATGGATTGGCCTGCTCTAAATCAGAAGTGGTTTTGAAACTGCACAGAGGAAATGCCAAGGGGAGACTTTCAAAGGGTAAACACAGAAGTAAACCAAAGCCAGTATTTTATTGGTCAGTTATGCAGTTGCTTTATTTTTTATATCCCATTGGAAAGTCTCCAGTTATAGAATTATGTTGGCTGCTTCTGATTGGTTAAGTTCTGGTTTTCTTTGATATAGGCATTTACAAGAAATAGCTCAAGATCTGAGGTGATGCCTGTTACAGGTACACCCTTATGACATCAGCTCTGCAGCGCAGAACTCAGTATTGTGAAGGGCGTGGCCTGGAGGACGAGTTACTCCCGGCGACCACTGTCTTGGATGCAAAGACTTGATCCACGGGTAGTTTGTGAAGAGAAGAAATTAGGACTGCCTTCTACGCCAGGAGCCAGCCCCTTGAGGGCTGACAGTGGCCGCGGCGGCGCTGTACCCCACCGACTGCCGTGAGAGGGCCATGCTCCAAGCGTGGTAGCATCCTTCAGGAAAGCCTCGTTCCAGCGGCAGGAGCACCTGCCTCTTGGGGCTAAGCTGTCTAATATCTCTGGAAGTAGATTTTATTCTACACCACACATTTATGTGGAAAGACATTATATTCTTTTTTTTTATTTTTGATAGGCAGAGTGGACAGTGAGAGAGAGAGAGACAGAGAGAAAGGTCTTCCTTGTCCGTTGGTTCACCCTCCAATGGCTGCTGTGGCCGGCGCATCTTGCTGATCCGAAGCCAGGAGCCAGGTGCTTCTCCTGGTCTCCTATGGGGTGCAGGGCCCAAGCACTTGGGCCATCCTCCACTGCACTCCCTGGCCATAGCAGAGAGCTGGCCTGGAAGAGGGGCAACCAGGATAGAATCCGGTGCCCCCACCGGGACTAGAACCTGGTGTGCCAGTGCCGCAGGTGGAGGATTAGCTTAGTGAGCCACGGCGCCGGCCCCTAGACATTATATTCTTGAAGGCAATGAGTATGGACAGAAGTATCTGCTCAGTTTAAAGATAGAATTTGAAAGAAACACTACAAGAGGACAAAAAATGACTGAAAAAGAAGTATATAAGTTGTATGAAAGCAGAGCATTCGATAAGGCTGCCCAAGTCCAAAAAAGGCTATTGCAAGAAGATACACAAAAACTTTGCAACAGGAGCTGTTACTACACCACAGACGTGCACGTATGATTTGCAGGACATTAGGCCAGGCTAAGCACACAGCAGAAAAGCAGAATGTAGTTTGTATGAAGGAATAAGAAAGATGACATTGGGACCACAGAAGAAGAAAACTTGATCTGTGCAAACAGACTGAAGAGAAATGGAAAACAAAAGAAATGTTGAGTCTGTCAAAAATTGGAAAAGCATAAAAGAGAAGCAAGAATCAAAAGCAGTGTCAGAAAATTGGAGCAAAAATTAATCAAAAGTTTTCCAAACGTAAAGAAAATGAATCCTTCAGTCAATGGTCAGAAATCGCATTAAAGACACCTAAACAAAAATGAAATGTCATCAAAATGTTATGATTAGGAATTAATTTGTGGAAGCGCTGGATTTGGTAATGACTTATGGTTATAATGCTGATAGATTCTCTGTTCTGTTCTGTCAAATGATGGGATTTTGAGTAATGCTTATCAATTAATGCTACACTGTACAACCTCAGTCACTACCTGTTATTAATTGCTGTAATTACTCAGTTGGCATCACTGCCTGCACACTCCTGTGAGCAGGGCAATTCACATTCTGCAGCTGATAACTCTCCGGCTTAGTGCAGAGCCCCGACTCTGCAAGCCCCTGCTCCTGATGTGTCTCTATACGTTTCTATACCTAAGATGATCCAAACACATTATTTCAGTTTGTGATTCACTAGCTGCGGTTGCCCTTGCTTTTTGCCTCCTAGGGAAGTTTGTACTTGCATCTCACTCATTCCATCTGGGGAGCCATCCTGAGAGAGATTACTGAATGGAGGTGACTTGGCGAGCACTAAGACCTCTGCTGATGTTTCTTTTCCTTCCTTCCTTCCTTCCTTCCTTCCTTCCTTCCTTCCTTCCTCCCTCCCTCCCTCCCTGTCTCTCTCTCTCTTTCTTGATTTATTTTATTTATTTGAAAAAGTTACAGAGAGAGGTAGAATGAGAGAGAGAGAGAGAGAGAGAGAGAGAGAGATCTTCTATACTCTCCAAATGACTGCAACAGCCAGAGCTGAACTGATTGGAAGCCAGGAGCCAGGAGCATCTTCTGGGTCTTCCATGCAGGTGCAGGGGCACAAGCACTTGGGCTATCTTCTACTGCTTTCCCAGGCCACAGCAGAAAGCTGGATAGGAAGTGGAGCAGCTGGGACTCAACTTGGTGTCCATATGGGATGCTGGTGCCACAGGCTGGAACTTTAGTCTGCTGTGCCACAGGGCTGCACCCCTCCCTTTTTAAAAATATTTCTTTCTTTTCTCTTTTCTTTTCTTTTCCTTTTCTTTTCTTCCTCTTTCTCTTTCTCTTTTTCTCTCTTTCTTTCTCCTCCCTTCCTTCTTTCCTTTCTTTCTCTCTCTTCCTCCCTCTTTCCCCTTCCCTCCCTCCCTCCTTCCTTCCTTCCTCCCTTCCCTCCCTCCCCCCTCCTCCCTCCCTCCCTCACTCCCTCTTTCCTTCCTTCCTTTTCCCTTCCCCTTCCCCTTCCCCTTCCCCTTCTGTGCATCTACAACCAAGTCATCTTTCACAAAAGAGCTAAAATCAATCCACAAATCCCTGGAGCAAGGACAGCCTCTTCAACAAATGGTGTTTCTCTGTATGCAGAAGTATGAAACAAGACCCTTACTTTGAATAAGAGAGAGAGGAGATGTACAATTTGGGACATGCTCGATTGTACTTGCCCCAAATGGTAGAGTTAGAAATGTGCCAGGGGATTCCAATACAATCCCATCAAGGTGGCATGTACCAATGACATCTCACTAGTCCAAGTGATCAATTTCAGTTCACAATGGATCACACTGTTAGGTCCAAGAGTCAAAGGGATCACACAAACAAGACTAGTGTCTGCTAATACTAACTGATAGAATCAAAAAGGGAGAGAAGGATCCAACATGGGAAGTGGGATACACAGCAGACTCATAGAATGACAGATGTCCTAAACAGCACTCTGGCCTCAGAATCAGCCCTTAAGGCATTCGGATCTGGCTGAAGAGCCCATGAGAGTATTTTAGGCATGGAAAGCCAAGACACTTTGGCAAAAACAACAACAACAACAACAACAACAAAAAACCACACCTATATGAAAGATCTCTGCGAGTGAGATCCCAGTGGAAAGAACAGGTCATCAAAGAAGGAGGTACCTTTCTCTGAAGGGAGGAGAGAACTTCCACTTTGACCATGACCTTGTCTAAATATGATCAGAGTTGTTGAGCTCAAAAGGCCTCCATAGCCTTGGCAACTCATGACAAGACCTAGGGTGATTACTGATGCCATAAACAAGAGTGTCAACTTGTTAAGTCAACAACAGGAGTCACTGTGCACTTACTCCTCATGTAGGATCTCTGTCCTTAATGTGCTGTACATTGTGATTTAATGCTATAACTAGTACTCAAATAGTATTTTACACTTTGTGTTTCTGTGTGGGTGCAAGCTGTTGAAATCTTTACTTATTATATGCTAAATTGATCTTCTGTACATAAAGATAATTGAAAATGAATCTTGATGTGAATGGAAGGGGAGAGGTAGGGAGAGGGGAGGGTTATGGGTGGGAGGGACGTTATGGGGGGAAAAAGCCATTGTAATCCATAAGCTGTACTTTGGAAATTTAGATTCACTAAATAAAAGTTAAAAAAAGACCCTTACTTTACACATTACACAAAAAAAAAATCCACTCAAAATGGATCAAGGACCTATACCATCAAATTACTAGAGAACATTGGGGAAATTCTGCAAAACATTGACATAGGCAAAGACTTCTTGGAAAAGACCCTGGAAGCACAGGCAATCAAAGCCAAAATTGGCAAATTGGTTTACTTCAAGCTGAGAAGATTCTGCACTGCAAAAGAAACACTCAGCGAAGTGATGAGGCAACCACCAAAATGGGAGAAAATATTTGCAAACTATTCAACGTCGGTCCCCTCAACTCTTAATTTTTACGCACATCTACTTTCAGCCTACTTGATTATCGTAAAGTTAACCCTACTCTAAGTAAAAGGGTTCAACAAATAGTATGAACAAAAAACCCTGTCCTCAACTGAATAGACAAGGGCTGTAAACAATTATTGAATCTCAAAATGTCCATTTCACTCCAATTTTAGGTACCCTATTAGTTATCTTGGATCATGGAAAACATATGGTATCTGTCTTTTTGGTACTGGCTTATTTCACTAAGTATAATGGTTTCCAGTTCTGTTCATTTTGTTGCAGATGATAGGATTTCATTTTTGACAGCTGAGTAGAACTCCATAGCATATACATATATGTATCACTATTTATCCAGTAAACAGTTGATGGACATCTGGACTGGTTCTGTATCTTAATTGTGAATTGAGCAGCAATGAACATGGGGTACAGATAACTCATTCATATGCTGATTTCTTTTGTTCTGGGTAAATTCCCAGGAATGGGATGGCTGGGTCTATATTCAGATTTCTTTTTTTTTTTTTTGACAGGCAGAGTTGATAGTGAGAGAGAGAGAGAGACAGAGAGAAAGGTCTTCCTTTTTGCCGCTGGTTCACCCTCCAATGGCCGCTGCGGCCGGCGCATCGTGCTGATCCGAAGCCAGGAGCCAGGTGCTCAATAGGCTAATCCTCCACCTTGCGGCGCCGGCACACTGGGTTCTAGTCCCGGTCGGGGCACCGGATTCTGTCCCGGTTGCCCCTCTTCCAGGCCAGCTCTCTGCTATGGCCCGGGAAGGCAGTGGAGGATGGTCCAAGTGCTTGGGCCCTGCACCCCATGGGAGACCAGGAGAAGCACCTGGCTCCTGCCATTGGATCAGTGCGGTGTGCCGGCCGCAGCACGCCGGCTGCGGCGGCCATTGGAGGGTGAACCAACGGCAAAAGGAAGACCTTTCTCTCTGTCTCTCTCTCTCTTACTGTCCACTCTGCCTGTCAAAAAAAAAAAAAAAAAAAAAAAAAAAAAAGAGTGGAGGGACCGGCACTGTGGCATAGCAGGTAAAGCTGCTGCTTGCAGTTCCAGCATTCCATATGGGCACCAGTTCAAGTCTTGGCTGCTCCACTTCCTATCCAGCTCTCTGCTGTGGCCTGGGAAAACAGTAGAAGATAGCCCAAGCCCTTGGGCCCCTGCACCCACGTGGGAGACCCAGAGGAAGCTCCTGGCTCCTGGCTTCAGATTAGTGCAGATCCGGCCATTGCAGCCTATTGGGGAGTGAACCAGCAGATGGACGACCCTCTCTCTCTGCATCTCCTTCTCTCTCTGTGTAACTCTGACTTTCAAGTAAAATAAGTCTTTAATAAAAAAATTTAAGAGTAGAAATGGGAGACAAAGGAGTAAAAGGGTTGGAGCATGTGCTGGAGGGAGGATAGGGTGGGGAGTATCATCATGTTCCTAAATCTGTATATCTGAAATATATGAAACTTGTGTCACTGAAATAAAACTTAACAAATAAAAATAAAGTTAGCACTAGAAAAAAAGTTAGCTTGATTTTGTGTAGCAGGAATAAGAAGAGAAACATCACTATAGATAAGGATCCTTTTGTTTTGTCAGTCAGTGGCTGTGTGTTATAGCACACAATGAGAGCGTATTCAGATGAAGCAGTATCGCTTTATGTTTTAATTTTGTTTCTTAATTTACAGTCGAAATTTAACTTTTCTAGGAATATTGCATACTCATGACTTTTTACTGCATATTCCATTTGAATATTAGGAGTTTCTCCATTATCTTATATAAGCTGATTCTATATAAATTCCTTAGCTGTTAACTGTGTTGTATGTTTATAATTATCTTTTGAATGTTCATATAATATTATATTTATGCTATCATTAAAGTCAGAAAATAGAACTTGTTTATTATTTATTTGAATGATTGGGATATTTTTTCTCTTTCTCTGATTTTCTCTCTGAAAAGTTCATATCTATTTCATTTCAATATATTTTTTAAAGATTTATTTTATTTATTTGAAAGAGTTACAGAGAGAGGTAGAGTCAGAGAGAGAGGTCTTCCATCCTCTGGTTCACTCCCCAATTGGCCATAACGGCTGGAGCTGCGCCGATCTGAAACCAAGAGCCAGGTGCTTCTTCCGGATATTCCACATAGGTGCAGGGGCCCAAGGACTTGGGCCATCTTCCACAGCTTTCCCAGGCCATAGCAGAGAGCTGGATTGGAAGTGGAGAAGCCGGGCCTCAAACTGGTGCCCACATGGGATGCCGGCGTTGCAGGCAGTGGCTTTTTCCGCTACACCACAGTGCCGGCCCCCATCTCAATATGTTTTTCAATAAATTGTACTCCAGTTTGTAGATACAAATGCATAAAAACAGTCATTCATAATTTTGGAAACCTGTGGGATATAAAAGATCAAAGAGTCCAAGATTAAAATATATGTCTCCATGGACTTGTAAAAGTCTCAAAATCAGTATTAAATAACTTATCTCTTCTTTAGATGGTAATATTTACCTTTAATTGTATAGTGGCATTATTCTCTGGATATTTTTTCTGTTTAACTTTTCTTGTATCAGTACTATAGAGTTCATAAATTATGTCATAGATAAAAATTTATGGATGTGAAAAAGAATTATAGACATCACAGTAATAAAAAAGGATTCAAAACAGAAAAAATATTGTATATATACACCATGGTGTATTATTAATTCATAAAAAGAATGAAATCCTACCATTTGCAAAAAAAATGGCTGCAAATGAAAGCCATTCTACTTAATGAAATAAGCCAGTCCCAAGAAGACAGGTATTATATGTTTCCCCTGATCTCTGGTAACTGATAGAGTACCTAAAAAGTAATGTATTGGGGTGACAATGACATTTTGAGATTTGATGATGGTTTGCAGCCCCATCTCCATGGTTAAGGAACAGTGCTTTTTTTTTTTTCTTCATACTGTTTATTGAACTCTTTACTTAGTTTAGGATTAATCTTTTGAGTATGAAGTAAACTGAAAATAGATACAAAAAGAGCAACAAATGCACAGGCATACACAGGTACGCACACAGATGAAGGGAAAATGAAATTCTATTTACACAGAATTGGGCTTTTATCAAAATAAGTTGTACAACTTTTAAGCAAATGAAGTCAAGGAAAATTTTAGTTGACTTTTGTACTTCCCTGGAAAGCGGGAGACACAGAATAATGAATTTTACCAAACAGGGTGACCACAGGGTCATTCCTGTAGACACAGATCATCATTGCTGTTGTTCCTGTGAAAACTGGGACTCAAATCAGGCCATAGCAGTCAGTGGAAGAGAAGTCAATGAGAACCAATATGAGAGTAAAGTGTTGCTGTCTACGTTTCTTGGTTATGTAAGCAGTAACAGGTGTATTATTATATATGTTTAAGGAAGATTCATTTGTATGTATTTCCAGGAATATAATGCACCAAGAAAACGTCTGTTTCAAAGTGTACTCTGGGTTTAACCAAACTGGGGTGTGATACATAAAAAACATGACTACTATAGAACTAGGGAGAAATAAAATAGAGATAAGGACTTATTTTGTGATTTGTCCTTTTGCATCTGGTAGGCCTTTACTTCCTTGAGATGGCCTCAATCCTTTTGGTCATGTCTTTGAAAGCTTGTATCACCTGCTTGTTCCTCTGGGTGTAAATGAAGGGATTCATCACTGGAGTAACTGAGGTTATGAGCAATGCCACCACCTTATTCATAGCCACGTCTTCTTTTTCAGATGGCTTAATGTACATGAAGACGCAGCTTCCATAAGTGATAGAAACCACAATTATGTGAGAAGAACAAGTGGAAAAAGCTTTTGTCCTCTGCTGAGCAGAAGGGAATCTGAGAATGGTCCTGATGATGTGTGTGTAGGACGTAATCACACACCCTAACGTGAACAGAAGCGTCAGCACAGCCAAGACGAAGACAAAGTGCTCCAAAAACTCTGTGTCATTGCAGGTGATCTTCAGCATGGGCCCTACGTCACAGGCAAAGTGATCTATGATGTTAGAGTCACAAAACTCGAGATCAAAGACCAGAGTAAATGGTGGGGTGATGATGATTAGAGTAAGCATGACACACCCCATGAGGATCCTGATGCAGACTCTGTTGCTCATGATGGTCATGTAGTGCAGGGGTTTGCAGATGGCCACGTAGCGGTCATAGGACATGGCTGTCAGGAGAAGGAACTCAGTCACACTGAAGAAGAAAACAAAAAACAGTTGAGTGAAGCACGCATTATAGCTTATAGTATTGTCCCCAGTTGCCATTGCGTACAGGAATCTGGGAATGCAGAAAGCTGTAAAAGAGAACTCCAGCACAGAGAAATTCCGGAGGAAAAAGTACATGGGTGTTTGGAGGTGAGAATCCACTAAGGTGAGAATGACGATGGCCAGGTTCCCAAAAATACTATGCAAGTAGGTTAGAAGGAAAAAGATAGCAACTGGTATCTGAAGATCTGTATCATCTGTTAGACCCACCAAGATGAATGTTGTTAATGCTGTGTAATTTCTCATCACAGATTCTTGAGTATGTCTCTCTATAAAAATATGAGATAACTTAGACTGGGGAAAAGGAATGTCAACATGAGTTAGTGATGGGTGAAGAGTGAGTGAACATGTTAGTCAAACCACCATTTTATTTTGTTACCTGTTAATCAAGAACGCTAGTGGAGTGTTAGGTTAATCAGTGATGTTCCAGGACTGCCACTGCTGAGTGCTACGCTAAAGATCAAGCAGAGGTCCTTTTTAATGCCTCTTTGCCAGTGTCTTGAAGTAGTATTCATCTAAGGGGAGAGGCATTTATTGATTAACACTTCCTTGGAAATGAAGCTATTTTACATAATCTGTGTTAATGTACAGGAAAACACTCTTTCATTGTCTTGGTTTCAAGCAAAGTAAACAGGGCTGACTTAGTTAAGGTTGTGAAGTTTAAAGAAATCTGCTCTCAGCTGTTTCCACACTCTCTATGATAACTCCATATCACAATATAGAGCATCTCCTATCTTTTTTCTTTCTTCCTTTTCTAAAGTATGCAAAACACTCTCCCAAGTCAACATAAATGCAGAACCAGAGTGATCTTTTAATCACACGTGAGATGACTGCTCTGTTAAAGCCATGGTTCCGTTTCCCTTGAAATAACATGCAGACTACCTACTTTGCCTTGTGAGGTCGTTGGTGATCACATTTCTGTGTAATGCTACTAATTTGTCTCTCATCTGTCCAGCTGTGCTAGTATTCTGTTCCATGAAGATGTTATGTTCTTTTTTTCTCTTTTTTTACATTTTATTTAAGGCATACAAACTTTATAAATTTCATATACAGAAAATTAGAAACAGTGATTCTTCCCACCCCATGCTCCCTGCAGCCTGCACTTCCAACCTTCTTCCTCCTATTCCCTCTCCTATTTCCATTTTTATTTTTCACATATCTATTTTCAATTAACCTTATATACATAAGTTTAACCCTAAACTAAGTAAAGAGTTCAACAAATAGTATGAAGAAAAAATTCACTGTTCCTCAACAGTAGAGACAAGGGCTGTTCAAAATTGTCATTTCTCCAAAGTGTCAGCTTCACTCCTATAGACTATCCTTTAGGTACTCTTTTAGTTACCAAAGAACAGGGAAAACACATGGTATTTGCTTTTTCAGGATTGGCTTATTTCACCAAGTGTAAGGGTTTCAGTTGCATCCATTTTGTTGCAAACGACAGGATTTTTTTGCTGTGTAGTATTCCATAGTGTGTGTGTGTGTGTGTGTATACACCATAATTTCTTTATCTAGTCTTCAATAAATGGACATCTGGGTTGATTCTATATTTAGCTATTGCAAATTAAGCTGCAGTTAACATGTGGGTACAGAAAACTGTTTCATATACTGATTTCTTTTTGTTTGGGTAAATACCCAGGAGTGGGATGGCTTAGTCATATGGTAGGTTTATATTCATATTTCTGAGGTTTCTCCATTCTGTCTTCCATGGTGTCTGCAACAGTTTACAATCCACCAACAGTAGATTAAGGTATATTTTCCTCACATCCTCAACAGCAATTTTTGTTTTTTGATTTCTGTATGTGAGCCATTCTAACTGGGGTGAGGTGAAACCTCATTGTGGTTTTGAGTTGCATTTCTCTGATGGCTAGTGGTCCTGAGTGTTTTTTCATTCTCCTTTTGGCCATCTGAATTTTTCTTCTCTTGAAAATTCTTGTTAAAGTCCTTTTCCCTTTTCTTCAATGGATTGTTTGTTTTGTTGTTGTTGAGTTTCTTGAGCTCTTTATTTTGGATTCCTTCATCAATTTATTTTGATTCCTTCATCAGTTTCACAGTTTGCAAATATTTTCTCCTTTTCTGTTGGTTGCCTCTTCACTTTGCTGATGTTTCTTTCACAGTGCATAAGCTTCTCAGCTTGATGTAATCCCATTTGTCAATGCTGGCTTTGACTGCCTGTGCTTCTGGGGTGTTTTCCAAGAAGTCTTTGCCTATGCCAATGTCTTGTAGAGTTTCCCCAATATTCTCTAGTGATTTGATGGTATCAGGTTGTAGATTTGGTCTTTGATCCATGTTGAGTGGATTTTTGTGTAAAGTGTAAGGTTGGGTCTTGTTTCATACTTCTGCATGCAGAAATCCAGTTTTCCAGGCACCGTTTGTTGAAGAGGCTGTCCTTTCCCCAGAGATTGATTTTAGCTCCTTTGTCCAAGATTAGATGGTTGTAGATGAGTAGATTGGGTTCTGGAGTTTCTACTCTGTTCCATTGATCTACACGTCTCATTTTTGCAAATTTCAGGCTGTTTTGCTTGTAACTGCTCTGTAATATGAATTGAAATCTGGTATTGTGATGCTTCTGGCTTTGTTTTTATTGTATAGGATTGCTTTAGTTATTCGGGTCCTCCTGTGTTTCCATACGAATTTCATCATCATTTTTTCTAGATCTGAGAAGGATGTCCTTGATATTTTGATTGGGGCTGCACTGAATCTGTACATTGCTCTTGGTAGTATGGACATTTTTTATTATATTGATTCTTCTAATAATGAACATGGAAGATTTTTTCCATTTTTAATGTCTTCTACTTCTTTAATGCTTCATAATTTTCATCATAGAGATCTTTGACATCCTTGATTAATTTTTTTCCAAGGCATCTATTTTTTTGTAGCTATTGTTAATGGGATTTATCTTAGAAGTTCTTTCTCAGCCATGACATTGTCTGTGTATACAAAGGCTATTGATTTTTGTGTGTTAACTTTATACCCTGCCACTTTACCAAACTCTTCTATGAGTTCCACTACTTTCTTAGTGGAGGGTTTCAGACCCCTATATATAGAATCACGTCATCTGCAAGTAGGGATAGTTTGACTTCATCCTTCCTTGTTTGTATACCTTTGATTTCTTTTTTAAAAATTTTTAAATTTTTGACAGGCAGAGTGGATAGTGAGAGAGAGAGAGACAGAGAGAAAGGTCTTCCTTTGCTGTTGGTTCACCCTCCAATGGCCACTGCGGCAGGTGCGCTGTGGCCGGCGCACTGCACTGATCCAAAGGCAGGAGCCAGGTGCTTCTCCTGGTCACCCATGGGGTGCAGGGCCCAAACACTTGGGCCATCCTCCACTGCACTCCCGGGCCAGAGCAGAGAGCTGGCTTGGAAGTGGGGCAACCAGGACAGAATCCGGCGCCCTGACCAGGGCTAGAACCTGGTGTGCCGGCGCCACTAGGCGGAGGATTAGCCTATTGAGCCATGGTGCCGGCCACCTTTGATTTCTTTTTCTTAACTGGCTAAAACTTGCAGAACTATATTAAATGACAATAATGTGAGTGAGCATTATTGTCTGATTCATACTCTTAGTGGGAGTGCTTCCAATTTTTCCCCATTCAATACGATGGTGGCTGTGTGTTGTAATAGATTGCCTTGATTGAGAAATGTTCCTCAATATCCAATTTGCTTAAGGTTTTCTTCATGAAAGGATGTTGTAGTTTAACAAATGCTTTCTCTACATCTATTGAGATAATCATATGGTTTTTGTTCTTCAGTTTGTAATGTGATGTATCACATTGATTGATTTTGAAGGCTGAACCATCCTTGCATCCCATAGACAAATTCCACTTGGTCTAGGTGAATGATGTTTCTGATGTGTTCGATAATCTAGTATTTTGTGGAGTATTTTTGCATCTTTGTTCATAAAATATATTGGACTATAGTCCTCTTTCTCTGTTGTATCTTTTTCTGGTTTAGGAATTAAGGTGACACTGGCTTCCTAAAAGGAGTTTGGAAGGATTCCCTCCATTTCAATTGTTTTTAATAGCTTAAGAAGTATTAGAATGAGTTCTTCATTAAATGTGTGATACAATTCAGCAGCGAAGCCATTCGATCCTGTGCTTTTCCTTGTTGGGAGGGTCTTTATTAATGATTCAATCTCTGCTTGGTTATTGATCTGTTTAGGTTTGTCTCCCAAGCTCTATTTTGGTAGATTGTATGTGTCTAGGAATCTGTTTCTTTTAGGTTTCCTGATTTGCTGGCACACAGCTCTTTGTAATGATTCCTGATGATTCTTTTCATTTCTGTTTTATCTATTGTTACATTTCCCTTTTCACCTCTGATTTTATTGATTTATATCTTTTTTTTTATTTAGTGAATATAAATTTCCAAAGTACAGCTTATGGATTACAAGGCTTCCCCCCCCAAAACTCCCCCCCCCACCCGCAACCCTCCCCTTTCCCACTCGCTCTCCCCTTCCATTCCCATCAAGATTCATTTTCAATTCTCTTTATATACAGAAAATCAGTTTAGTATATATAAAGATTTCAACAGTTTGCCCTCACATAACAACACAAAGTGAAAAAATACTGTTGGAGTACTAGTTATAGCATTAAATAACAATGTACTTGATTTATATCTTATCACTTTTTTGTTAGTTGGGCCATTAGTGTATGAATTTTGTTTATTTTAAAAAAATCAGCTCTTAATTTTGCTGATCTTTTACATTATTTTTGCCTTCAATTTAGTTTTCTTCTTTATTTCTTTTCTTCTACTAATTTTGGGTTTGGTTTGTTGTTTTCTTGGTCCTTGAGATGTGTTGATAGCTCACTTATTTGGTGCCTTTCCAATTTCTTGATATGTGCACCAATTGCTATTAACTTCCCTCTTAACACTACTTTTGCTGTATCCCACAAGTTTTGATAAGTTGTATTGTCATCTTTGTTTGTTTCTAGAAATCTTTTTAATATCTCTTTTGATTTCTTCTATGGCCCACTATTCATTTAGAAACATGTTGTTCAGCCTGCATATGATGGCATATTTTCTCAAGATCTTGAGTTGTTCATTCCATTGTGCTCAGAAAATATACATAGTATGGTTTTGATTTGTTAGAATTTGCTGAGATTTGCTTTATGGCCTAGCATGTGGTCAGTCCTAGAGAAAGTCCCATGCATTGATGGGAAAAATGTGTATTCTGCTCCTATGGGATAAAAAGTTCTAGAGATATCAGTTAGGTCATTTTGGTCAAGAATGTCGAATACTTCTAATGTTTCTTTGTTGATTTCTGTCTGTTTGATCCGTCCATTGATGAAAGTGGGGTGCTGAAATCCCCTATGACAATTGTATTGGAGTCTATGTCTCCCTTTAGATCTGTTAACATTTCTTTTAAATATCCACACACCCTGGCACTGGGTTCATATGCATTTATTATAATCACATCTTCCTGTTGAGTTGACCACTTAATGATTAAATAGCGCCCTTCTCTGTCTCTTAACAGGTTTTGTGTTAAATTCTATTTGTCTGATATTAGGATGGTTACGCCAGCTCTTTTGCTTTCCATTAGCATGGGATATCCTTTTCCATCCTTTCACTTCAGTCTCTTTGTGACTGAGGTGCATTTCTTGTAGGTAACAAATAGATGAGTCTTGTTTTTTAATCCATTTGGTCAGCCTGTATGTTTTAACTGGAGAGAATTGAGGCCATTTACATTCAGGGTTATTACTGATAAATAATGACTGGCCCTGCCATTTTCCCATAAATATTCCTATTGTTTACTTTGGATTTCCTTTGTACTTGTACTGGGAAATCTTCTGATTTCACATTCTTTTTTTTTTTTTTTTTTTAACAGGCAGAGTTAGTGAGAGAGACAGAGAGAAAGGTCTTCCTTCTGTTGATTCACCCCCCAAATGGCTGCCACTGCCGGCGTGCTGTGCCAATCTGAAGCCAGGAGCCAAGTGCTTCCTCCTGGTCTCCCATGCAGGTGTAGGGCCCAGGTACTTGGGCCATCCTCCACTGCACTCCCAGGCCACAGCAGAGAGTTGGACTGGAAGAGGAGCAACCGGGACAGAATCCGGCACCCCAACCGGGACTAGAACCTGGGGTGCCAGCACCACAGGCAGAGGATTAGCCAAGTGAGCTGCAGCGCCAGCCTGATTTCACATTCTTTTAAAGTTGTGACTATCCTGCTATGTTTCTATGTGTAGCACATCCTTTTTTTTTTTTTTTTTTGCATGTAGCACATCCTTAGGCATCTTTTTAAGGCTGAATGTTGAAAAATTATCTTAATTTCTGTTATGGAAGGTCTTTATTTCACCTTCATTCATAAATGAAAATTTTGTATGGCATAATATTCTGGGTTTACAGTTTTTTTGTCTTAAATCTTGGACTATGTCTCTCCAATTTCTTAGCCTGTAGAGTTTCCAATGAGAAGTCTTCTGTGAGACTAATTAGAAATCATCTGAAAGTAATCTGGAATTTCTCTTATGCACATGTTGGAATATTTTCTTTATGTTCTACTGTTGAAAGTTGGACTACAATGTGTTGTGGTGAAGATCTTTTCTGGTCATTCTTTTTATGAGTTTTATATGCTTCCTATACCTGTAAGACCCTTTCTTTCTCCAAATTGGGGAAGTTCTCTGTAATTATTTCTCTGAATAGGCAATCTAATCCATTCTCTTTCCATGTCCTCAAGAACTCCTAAGCCTCATATGGTGGGTCATTTGATAGTATCCTATAAATTTCCAATACTGATTTTAGTTTTTCTAATTTCTGTTTCTTTGGTCCGATTGAAAGATTTCCAATGATTTGTCTTCTAGCTCAGATATTCTTTCTTTTGCTCACAGAGTCTGTTGTTAAGGTTCTTCAGTGCATTTTATTTGATCTATTGAATTATTCATGTCTAATATTTCATTTTGCTTTTTCTTTAATATCTCAATTTCAAGGGAAAATTTTTCATTCATGTCATATATGGATTTCTTTAATTTGTGGATTTGCTTCTTATGGCTTCTGAGTAATCCTATGATTAATGTTTTCAATTCTGTTTCAGGCATTTCCTCGATCTCTTTATCTTCACATTCTAATATTGAAGCATTGTTGTGTTCCTTTGGGAGGGTCATGCTGTCTTCTTGATTTTTGCTTCTTGAATATGCATTTATTTTTGGTGTTTGTGGAGACACTTGTTGGTTTTTCCTGTGGTGGCTTTTTATCTTTACATTATGCCTCTGTGGCACCATGAAATGTCTGCTGTTTCAGTGCATAACCAGAGGTATGTGCTGGATGTGGCCAGAGTGGGGTGAGAGTTCAGGGTAACACCCAAGGTGGTGTGGTAGAGCTCTTCTTCTTATCTTCTTTTTTTTTAAATCAGAAGAAATGATTTGATCACCTCTGTTGGAATAATGACACCCTCACTTCCTCTCTTCCAAGGTAATCACTGCCCAGCTGTTACCTCTGAGTGGGTGAAATACTTATCTGCACTTCTGTAAGAACCACACAAAGGATCTGTGCAGTCCTTAGCATGAATGTGGATCCTGTTGTGATGACACACCCCAGGTATTCAGGGAGCGCTGAGTGTTTGGAGCTGCTCACAGTGATTCCCCAGAGACACAGCTACATTCTGCCCACCCTTTCCCACAGTCTCAGAACACAAGGCCCCCACAGTCATAGGGTACAGAGTATCCACTCTGCCCTGCTAGACTGTCCTATCCACAGAATGACAGAGATGTTCCCAGATCCAGCTGCCTGTTGGTGCTCCGTCTAGGAGATTTAAACCCCAGAGTCTTTGATATGTTGGATCACTTGGGGCGCATCACAGTCCTATGAGGGTGCCCGCCCCCCTGTCCATCCTCCCAGCCAGACTTGAAGTCAATGGGGAATGTGGATTTTTCCCTCTGGTAAACCCCTGCATCACATGCATACACAAGAGCCATGGGTTGCAGCTCCTTCCGATTTCGCAGTGTTCTTTCCTTGTAGCCACTTTCTGGGTGCGCGGACCCAAGCCACTGGCACAACTACTGACAAGATGGCATCTATCTCGTCTCAGCCAGTTGCTGAGTGCATGCACGAAAGCTGGCACAACTGTTATGTATATCCAAAATGGTGCCCTCCCTCTCGAGCTGGTTGCTGGTCACCATTGTTGCAGGGGGCAGGGTTGGACAGGGAGGCAGAAACTTGCCCCTTTTTTTCTTCTGCATGTTAGCAGATATCTGGCCCCTCCCTGCCGCGCCCCCCAAGCCCAGGCTACAGGCAGGACTTATGCCAGGCTCTCCTCTCAGGTGTGTCGGCAATGGTGCGGGCGGGTACAGTCGGATCTCACCTTAGTCTCCAAAGTTGACCTTATCTCAGGCTGTTGGCAGCTGGGGTCCTGTGTTGTGTCCTTGCTCCTGCCGTGTGTCTGCACCCTCCACATAGATCTATGGATCCCTTTTACTTACGTAGAGTTTCCACTGTAGTTTTCTCCCTAATTCTGCCCTGATATTGCACTCTCTCCATTTTTTATAACTATCTTCCCCTAGCCTAGAAGGGTAAGCTCCCTCCCTATTCCACCATCTTGAAACCTCTTCTAGATGCTGTTTTCTTCTCCACGTGAGGGCTTTTGCAATGTTTTCTCTCTTCCTTAAATTCTCTCTTTGCATTCTTGCATTATTTCACTGATGGATCTTATTTCATAAAATTTCAGCTTAACTATGACCTTATCAATGATGTATACCTAGGGAGTTTTTTGAAATTATATTCTGTTTACACCCAGTGTTAGAAATTGCTCCATTTCCTTTGGGATACTTACTAATATTTGTAATTATATTTTAATTTACTACTACTATTCTAATGTAAGCTCCTTGACAACATAGGCCATATCTCTTTTGTAAACCACAGCATATGCAGGAATAGCTCTTTGCCTTGCCTACAACAGATCATTCAGTCAATCAGTGAGACCAGACATATTGTCTTTGACAATTTTGACCAATTACATTTAAAGTGTAATAAAAATTACATTATCAGTCTATTTATATTTTAAACTTTAAATTTTCTGTTAAAGGACATCGGTGAGTTGAGAACATCTTGGAAATCAGAGAGAAAGTAGATGATTCTATCTGTATGTAGTGATAAATGAGAATGAATCCTTTTAAAAGCCACTTGAGGTTTAGAGTAAAGTGATGGAGCGAGGATTGTGGGTGGTAGGGGGTGGCCTAGCAGTGGTGATTCTGTTTCTGCTCATTTCTTTACCCTGTTTTCTCTGAGGGACTTTGATTGAGGCTACTTGAAACCTTGTCCCTGAGTCTCTTAGGAGTGAGCCCATCTGAGTTAATTCTAAGAGGTAGAGATTAAGAACATGGACTCCAGAATAGGATAGTTGAGACCTACATCAGCCATTTAATGGCTATGAAACCTTGGGAAATTCTATACTGAGCTCTACTTTCTGGTTCATGAAATGCAAATACTAACAGTATGTTTTGTGAGTTGAAAAAAAAGATGTATTTTATTCATGGGTTGCAATGCGCTAGTTATTTTGAGCTTTTTGCATTAAGCCTGTTACTAAACAAATATTAAATAAATTCTACTTAATACTTCTGATTCTTTTTCTGAGACTTGTTGCCCCTCCCCTTGTGAGCAGGCTTTGCACACTCTCCCTTACCTTCGTCTTCCTTATCCTGGGAAGGAATCGCTATATTCTATATATATCTCTTGGGTTTTCTGCTTTCCTTAGAATTATATACAAAATTAAAAGGTCTTCTTACATTCTAAAAAGTAGTATGTTGATAGGCATGTTAATCATGGGAATAAGTTGACTACATGCCTGTATAACACTTGACTTTTTCTTTTTTGCATAGCTTTTACATTTCTAGTCTACCTTGTTATTTTTTGTGATTTCCTACCCAAATCTCTCATTTCATGCATTGTACCTTGGATCAGTCACTTCTCACCTCTCAACAGTCATAGTCTTCACAGTTTTTTCTTTTTTTTCTGAGCTTGTCTTAGTGCCTTTTTTTTTTTTTTTTGACAGGCAGAGTGGACAGTGAGAGAGAGAGACAGAGAGAAAGGTCTTCCTTGTCTGTTGGTTCACCCTCCAATGGCCGCCGCGGTAGGCGCGCTGCAGCTGGCGCACCACGCTGATCCGAAGGCAGGAGCCAGGTGCTTCTCCTGGTCTCCCATGGGTTGCAGGGTTGGGCCATCCTCCACTGCACTCCCGGGCCACAGCAGAGAGCTGGCCTGGAAGATGGGCAACTGGGACAGAATTCGGCGCCCGGGCTGGGACTAGAGCCCGGTTTGCCAGCGCCACAGGCGGAGGATTAGCCTATTGAGCCGTGGCGCTGGCCACCTTCTTCTTTTATGTTGTAAACAAGAATGGAAAAAGCTTAGCCAAATGGATGCCAGTTACTATAAATACAATGATTAAGGACTGAAGAAAGCCATTTAAATTGAGACATATAAATGACTTATTAAGTAATTTAGCCAATCTTGTAATTATGCAGATGGAAATCAAGTAGTCTTGTTAGGAGAAATGTAAAAAAAAAATCTCAAATGCTGAATTCGTACTTATTCCCCAATAGATCAAATCAGAAAAAAAATTATAGAATTTTTTTCTATGTTTTCCTTATTTACACTCACCTTTTAAGAAGTTTGTTACTTCCAGTACATTCTTTTGTCTCCCAAGGATACCCAGTGAGTCTGTTCCAGCTCCTTCCTTAGTATCTACATATCTTTTTCTGGAAAAACTGACATTGGTGATGTGGGATATCTGGAAAGTCCATCTACTTAATGTCTCCAAAGCTGATAGTTTTATTTATGCTGCTCCTTCCTGGCATATTTGTGTTGTTATGTAGAATCCTAATGAGGAAATTTATGTTATAAGGACAGGTTTCTATTGGCGATTCCAGTGAAAAGAATATCATTTTACTCTACTAACTTAATTCGAAAGCCTCTCCAAAAATGGCAGTGATAACAACATTGATAGGGCAACTGTTAAATGTCAGAAACTGGATTACATTAAACACTTAGATTAGCACACTTAATTCTCAGAATAACCCTCTGAGGCTGATTATAATTCAATCCTCATTTGACAGATGAAGCAACTAAGATGCAGAAATGCTGAAAATCTTGTCCAAGGTCATCGATTGAAGATGTGGTCAACAGCAATACGAGAAGCCCAGCTCACAGGAGCTCCAAAAGATGATCTCCCTGTGTGTTTTACTGGGTGATTTCTCCTATTATTTGAGATAAAGACCAGGATTCCTTGTGATTCCATCAGGTAACCACCAGGGGACACCTCGTTTCTGAGTAAAACATTGCAGAGGCACTTTTCTTCCAAAATAACAATTAGTTACATTTCTTGGTAACTGAAATATTTTCCATTTGCAGTCTCTATCTCTAGGGCTTTCAATTTTTCTTATTACTGAGATGTAATAGGGCCTTCCTATTTATTGAATTCTTTACTTAGTGGAGAATTAAGCTTATGATTATAAAATAAATTGAAAGTATGTTATTGTAAAAGTTAAAAGAAAGAATAAGGAAGGAAAGAAGAGGGAGTGTGTGAGTATGGGCTGGCGGGGGGTGGGTAAAGTGGGAAGTAGCACTATGTACCTAAGTCTGTATATTAAATACATGAAATTTGTTCAGCTTCTGTAAATAAATTGAAAAAGAGAAAGGAATGGTTATCTTCTGACTTTTTTTTAAAAAAAGATTTATTTATTTATTTGAAAGGGACAGGGAAGGAGGAAGGGGGAGAGAATGAGCATGAGAGCGAGAGAAAGAGAGAGAGAGAGAGGTATCTTCACGCCACAATAGACAGGGCTGGGGCGAGCCCAAGCCATGAGCCAGGAACTTCCATCTGGGTTTCCCACGTGGGTAGCAGGAACACCAGGTACTTGGGCCAGTGTCTACTGCTTTCCCAGGTCATTAGCAGGGAGCGGGATCAGAAGTGCAGAAGCTGGGACACAAACTGGCACCCATAGGGGATGTTGACGTTGCACATTGCAAGGGGAGACTTAACCCGCTGTGCCACAATGGTGGAAACACAAGGCCTTTTCTCCTGCCTTTTAGAACACATTTCCCACAACAATCCTGAGGGATGTTTCCCCTGAGGCAGGGGAAATGTGGTACTTTCTTTCCTGCTGAGGTGTAGTGTCCATATCCAACATTTCCTAAGCCCACTCCCGAGCTAGTCAATCCTGAATTTATGGAATATGAAGCTGCTTTTCTCCAGGTACCATAGAATCAGTCAAGAAATGATCACATGAGGGCATTAAAGTTGAGAAGCTTTCCTATCGCCCTTTTGTATCTTCTGATCCATGCTCCAGATGTCCACACATAGTGCTTACTAAGGTCTCCTCAAACTGGCCTAAGCCCTGTGCACCTGTGATACTATTTTAACTTCTACTTTTGCAAAAATATGTTTTGATTAGTATTCTGGTGTCATCTGGAACAGACTGAGTGACTGCATGCAGGAAAGTTTATTAAAGTACATTGAATTACTGTATTTCTTTCTAATAACAATGCTTTATCTTGTCAAGGATAATTTGTGGTACTGATTAAAAAGAGAATGTTATTTCTGCTGGTCTTCAAGGTGCATAACCAGAAGTAAACATTAGGCAGATATTTTTGCTGGATTGAAAAAATAATATTTTCTCAAGATCTCATTCACTGGAGAATCGTCTCTTCCTAAAAGTATAGTGTCTCATCTATGTACTTCTTCCAAGAACACCTTTAAAGAGTCTAAAATTTGAATATCACTTGTTATGGAATAGAAAAACATCCTACTGATTCTTATAGAGTTATTCCAATGGATAAACATTGTAATTATTTAGGACCTGGGTTTTGAAACACATAAGTCAAAGATTTCTGCACCGTTACTTCAAACTAAGTGGGTTCTGGATGATGAACAATTAGGATGGAATAAATCATACTCACCTTTCATGTTGCTGTCTATAGCTCCTGTGGGCAATTTGGTCACACAGATGCCTGGCATAACTCAAAACAGAGGAGAAGTTTATTTATTTATAATGTGTACTCCAGTATTTATCTTGTAGCCCCCACAGTTGCACACATTGGAATATCTGTGAGTGGGCAGAGATCTAGGTTTCCATTGGCCACAGTTCCTGGAGGTCTTTCCCAAATGTCCTTTATCTTCAGTGAGTCTTATCAAGATATCTAGTAAAGGACAGTTTCTGACTTCAGTGCTAGAAAAAAATGCTCATTCTCTACAGTTCAAAGAAATAAATACCATTGTGATGGTGAAGAACTCTCTTTGTTTTGGGCAAAGGCAGTATCCTGACTTGTGTAGGAAAACAGCCGTCATTGAAAATTCTATATTGAAAAGAGTGGTGCAAGTTATATCTCTTTGGTCCCCAACGGGCGTTTAGGAATATCTGATGAAATAAAGAAAAGGACCCCTTGGGACTCCAGGTCCAAATGTTGCCAATTAACCTATAGTAGAATTAACTTTAATAAACTTTGTGTGGTATCAATCGGGACTTTGTCTTTGGAGAAAGGAAGATGCAACAACAAAATCAGAAGCAGGTCACTTGCAAACAATGTGTCAGATGAAACTTGAGTGGTTTCTTTTCTTTTTCTAAATTTATTTTGTTTAAGAAATACAACTTCATGCATTTACTATATAGATTTGGTAACATGATGCTTTTTCCTTCTCTAACTGCCTTCTAACCATACTCCTGCCTTTCTTCCTCCTCCCTCTTCCTTTCCTAACCTTATTTTTTTTTACAGAGATCAATTTTCAGTTAATTTTTATACTCATAAGATTAACCCTACACCACGTAGAAAGTTCACTGATTAGTATGAAGGAAAAAAGAAGTAGAGAAAAACAAACAAGAAAAACATTGATCCCTGATAGTCAAGGCAAGGGCTATTCCAAATCATTGCATCTTAAAGTGTCAGTTTTGCTCCTATAGATTACATTTTTTTATTTGACAGGGAGAGTTATAGACAGTGAGAGAGAGAGAGACAGAGAGAAAGGTCTTCCTTCCATTGGTTCACCCCCCAAATGGTTGCCACAGCTGGCGTGCTGTGCCTATCCGAAGCCAGGAGCCAGGAGCCAGGAGCCAGGAACCAGGAGCCTCTTCCTGGTCTCCCATACGGGTACAGGGGCCCAAGCACTTGGGTCATCCTTCACTGCCCTCCCAGGCCACAGCAGAGAGCTGGACTGGAAGAGGAGCAACCGAGACTAGAACCCAGCACCCATATGGGATGCCGGTGCTGCAGGCAGAGGAGTAACCAAGTGAGCCATGGCGCCAGCCCCTATAGATTACATTTTAAGTATTATTTTAGATACCACAGATTAGAGAGAACATATGGTATTTGTCTTTATGTGATTGGTTCATTGCACCAAGTATAATGGTTTCTGGTTGTATCCATTTTATTGCGAATGACAGGATTTCAATTTTTTTTTTTTTACTGCTGTGTAGTGTTCTATAGTGTATGTACACCATAATTTCTTTATCCAGTCTTCAGTTGATTGACACCGGGTTTGATTCCATATCTTAGCTATTGTAAATTGAGCTGAAATGAACATGGGGTACAGATAACTTTCATATGCATTTTCTTTTGGTTTGGGTAAATTCCCAGGAGTGGGATGGCTGGTTCATATGGTAGGTCTACATTTAGCTTTCTGAGACATCTCCATACTATCTTCCACAGTGGCTGTGTCAGTTTACATTCCCCCCAAGAGTGGATTAAGGTACCTTTCTCCCCACATCCTCACCAGCATTTGTTGTTTGTTGATTTCTGTATGAGACTCATTCTAACAGGGTTGAGGTGAAACCTCATTGTGGTTTTGATTTGCATTTCCCTGACGGCTAGCAATCCTGAGCATTTTTTTCATGTGTCTGTTGGCCATTTGAATTTTCTCTCTTGAAAAATATCTGTTCAGGTCACCCATTTCTTCTTGGATTGTTTGTTTTGTTGTTAAGCTTCTCAGCTCTTTATAGATTAAGGAAGTTAATCTTTTGTCAGTCGCGTTGTTTGCAAATATTTTCTCCCATTCTGTTGGTTGACGCTTCACTTTGCTGTTTCTTTTGCAATACAGAAGTTTCTCAGTTTGATGTAATCCCACTTGTTAATTTTGGCTTTGATTGCCTGTGCTTTTGGGGTGTTTTTCAAGAAGTCTTTCCCTGTGCCAGTGTCTTGTAGGGTTTCGCCAATGTTCTCTAGTAATTTGATGTTATCATGTCATAGATTTTGGTCTTTGATCCATGTTGAGTGGATTTTTGTGTAAGGTGTGAGGTAAGGGTCTTGTTTCATACTTCTGCATGTGGAAATACAGTTTTCCCAGCACCATTAGTTGAAGAGACTGTCTTGGCTCCAGGAGTTGTTTTGTTCCTTTGTCAAAGATAAGTTGGTTATAGATGTGTGGATTTATTTCTGGGGTTTCTATTCTGCTCCACTGGCCTACACATCTGGTTTTGTGCTGGTACCAGGCTATTTTAACTATAACTGACCCATAGTATGTCTTGAGGTCTGGTATTATGATGCCTTCAGCTTAGTTTTTGTTGTATAATATTGTTTTAATAATTCTGGTAGAATTCAGCAGTGAAGCGATTGGGACCTGGGGTTTTCTTTGTTGGGAGCACTTTTTTTTAAAGATTTATTTATTTATTTGAAAATCAGAGTTACACACAGAGAGGAGAGGCAGAGAGAGAGAGAGAGAGAGAGAGAGAGAGAGAGAGAGAGGTCTTCCATCCACTGATTCACTCCCCAGTTGGCCGCAATGGCCCGAGCTGTCCCCATCTGAAGCCAGGAGCCAGGAGCTTCTTCTGGGTCTCCCATGCAGGTGCAGGGGCCCAAGGACTTGGTACTTCTTCTACTGCTTTCCCAGGCACATTAGCAGGGAGCTGGATTGGAAGTGGAGCAGCCGGGACTTAAATCAGCTCCCATATAGGATGCCGTCACTGCAGGCAACAGCTTTACCCATTATGCCACAGTGCCAGACTCTGTTGGGAGGGACTTTATTACTGATTTATCTCTGTTTTGTTCTGTTTAGGTTTTCAATGTCTTCATGACTGACTTTTGATAGATTTTACGTGTCCAAGAATCTCCATTTGTTCTAGGTTTTCCAAATTGTTGTCATAGAGCAATTTGTAGTAATTTCTGATGATTCTTTTTATTTCTGTTTCTTATTGTTTCTTTTTTATTGTTCCTTATTATATTTATTATATTTTTTTAATTTCTTGATTCCACTCTGACTTTATTGATTTGGGCCTTCTCCCCCTTTTTAGTTGGGCCATTGGTGTATCAATTTTTTTCCCAAAGAAACCTTTTATTTCAGGAATACAAATTTCATAAGTAAAACTTTAGGAATTTTTCTTTTGCTTGGTCAATAAGTTTATTGTCTTTATCAGAAAGATCTTCTTAGAAAATTGTTTGGTTTAGCTCTCAGCAGCTCACTTCTGAGCTCTGAGGAAGCTTGCTTTCTTTTGAGCTACCCGATCTTTCTTCTGGGCAAGGGACATTTTGGGATAGTTCCACCTAAAAAACCAAGTAGAAGTAAGAAAATTTAGGAATATATATTTTAAATCTATGGCTAAAAAGGACACAATATTTAATTACAACTGAGAATGACAAACTTCATTATTAGATGAAAGCTGAATAATCTAAGTTCTAATACTTATCCTTGTTCATGATCTTTAACTTTCTAAACCCCAGCTTCTGTTGACGTATTATATATTGGCCTATTATCACATGGCAAATAAAATAAGACTTGTTAGTATAGTGCTAAGATGTTTGTTAAGTATCATATTTTATTCCATCCAAAAACCAAAACAGGAATGATCAACAAAAGGTAACTCTTTTCTTTAGGTAGCCAATAAAAAATGCAGTAGCTGGTACTTGCACTGTACTGGGATAGAATGGGCCACCTCAGCAGCTTCTGAGGCTAAAACATTTCTATCACCACAATTATTTTAGCAAACATGGTTCCCTTTGCTTCTGCCTAATCACACAGAGCCAGTGATCGAGTTTGCACAGTATAAATTTAGGAATAAAGTAATTCTTCCCACTATACCTGCCTTCCCACCCACATTCCCACCCCTCCTCCTCTTCCCTCTCCCATTCCCAGTCCCATTCTCCATTAAGATTCATTTTCAATTAACTTTGTACACAGAAGACCAACTCTGCACTAAGTAAAGATTTCAACAATTTGCACACACACACACACATAAAAAAAACTGAGAACAAGTTTTACAGTTAACTCTCATAATACAACTCATGGAGGACAGAGGTCCTGCATGGGAAGTAAGTGCACAGTGACTCCTGATGTTAATTTAACAATGAACACTCTTATGTATGATGTCAGTGACCACCTGAGGCTCTTGACATGAGCTGCCTAGGCTATGGAAGCCTTTTGAATCCACAAACTCCATCAGTATTTAAACAGGGCCATAAGCAAAGTAGAAGTTCTCTCCTCCCTTTAAAGAAAAGTACCTCCTTCTTTGATGGCTCTTTTTTTCCATGGGGGTCTCACTCACAGAGATCCATCATGTAGAACATTTCTAGTCACAGTGTCTTGGCTTTCCATGCCTGAAATGCTCTCATGGGCTTTTCAGCCAGACCAAGATACCTTAAGGGCTGATTCTGAGGTCGATTTTCATTCTATGAGTCTGCTGTGTGGACTACTTCCGATGTGGAACATTCTCTCCTTTATAATTCTATTATTATTACCAGACACTTGATCTTATTTATATGATCACTTTAATACTTAATCCTATCTATATGTTCACTTTGACACTTAATATGATCACTTTAACAATTAAGATGGCATTTGTACCATGCAGCTTATTGGGATTTGGGATCCCATGACAAGTTTTTAAACTGTGCCATTAGAAGTAAGTCCTCAGGAATGCATGCAGAGCTATAAAGCTTTACAGTTACACTTCCTCCTCCCTCTCTTTTTTTTTGACAGGCAGAGTGGACAATGAGAGAGAGAGACAGAGAGAAAGGTCTTCCTTTACCGTTGGTTCACCCTCCAATGGCCGCCTCGGCCAGTGCACTGTGGCCAGCGCACCGCGCTAATCTGAAGCCAGGAGCCAGGTGCTTCTCCTGGTCTCCCATGTGGGTGCAGGGCCCAAGCACTTGGGCCATCCTCCACTGCACTCCCGGGCCACAGCAGAGAGCTGGCCTGGAAGAGGGGCAACCGGGACAGAATCCAGCGCCCCGACCAGGACTAGAACCCAGAGTGCTGACGCCACAGGTGGAGGATTAGCCTATTGAGCCGTGGCGCTGTCCCTCCTCCCTCTCTTATTATCATTCTTATTTTTTATTGAGATATACTTTCAATTGACTTTATACACATATGATTAACTCTATGCTAAGTAAAGAGTTCAACAAATAGTATGAACAACAACAACAACAACAACAACAATCCAGAAAACTGTCTTCGACAGTCAAGACAAGGGCAGCTCAAGTCATTGCTTCTTTTTATTGTCAGTTTATCTTCTACAGATTTCCTTTTAGGTGCTTTATTAGTTGTCACATATCTGGGAGAACATATGGTATTTGTCCCTTTGGGACTGGCTTATTTCACTAAGTATGATATTTTCCAAATTCATCCATTTTGTTGCAAATGAACATATTTCATTTTTCTTATGGTACTGCTGTGTAGTATTCCATAGTGTACATATCCCATAATTTTTTTATCCAGTCTTTGTTTGATGGGCATTTATGTTGATTCCATGTCTTAGTTATTGTGAACTGAGCTGTAATAACATGGGGGGGTAAAGATAACTCTTTTTTATTTACTGATTTCATTTCCGTTGGGTAAATTCTCAGGAGTGGGATGTTTGGGTCATATGGTAGGTCTATATTCAGATTTCTGAGGAATCTCCATACTGTCTTCCATAGTGGCTTTACCAGTTTACATTCCCACCAGCAGTGGTATAGGGCACTTGGCACCTTTTCTCCTACGTCCTTCTAGCATATGTTGTTTCTTGATTTCTGTATGTAAACCACTCTAACTGGGGTAAGGTGAAACCTCATTGTGGTTTTAATTTCATTTCCCTGACAGCAAATGATCCTGAGCATTTTTTCATGTGTCTGTTGGCCATTTGGATCTCCTCTTTTGAAAAATGTCTGCTTAAGTCCATTGCCCATGTCTTCACTGGGTTGTTTGTTTTGTTGTTGTGGAGTTTTTGATCTCTTTATATATTCTGGTTATTAATCCTTTATCAGTTATATAGTTTGCAAATAATTTCTCCCATTCTGTCAGTTGCTTCTTCACTTTCCTGACTATTTCTTTTGCAGTACAGAAGCTTCTCAATTTGATATAATCCCATTTGTTAATTTTGGCTTTGATTGCCTGTGCCTCTGGGGTCTTTTCCAAGAAATCTTTTCTTGTGCCAATGTCTTGCAGTGGTTTCCCAGTGTTCTATAATAATTTGATGGGGTCAGGTCGTGGTTTAGATCTTCAATCCATCATGAGTGAATTTTTATGTAAGGTGTAAGGTAGTGGTCTTGCTTCATACTTCTGCTTGTGGAAATCCAGATCTCCCAGCACCATTTGCTGAAGAGACTGTCCTTGCTCCAGGGATTAGTTTTAGCACCTTGGTCAAATATAAGTTTGTTGAAGATGCTTGGATTGATTTCTGACATTTCTATTCTGCTCAATTGGTCTATCCATCTATTTCTGTACTAATTCCAGGTTATTTTGTTTATAGCTTCCTTGTAGTATGTCTTGAAATCTGGTGTTGTGATGCCTCTGGCTTTGTTTTTGTTGTATAAGATTGTTTTAGCTATTTGAGGTCTCCTGTTTTTCCATATGAATTTCAGCATCATTTTTTCTATATATGAGAAGAATGTCTGTGGTATTTTGATTGGTATCACATTGAATCTGTAAATTGCTTTCGGAAGAATGGACATTTTCATGATATTGATTCTTCCAATCCATGAACATGGAAGATTTTTTCCATTTTTTGGTGTCATTTTCTATTTCTTTCTTTAATGTTTTGTAATTCTCATCATAGAGGTCTTTGATACCCTTGGTTAAATATGTTCCAAGGTATTTTATTTTTTCTGTAGCTATTTTGAAAGGGATTGATTTTAGAAGTTCATTCTCAGCCTTGCCATTGTCTGTGTATACAAAAGCTATTGATTTTTGTGTATTGATTTTATATCCTGCTATTTTACCAAACTCTTCTGTAAGTTCCAATAGTTTCTTGGTGAAGTTTTTTGGATCCCCTATATATAGAATCATGTCATCTTCAAATTGTTTTGTAGTTCTCTTTCTTTGTAGTATCTTTTTCAGGTTTAGTAATTTAGGTGATGCTGGCTTCATAGAAAGAATTTGGGAGGATTCCCTCCCTTTCAATTGTTTTGAATAACTTGAGAAGAATTGAAATTAGTTCTTTAAATGTCTGGTAGAATTTAGCAGTGAAGCCATCTGGTTCTGTGCCTTTCTTTTTGGAAGGGTCTTTATTGCTGGTTTAAATTTCTGTTTGTTATGGAAGGTCTTTATTTCACCTTCATTCATAAATGAAAGTTTTGCAAGGTATGGTGTTCTGGGTTGCCAGTTTTTTTCTCCTAAGACTTGGAATATATCTTGATGTTCTCTCCTAGCCTGTAAAGTTTCTGCTGAGAAGTCCACTGTGAGTCTAATTGGAAATCCTCTGAAAGTAATATGGTGTTTCTCTCACGCACATTTTAGGATCTTTCCTTTATGTTTACTATGGTGAGTTTGATTACAATGTGTCTATTATGATTTCTGTGTACTTCATGTAGTTGGATGTCCCTTTCTTTCTCCAAATTAGGGAAGTTTTATGATATTATTTCACTAAAAAGGCCTTCTAATCCTTTCTCTCTTTCCATGCCTTCTGGAACTCCTAGAACCCATATATTGGTTGTTTGATAGTATCCTGTAGATCCCCAACAGTGAATTTTAGTTTTCTAATTTCTTCTTCTCATGTTTGGTATGATTGTATAATTTACTGTGCTTTGTCTTCTAAGTTGGATATTCTTTCTTCTGCTTCACTGATTCTGTTTTTAAGGCTCTCCAGTGTATTTTTTATTTGTTCTATTGAATTTTTCATTTCCAAGATTTCATTTTGATTTCTCTTTCTTTTTTTTAAAAAAGATTTCTCATTTATTTATTTGAGAAGTAGAGTTACAGACAGTGAGAGGGAGAGACAGCGAGAAAGGTCTTCCTTCCATTGGTTCACTCCCCAGATGGCTACAATGGTTAGAGCTGCTCCAATTTGAGGATCAGATGCAGACCCAAGAGCTGCTATCCAAATGTTGCCTTCTCCCTGCTAGTTGCACTGGAGCTGCCACTGCCAGTAGTGTTGAGAAGATAACATCTTGTTTCAGCTGGTTGTTGTGCATGCACAAAAGGGCTTCCACAGCTGCTGCTTCTACCCCAAATCTTCGTGTCTTTTAGGTGGGCACAGGGTGAGAGAAACGTGCCCCTATTTTTACTGAGTCAGAGAATACCCTCTCCCCTTCAGGGCTCCAGGCCAGACCCATGCCATGCTCTCTTTCTGGCTATCTCACCAGCAGAATGGATTGCTGCAGTCCGATCTCACCTCAGTCTCCAAAGCTGGCACTTTCTCTGGCTCTCAGCTGCAGGAGTCACGTGTTGTGTCTGCCTTCGTGTTGCGTGTCCACGCATTGTACATAGATCCATGGCATTCCTCTTCCTTCCTTAGAGTTTCCATTGCAGTTTTCTCTCTAATTCTCCCCTGAGAGTGTACTTCCTACACTTTTTTTAAAAACCATAATCCCTCACCTAGCACTGCATGCCACTCCTTATTCCATGATCTTTAAATCCTCTGTGTCTGCTTATGTGCTTATATGTTTATAATAGTCACATCTTCTTGTTGAATGATCCCTTAATTGCTAAATATTGCCCTTCTTTGTCTACTTTAACAAGTTTTGTATTAAAGGCTATTTTGCCTGATATTAGGATGGCTACACCTGCTCATTTCTGCATTCTGTTAGCATGGAATTTTTTAAAAAGATTTATTTATTTATTTGAAAGTCAGAGTTACACCGAGAGAGGAGAAGCAGAGAGAGAGAGAAAGGTCTTCCATCCACTAGTTCACTCCTTATTTGGCTGCAACGTCCGGAGCTGTGCTGATCTGAAGCCAGGAGCCAGAAGCTTCCTCTAGGTGTCTCACGTGGGTGCAGGGACCCAAGGACTTGGGCCATCTTCTACTGCTATCCCAGGCCATAGCAGAGAACTGGACTGCAAGAGGAGCAGCAGGGACTAGAACCGGTGCCCACATGGGATGCAGGCACTTCAGGCCAGGGTGTTAACCCACTGCACCACAGTGCTGGCCCCAGAATATCTTTTTCATCCTTTCACTTTCAGTGTGCATGTGTCTTTGTTGGTGAGATGTGTTTCTTGTAGGATGCAAATACATGAGTCTTGTTTTTTAATCCATTCATCCAGTCTGTATCTTTTAATTGGAGAATTTGAGGCCATTTACATTCAAGGTAACTATTGATAAGTAATGACTTGGCCCTGTCATTTTCCCATTGTTTGCTTTGGATTTCCTTTGTACTTTTACTAGGTGATTTTCTGCTTTCAAATTCTTTCATAATGTTGACTATCCTTCTGTGTTTCTGTGAGTAGCACATCCTTAATCATCTTTTGTAAGGTTGGAAAGATGGTGACAAATTCTTTCAATTTCTGTTTGTTACAGAAGGTCTTTATTTCACCTTCATTCATAATTAAGAGCTTTTCAGGATAGAGTATTCTGGGTTGACAGTTTTTGTCTTTTAAGGCTTAGACTATGTCTCTTCATTCTCTCCTGGTCTATAGGGTTTCTGATGAGGAGTTAGCTGTGAGTCTCATTGGGGATCCTCTGAAAGTAATCTGGCATTTCTCTGTTACACATTTTAGAATATTTTTTATTTGTTTTATGCTGAAAGTTTGACTACAATGTGTCTTTTTTGGTTTTGTTAATAGAAGGTCTGTGTGTTTTGTGTATTTGGATATTAAATCTCCAAATTGGAGAATTTTTTTGTAATTTCTATTTTTTTGTAATTTTGTATTTCTCTGAATAGGCCTTATAATCCATTTTCTCTTTCCACCCTTTCAGAAACTCCTAACACTCATATGTTGGGTTGATTGATAGTATCCCATAAATATCTAACACTGTTTTTAAAAATTTATTTAAGGTATACAAACTTCATGCATTTCATATATAAAAATTTAGGAACATAGTGGCCCAACCCAACCTACCCTCCCTCATGCTCACACTCCCACCCTTCTTCCTCTCCCCTCTCTTATTCCCATTGTTATTTTTTTTTTACAAAGACATATTTTCAGTTAACTTTATACTCATAAGTTTAACTCTACATTATGTCAAAATTTCAACAAATAGCATGAAGAAAAAAATCCTTATTCCTCAACAATTGAGACAAAGGGTGTTCAAAATCATAGCATCTCAAAGTGTCAGTTTCACTCCTGTAGATTACCTTATAGGTACTCTATTAGTTATCATAGATCAGGGAAACATATGGTATTGGTGTTTTTGGAACTGGCTTATTTCACTAAGTATAATCATTTCCAGTTACATCCATTTTGTTGCAAATGACAGGATTTCATTGTTTTTATTGCTGTATAGTATTCCACAGTGTATGTATGCCATAATTTATTTATCCAGTCTTCAGTGAATGGACATCTGGGTTGATTCCATATCTTAGCTATTGTGAAATGAGCTATAATAAATGTGGGGGTAGAGATCACTTTTTCATATGCTGATTCCTTTTGGTTTGGAGTGGGATGGCTGGGTCCTATGGTAGGTCTATATTCAGATTTCTGAGACATCTCCAAACTGTCTTCCACGGTGGCTGTACCAGTTTACATTCCCACCACCAGTGGATTAGGGTACATTTTCCCCCACATTCTTGCCAGAGCCAGCTGCCTGTGGGTGCTCCCCCTAGGTGTTTTGAGCCCCGGAACCTGTGATATGTTGAGACTGTGGGTGTCCAGCCCTCTGTCAATCCTCCCAGCCAGACTCGAAGTCAATGAGGAACATGGATTTTTCCCTTAGTAAAACTCCTGGATCACACAATATGGAAGAGCTAAGGGCGCAGCCCCTTCTCATTTCACAGTGGTGCTTTCTTCCCCTCAGTTGCCTGGCATGTGGTCCTGAGCCACTGCTACAGCTGCTGACAGGGTGGTACCACCTTGTTTCTGCCTGTTACTGGGTATTTGCATAAGAACAGGCGTGCTGTTATATATATTCAAAATGGCCCCCACCCTCTCTCAGCCTGTTACCTGGCCACTGTGGTAGCGTGACTGGGCCACAGAAATGTGCCCCCTTTACCCGCGACATTAGCAGGTATCCTGTCCCCTCTGAGGCTCCAGGCTAGACTCATTCCAGATTCTCCTCTCAGCTGTGCTGCAAGTGGCATGGGCTGCTGCAGTCTAATTTCTCAGTCTCATAAGCTAGTGCTTTCCCTGCCTCTCAGCTGTTGGAGTCGTGTGTTGTGTCCATGTTTGCGCTGGGAGTCCGCACCTTGACTGGCACTTAGGGAGGCGTTTTGAGGCTGGATCGGCCTCCTTGGAGGCTGCAACTCCATGTAGCTTTATTGTGGTTAAACCAAGGAGGAAGGCACATGCAGATTTCTACAGAAATTGTGATCCCATGAAGGATTTTTTTTTTTTTTTTTGGGACAGGCAGAGTAGATAGTGAGAGAGAGAAAGACAGAGAGAAAGGTCTTCCTTTGCCGTTGGTTCACCCTCCAATGGCCGCTGCGGCCGGCGCATCTCGCTGATCCGAAGCCAGGAGCCAGGTTCTTTTCCTGGTCTCCCATGCGGGTGCAGGGCCCAAGGACTTGGGCCATCCTCCACTGCCTTCCCAGGCCATAGCAGAGAGCTGGCCTGGAAGAGGGGCCACCGGGATAGAATCCGGCACCCCAACCGGGACTAGAACCCGGTGTGCCGGTGCCGCAAGGTGGAGGATTAGCCTGTTAAGCTTCGGCGCCGGCCCCCATGAAGGATTTTAAGAAGGCTGGTATCTTTCAGAGTGCCCAGTGATATGGGTAAATGGAAACTTTTTTTCAGATTGAGTTCCATAGAGGTTTGTCACTGACCTGTGTTCCTGAATTATGAGACAAGAAATACATGGTCTAAGGAATAGTTTCTCTGATAAATATGTAATTAAATACTTTGGAAAAAAAGGAAAATGTAGAACATTAAATATAATATATATAAATACATGTAATGGAGTTCTGTTTAAAAGCAAACATATATAATAAAATTTTGTGAATGCTTATAATTCATAAAACACAAAAAAAAGGTGACTAAGAAAATGAAGATCTGAAAGTGAAAAAAGAGTACTTTCCATGTGAAAACTTGAAAATGTTATATTTAAGGGGCTGGTGCTATGGTGTAGTAGGTTAAGCTCCCACCTGTGGTGCCGGCGTTCCATATGGGCACTGGTTCATGTCCTGGCTGCTCCACTTCTGCACCAGCTCCCTGATGATGGCCTGGGAAAGCAGCGGAAGATGGCCCAAATCCTTGGGCCCCTGTAACCATGTGGGAGACCCAGAAGAAGATGCTGGCTCCTGGCATCAGTTTGGCTCAGTTCCATCCATTGCAGCCACTTGGGGAGTGAGCCAGCAGATGGAAGATTTCTCTCTGCCTTTCCTTCTATCTGTCTGTAACTCTGTTTCTGAAATAAATCATTCTTTTAAAAAAGTCATATTTGAATATGTGTTCATCATGTAAATACATACAAATAGTGTATACATACAACTCATATTATGTATTCATCAATAATGAAGTCTTATTGGATATAAAGTATCTCTCATAGTCACATTTTATATTATTTCATTCACACTCATATTTAACACACATTCATAGTTTATACAAAATAAAGATGTAAATGAGCTTATAAAACATTATTGTAAAGTGAATGCCAGTAGCACATGTTGAAATGTATCATACACAGAAAATGATAATTTTGAGCAGATGTATATTCATAAGTAAATGTATTTGCAAAAGGTCTTTGAAGCTCAACTTTCCACTTTACATGAGTAAAACAAACTCTGAAGAAGACACAAAATTAATATATAATGATGTGGGCAGAAAACAATAAAATGGAAAACAAAGACTTAATATGAGGGGAATTTAGAAAGGCTTTTGCTCCAAAGAACTAATTAGATTAACATTTCTGATAATTTGTTCAAAAATAAAGAAACAAATAATATCAAAGATGGAATGCAATTTTGTAAATACAGAAGAGATCACAAAGACAAAACACTAAAATGCTCTTAAAAAGTAACTCTACATTTTTAGTAAAAGAATCAAATTCAGTAAAATAATCTGATGGTAAAAAATAAAATCCTAGATGGTGCTGTGAGATTTAAACAACTAATCAACAGATTAAAACCTTTCAACAAAGCCAACACCAGTTTCAAGGCCTACCAAATTCTCAAAGAGCAAATAATTCCAAGGAAATAATAAAATTTTCAGCCAGGAAAAAGTTGAGTACTCCTTAATTTGTTTTGTAAAATGAGCATAACCTCCAACCCCAAATCATGTCTCATCAGCACATAATGGAAAACTTGAAGATAGTTGAACTTTGAAAATCATATACCAAAATTAAACAAAACATTTGCAAACTGAATTTTTTTCTGTTTAAAATATCAGCAAATAATTCATATCTTTTTATTGCTCTAAGAGACAAAAGGAGATAAATTGTGTGCTTACTACATATGCTGCATTTTATTTACTAGACATGATGATTTACTGCGTGTTAAATTCAACACTCATTCATGGTGACTCTTAGAAATCTATGTACAGTGAGAAATCAGGAGGAAGCACCTGGCTCCTGGCTTTGGATTGGCGCAGTGCCGGTCATAGTGGCCATTTGAGGAGTGAACCAACAGAAGGAAGACCTTTCTCAATGTCTATAGCTCTACTTGTTAAATAACTTAAAAAAAAAAAGAAATCTATACATAGAAGTTAATCTTGAAGTTTCTAAGTGGACTCTAATTAATTTACTCCTACTGGTTACATATGTTGAGACATAAAATGATCTGGAAATAAAGTTTATGGGAATAAGTAGCAGAGTGAGCACCCAATCTCCAAAGTATTTAGAATAATGGGTCATGAGAACAATCCAACATGGGAAGCGGGATACACAGCAGACTCATAGAATGGCAGATTTCCTAAACAGCACTCTGGCCTCAGAATCAGCACTTAAGGCATTCGAATCTGGCTGGAGAGCCCATGAGAATATCTTAGGCATGGAAAGCCAAGACACTCTGGGAAAAAAAAAAACAAAGAAAAACAAAACAAAACAAAAACAAAAACACCTAAATGAATATGAGATTCCAAGGGGGAAAAAAATAGTGGGTCACATGAATGGACAAAACACCTATGAGGTGCATCAAGCGCCAGTAGCTAGTTGTAGACGTTCCAATTACGCTACTTCTTTGATCTCTGCTAAAGCATCCTCAAGCAAGGAGAACAGTGCAAAAGAGCTACACCTGAGTTTTCAACGGACACATGGCTCTGCACCTGACCAGTCGCTGATTGTATTGTTGCCTTTTCCTTTCCCCAAGGACACAATCCCAATGGGTAGCAGTTTAGCTTTTCCTCACAAAATGTCTTCAAGTTCACCCCATGATAGGTTAATTAGGGACAGTTGAACCTGGGGTCCCTAGGGTACTTTTTGTTTCTTTGATCAAATGATTCCTAACCATCTGCTGGGACCAAGCAGATATAACTTACACCACTCTTCAAGATAGAATTGTCAGGGACATCTGTCTTCCTACACAGGTCAGGACACTGCCTTTGCCCAAAACAAAGAGTTTCTCTCCATGACAACGACAGGTATTTCTCTCAGCTAAGCAGAGTGAGCATTATTCCCAGCGCTAAGTCAGACATTACTCTTTATTTGGTATCCTGAAGAGACTTGTTGAAGGTGAAGGTCATTCGGGAAAGTCCTCAGGCTTTGTAGGCAATGGAAACCCGAGAGTTCTCTGCCCATTCACAGACAGTGCATGCACTGGGCGCTACATGAGAAGCACTGTACCATCATAACTAGAAAAGCTGCTACTCGACTCTGAAATACCTTCAGTATCTTGTGATCAGATGGCTCACAGAAGCCATGGACAGCAACCTGATCTGAGTGGTACGTATGATTTACTTAGTCACACATCCAGAGCCCAAGTAGTTGGACGTTTCAGGCAGAAGGGTTTGACTTATGTGTTTCAAAACCCAGGTCCTAAATAATGAAGAACAACATTTCTTCATAGGACTAACTCTGTAGGAACCCGTAGGATGTCAATCTATTTTCTAACCAGTGGTACTCAAATTTGAGCAAGACTTTTTTTTTTTTTTTTTTGGACATGCAGAGTGGACAGTGAGAGAGAGACAGAGAGAAAGGTCTTCCTTTTTCTGTTGGTTCACCTCACAATGGCCGCTGCGGCTTGTGCTATCTGAAACCAGGAGCCATGTGCTTATCCTGGTCTCCCATGTGAACGCAGGGCACAAGGACTTGGGCCATCCTGCACTGCACTCCCGGGCCACAACAGAAAGCTGGACTGGAAGAGGAGCAACTGGGACAGAATCCGGTGCCCTGACTGGGACTAGAACCCGGTGAGCTGGCACCGCAAGGCAAAGGATTAGCCTATTGAGCCGTGGCACTACCCAAAAGGAAGGCTTTTAAAAGATACTCTTGGAAGAAATTACAAGGATAGGAAAATACACTTTTAGGAAGGGACTATAGTCTCCAATCAATGAGATCCTGAGGAAATGTTCTTGTTATCTCAGTCTAACAAAAATATCTGCCGAATGTTTATGTTTGGTTATGCAACCTGAAGATCAGGAGAGATAGCTGTGTCTTTTTAATACACAGTACTACAAAACATCTTTGACACGGAAGTATTCTTTTATTAGTAAACAACATAATAAAGCAATGAATTTTAGTATTTTTTCCTGAATGGGTTCATTCTGTATGTTCAAAAAGACTGTACCAATATTGATTTTTTTGTAAAAGAAGAATTTATAGTAGTGTTATGTGTGCACAGGCCTTATGCCAGCTTGAGGACACAGTGGAGGCACTTAGTGAGGCATTTGGAGGCCGGATCAGAGGACAAGTAAGGGCAATAGGAATGTGTCTCAACTTCAACATTTGATCTAGTGTGATCATTTGCTGAGTGATTCTACAGTACCTGGGGGGGGGGGGGAGAAGTAGCCAACATTCCAACCGCTTGTTAAGCACTGCAAATCAGATGCCTTTCAGTAGATTCAGGGTTGGCTAGCTCTGAAGTGTGTGTAGGGACATGTTGGAAATGGACACAGCACTCTCAACAGGAGTCTCCAGTGTCAGGAGAAATGCCCTTCAAGCTTGTGGAGAATGTGCTGTAAAAGACTGTAGAACACTGTTCATGTGGGGTCTCCTGGGAAGGCCCCATTACATCTCAATAATAAGGCTGATCGGAAGCCCTAGAAATAAGGACTGAAAATGGAAAATGGAAAAACGTTTCAGTTACAAAGAAATGTAATTCTTTGTTATTTTCTTTTTAAAAGGTTTATTTATATAGAGAGATTTATTTATTTATTTTGGGATTTATTTAGTTGGAGAGAGACAGAAAGAGAGAGAGAAAGAGAGAGAGAAAGAGAGAGAGAGAGAGAGAGAGAGAGAGAGAGAGAGAGAAATCTTCCAACCGCTGGTTCATTCCCCCTAGTGGCTGTAATGGCCAGAGCTATGCTGATGCAAAGCCAGGAGCCAGGAGATTCTGTCGGGTCTCCCACATGGATGCAGGGGTCAAGCACTTGGGCCATCTTCTACTGCTTTGCCAGGCCCATTAGCGGGGAGCTGGATCAGAGGTGGAGTAGCCAGGACTCAAACTGGCAACCATTTAGGAAACCAGAGTCACAGGCAGCAGCTTTATTGGCTGTACCACATCGCCATCCCCACTTGTTATGTTCAAAGAGTAACGACCTCTGCAATAGTTCTCACTCTGGATAAGGAAATCTGGAAGCATATTCTGCTCTTTAATCTGTGTATATGAAATTAGTTCCCTTTATGTGAATTTTCAGAAGTTGAAAAAGAAAAAAGGAGGAAAATACCTATGAGGGTACTTCAAAAACTGTATGGAAAATGGGCATTTGGCCTAGCGGTTCAGACACTGTCGGTTTGCTCATGCCCTGATTCCAAATTCCTTTGAAGAGAGGAGGCAGCAGGTGGTGTGGCTCAAATGACGGTGCCTCTGACACTCATGTCAAAGGCTGAGACAGAGTTCTGACTCCCGACTTTGGACCAGCCTGATCCTCGCCATTGCAGGCATTGGGAGTGAACCAGCAGATGGGGACCTTGTCTCTCTCTGCCTCCCGGATTATCGAAAAAAATTAGTTAATTTTAGTGCAAAAAATAAAGACTTTCGAAATCTATACAGTGTTTTCATAATACTCATTTTCCATGTCTGTTTTGGAAACCATTAAATAATAATCATAATAAGAAAGCCCTGGATCGTGACTCATAGGGTCCCCTGGTGGTTAGTTGATGGCATCACAAAGAGGATGTTGGTCATTTTCTCAAAAAATAAGGCAGAATCAGTCAAATTACAGTTAGGGAGGCAGCATTTTTCAGTGCCTGAGAGTCCCATTTCTCACTATCCTGGTTGCCCAAATCCTCAATTGATGACCCTGGGCAAGATCTTTCACATTTCTGCACTTCAGTTCATCATCTGTACAAGGAGGATTATATCATAATCAGCTTCAGAGGGTGGCTTTGGGAAGTAAATGTGGCATGATAAGGACCTGTGGTTGATCTCTAGGGTAACTGAGCAGTGGCAGTCTTGTGTGGTCATTGATTACCCTACCCCTCCACTTGCATTCTGGATTAACAGGTAACAAACTAGAATTGTGGCTCAGCTCACATGTTCACCACCCCTACTGCTAGCTCATACAGACAGTCCTTTTTTTTTCCAATCTACCTTCTTTCATTTTTTCACAAATACCAGGACTTAGTCAGGAATCAATGATGAGGAATTATACAGCACTAACAACGTTCATCTTGCTGGGACTAACGGATGATCCAAATCTACAGATATTCCTATTTATTTTTTTGTTTCTAACCTACTTGTTGTGTATTTTTGGGAACCTGGCCATCATCATTCTCACCTTGGTGGATTCTCACCTCCAAACACCCATGTACTTTTTCCTCCGGAATTTCTCTGTGCTGGAGTTCTCTTTTACAGCTTTCTGCATTCCCAGATTCCTGTACGCAATGGCAACTGGGGACAATACTATAAGCTATAATGCATGCTTCACTCAACTATTTTTTGTTTTCTTCTTCAGTGTAACTGAGTTCCTTCTCCTGACAGCCATGTCCTATGACCGCTACGTGGCCATCTGCAAACCCCTGCACTACATGACCATCATGAGCAACAGAGTCTGCATCAGGATCCTCATGGGGTGTGTCATGCTTACTCTAATCATCATCACCCCACCATTTACTCTGGTCTTTGATCTCGAGTTTTGTGACTCTAACATCATAGATCACTTTGCCTGTGACGTAGGGCCCATGCTGAAGATCACCTGCAATGACACAGAGTTTTTGGAGCACTTTGTCTTCATCTTGGCTGTGCTGACGCTTCTGTTCACATTAGGGTGTGTGATTACGTCCTACACACACATCATCAGGACCATTCTCAGATTCCCTTCTGCTCAGCAGAGGACAAAGGCTTTTTCCACTTGTTCATCTCACATAATTGTGGTTTCTATCACTTATGGAAGCTGCGTCTTCATGTACATTAAGCCATCTGCAAAAGAAGACGTGGCTATGAATAAGGTGGTGGCATTGCTCATAACCTCAGTTACTCCAGTGATGAATCCCTTCATTTACACCCTGAGGAACAAGCAGGTGATACAAGCTTTCAAAGACATGACCAAAAGGATTGCAGCCATCTCAAAGAATTGAAGGCCTAGCAGGTTAAAGTAACAAATCATAAAACAATTCTTTATTTGTGTTTCATCTTCACCTTATTTTACTTTATTCATGCTTTTTATGTGACACATCCCATTTCAGCTAAATGCAGGGTACATGTTTGATTCACATGTTAGCAATCTTCCTTAGGTCATTCTTTTCCCAGAAATGCATAGGAGTTAATCTTTCATAAGCACTTATAGACACCTGTGAATACTCACTGGACCATGGAATGTCAACAGCATCACTTTACTGACTTGTTGACTAGTCTTGCCGTGACGAACATGACCTGACATGAGGCTCAAAGTCCACAGGAACAGCAGCCATTGTGGTCTATGTCTGCAGGAAAGGCCAGGTGGTTGCCCTGTTTGAGAAAACTCCTCATTTTGTGCTTCCCGCTTTCCAGGGAGCTATACATGTCGACTAAAATCTTCCTCAGGTTCCTTGTGCTTAAAAGTTATACAATTTCTTGTGATAAAAGTCCAAATTCCATCTCGATAGGATTTCATGTTCCTGTCATCGTTGTGGGTGCACCTGTGTATATCTTTGTGCATTTGTTGCTCTTTGCAGAAAGCTTAATAGGCCTCAAGGAGGTAATGGGATGGACAAATTATAAAGGACAGCTTCTATCAAATTGTGTTCTCATCCAGATTATTCACTACGGTTTTTAAATAGTTTCTAAATGTGCTGAAGCTTCTGCGTTTACCATAATCTCATTTGTTGAGTTTTGTTCTTGTTGCTTGGGCACTGGGGGTCTTGTCCAGGAAGTCATCCCTCACACCATGTCTTGGAGTATTTCTGCTACAGTTTCTTCCTGTGACCTCATAGTCTCAGGTGTTTGATCCATCTTGGTTTGATTTTGTGTATAGTGAGAAATAGATTCGATTTTGTGTATGGTGAGAGATACGGATCTACTTTCATTCTTTGACTATATACATCCAGTTTCCATATGAATGTTCAGATTGTTTTTCTAATTCTGTGAATATGTCATTCATATTTTATACATTGTAGAGTGCTTTAGTTAGTATAGACATTCTAATGATATGATTCTTCTTTTTTATTATTTATTTTTAGAGATTTAATTTATTTCGGAAACAGTTGCACACTTAGAGGAGGAGAGACAGAAATTCGGTCTTCCATTCTTTGGTTCATTCCCCACATGGCTGAAATGGCCGGAGTTGAGCTGATCCGAAGCCAGGAGCTAGGAGCTTCTTCTGGGTCTCCCACACAAGCGTAGGGGCCTAAACTGTTGCGCTGTCTTTCACTGCTCTCTCAGGTAATAAGCAGGGAGCTGGATCTGAAGAGGAGCAGCCGGGACATGAACTGGCACCCATATGGCATGCTGGTGCTGCAGGTGGATGCTTAGCCTACTATGCCACAGTGCTGGCCCTGATATTGATTCTTCTAATCCATGATCAAAGAATGTGTTTCCATTTTTTGTGCCTTTGATCATTTCTTTTTTTTAAAAAAATTATTGATTTACTTGAAACTCAGAGTTACAGAAAAGTTCTATCCTATTAAATATTTTGGAATAGTTTTGAAAAATATTGGAGTTCATTTCCTCTTTAAATATTTTGTAGAATTCAGTAGTAAAACCACCAGATCTTGCACTTTTCCCTGATGGAAGACTTTGATTACTTTGTGGTTTGGTAGTGGGCGTTGCAATGTCTCTTTTTTCATTTCTAATTTTATTATTATTTACTTGAATTTTTCTTCTTAGTCTTTGTTTTTCTTTGTAGAGTTTATCTATTTTGTGTATCTTTTCAACAAATCAGCTTTTTTTTCAACTTTTAAAGTGATTTTTATGTTTGAATTCCATTTATTTCTGCTCTGATCCTTTTTATTTCTCACCCTTTGCTGATTTTGGGTTAGATTTGTTCTTGTTTTTCTAAGTCTTTGAGATGCACTATTAGATCTTTGATTTGAGAATTTTTCTTTTTGTAGGTAAACGCTTGCCTGATTTCATACATTCCCTCTTAATACTGTTTTTGTTGTATCTTATTGGTTTTCACATGTTTTGTTTTCATTTTCATTTATTTGAAAGATTTTTAAACCTATCAATTTCTTTAATGACCCATTGATCATTCAAGAGCATATTGTTGGGGCCGGCGCTGTGGCAAAGCAGGTAAAGCTTCTGCCTGCAGTGCCAGCATCCACTATGGGCTCGGGTTTGAGTCCTGACTGCTACACTTCCAATCCAGCTCTCTGCTATGACCTGGGAAAGCAGTAGAAGATGGCCCAATTTCTTGTGCTCCCGCACCCATGTGGAAGACCCAGTAGAATCTGCTGGGTCCTGGCTTTGGAGCAGCGCAGCTCCAGCCATTGTGGCCAATTGGGGAGTTAACCAGCAGATGGAAGACCTTTCTCTCTCTCTCTCTCTCACTCTTTTTTTTTTTTTTTTGAAACAGAAAGTATCTTCATTATCAAACAGATTAACAAATTCACAGACATTCACTTTCTGAGGCCTATCCAAACACTTACATCAAAGGTTGTATTCATTTGATAAGTATCGATACGTGTTCAGTGCTGAGACTACTTGTACCACTTACTGTATATACAAAGCAGCATGAGACTACTGTGATTCCCATTTGAGAAATACAGATTGAAGCTTTGTGCTACAACCTGCCAATTTAACCTTACAGCTAACACAGTGACAATTATTCATTTCCTATTTTTCTTCTGAAACTCAGTAAACAAGCTATCATTTAAGCACATGGAATAAGGCTGTGTCTTGTTCATTATGGTAGTAAATTTTAAAATCTAAATACTAAATATCATGGAAATTTTTGTATTTAATTGAATATGTGTTCATCACGTAAATACATACAAATAATGTATACATAAAACTCATATTATGTATTCATCCATAATTAAGTCTTAGTGGGTATAAAGTGTCTCTCACTCATATTCATATTTTATATTACTTCATTCAGACTCATGTGTAACACACATTCATAGTTTATACAAAATAAAGATGGACAAATTATTAGAGGACATTGAAGAAACCCCGCAAGATATCAGCACAGGAAAGACTTCTTGGAAAAAACCCCGGAGGCACAGGCAGTCAAAGCCAAAATTAACTATTGGGATTACATCAAATTGAGAAGTTTCTGCACTGCGAAAGAAACAGGAAAGTGAAGAGGCAACCAATAGAATGGAAAAAAATATTTGCAAATTATGGAACCGATGAAGGATTAATAACCAGAATCTACAATGAGATCAAGAAATTCCACAATAACCAAACAAACAACCCACTTGAGAGATGGGCCAAGGACCTCAATAGACATTTTTCAAAAGAGGAAATCCAAATGGCCAACAGACACATGAAAAAATGTTCAAGATCACTAGCAATCAGGGAAATGCAAATCAAAACCACAATGAGGTTCCACCTCACCCCAGTTAGAATGTCTCACATACAGAAATCTACCAACAATAGATTCTGGCGAGGATGTGGGGAAAAAAGGACACTAACTTATTGTTGGTGGGAATGCAAACTGGTTAAGCCACTATGGAAGTCAGTCTGGAGATTCCTCAGAAACCTGACTATAACCCTACCATACAACCCAGCCACCCCACTCCTTGGAATTTACCCAAAGGAAATTAAATTGGCAACCAAAAAAGCCATCTGCACATTAATGTTTATTGCAGCTCAATTTACAATAGCTAAGACCTGGAATCAACCTAAATGCCCATCAGCAGTAGACTGGATAAAGAAATTATGGATATGTACTCTATAGAATACTATACAGCAGTAAAAAACAATGAAATCCGGTCATTTGTAACAAAATGGAGGAATTTGGAAAACATCATGCTGAGTGAAATAAGCCAGTCTCAAAGCGCAAATATCATATCTTCTCCCTGATCGGTGACAACTAACTGAGCACCAAAAAGAAAACCTGTGGAAGTGAAATGGACACTATGAGAAACAGTGACTTGATCAGCCCTTGCCCTGTTGATGAACAACTTAATACTTTATCCCTTTTAGTATTTTTTTCTGTTTGTTCTACTAATACTATTGGTTAAATTCTGTAATTAATACACAATTATTCTTAAGTGTTGAAACTTAACTGAAAAGTGATCCCTGTTAAATATAAGAGTGGGAGTAAGAGAGGGAAGAGATGTACAATTGGGGACATGCTCAATCGGACTTGCCCTAAATGGTAGAGTTAGAAACATACCAGGGGATTCCAATACAATCCCATTAAGATTGCAGGTACCAATGCCATCTCATTAGTCCAAGTGATCAGTTTCTGTTCAGAATTGATCATAATGATAAGACTAAGAGTCAAAGGGATCACATAAACAAGACTAGGGTCTGTAAACATTAACTGATAGAATAAAAAAGGGAGAGAACGATCCAACATGGGAAGTGGGATACACAGCAGACTCATAGAATAGCGGATGTCCTAAATAGTACTCTGGCCTCAGAATCAGCCCTTAAGGCATTCAGATCTGGCTGAAAAGCCCATGAGAGTATTTCAGGCATGGGAAGCCAAGACACTCTGGAAAAAAAATGACCTAAATGAAAGATCTGTGAATGAGATCCCAGTGGAAAGAACAGGTCATCAAAGAAAGAGGTACCTTTCTCCGAAGGGAGGAGAGAACTTCCACTTTGACTGTGACCTTGTCCAAATATGATCAGAGTTGGAGAACTCAAAAGGCTTCCATAGCCTTGGCAACTCATGACAAGACCTAGGGTGATTACTGATGCCATAAACAGAGTGTCAACTTGTTAAGTCAACAACAGGAGTCACTGTGCACTTACTCCTCATGTAGGATCTCTGTCCTTAATGTGCTGTACATTGTGATTTAATGCTATAACTAGTACTCAAACAGTATTTTACACTTTGTGTTTCTGTGTGGGTGCAAACTGTTGAAATCTTTACTTAATATATACTAAACTGATCTTCTGTATACAAAGATAATTGAAAATGAATCTTGATCAATGTTGCAGCTGAGGAAGAACTTCTAAGTTCAATCCCATTCTCAATAGCTACAAAAACAATCAAATACCTTGGAATAAACTTAACCAAGGAAATTAAAGATCTCTACAATGAAAATTACAAAACCTTAAAGAAAGAAATAGAAGAGGATACCAAAAAATGGAAAAATCTTCCATGCTCATGGATTGGAAGAATCAACATCATCAAAATGTCCATTCTCCCAAAAGCAATTTACAGATTCAATGCAATACCAATCAAAATACCAAAGGCATTCTTCTCAGATCTGGAAAAAATGATGCTGAAATTCATATGGAGACACAGGAGACCTCGAATAGCTAAAACAATCTTGTACAACAAAAACAAAGCCGGAGGCATCACAATACCAGATTTCAGGACATACTACAGGGCAGTAGTTATCAAAACAGCATGGTACTGGTACAGAAACAGGTGGATAGACCAATGGAACAGAATAGAAACACCAGAAATCAACCCAAACATCTACAGCCAACTCATATTTGATCAAGGAATCAAAACCAATCCCTGGAGTAAGGACAGTCTATTCAATAAATGGTGCTGGGAAAACTGGATTTCCATGTGCAGAATCATGAAGCAAGATTCCTACCTTTCACCTTACACAAAAATTCACTCAACATGGATTAAAGACTTAAATCTACATCCTGACACCATCAAATTATTAGAGAGCATTGGAGAAACCCTGCAAGATATAGGCACAGGTAAAGACTTCTTGGAAAATACCCCCGGAGGCACAGGCAGTCAAAGCCAAAATTAACTATTGGGATTGCATCAAATTGAGAAGTTTCTGTACTGCAAAAGAAACAGTCAGGAAAGTGAATAGGAAACCGACAGAATGGGAAAAAATATTTGCAAATTACGCAACAGATAAAGGGTTGATAACCAGAATCTACAAAGAAATCAAGAAACTCCACAACATCAAAACAAACAACCCACTTAAGAGATGGGCCAAGGACCTCAATAGACATCTTTCCAAAGAGGAAATCCAAATGGCCAACAGACACATGAAAAAATGTTCAAGATCACTAGCAATCAGAGAAATGCAAATCAAAACCACAATGAGGTTTCACCTTACCCCGGTTAGAATGGCTCACATTCAGAAATCTAGCAACAATAGATTCTGGCGAGGATGTGGGGAAAAAGGGACACTAACCCACTGTTGGTGGGAATGCAAACTGGTTAAGCCACAATGGAAGTCAGTCTGGAGATTCCTCAGAAACCTGAATATAACCCTACCATTCAACCCAGCCACCCCACTCCTTGGAATTTACCCAAAGGAAATTAATTTGGCAAACAAAAAAGCCATCTGCACATTAATGTTTATTGCAGCTCAATTTACAATAGCTAAGACCTGGAATCAACCCAAATGCCCATCAGCAGTAGACTGGATAAAGAAATTATGGGACATGTACTCTATTGAATACTATACAGCAGTCAAAAACAATGAAACCCGGTTATTTGCAACAAGATGGAGCAATCTGGAAAACATCATGCTGAGTGAATTAAGCCAATCCCAAAGAGACAACTATCATTTGTTTTCCCTGATCGGTGACAACTAACTGAGCACCAAAGGGGAAACCTGTGGAAGTGAAATGGACACTATGAGAAACAGTGACTTGATCAGCTCTTGTGCTGACTGTTGATGTACAATGTAATACTTCATCCATTTTAGTATTTTTTTTGTTCTAGTACTAGTGGTTGAACTCTGTAATTAACACACAATTATTCTTAGGTGTATAAATTTAACTGAAAAGTGATCCCCTGTTAAATATAAGAATGAGAAAAAGAGAGGGAGGAGATGTACAATTGGGGACATGCTCAATCGGACTTGCCCCAAATGATGGAGTTAGAAACGTGCCAGGGGATTCCAATACAATCCCATCAAGGTGGCATGTACCAATGCCATCTCACTAGTCCAGGTGATCAATTTCAGTTCACAATGGATCACACTGTTAGGTCTAAGAGTCAAAGAGATCACACAAACAAGACTAATGTCTGCTAATACTAACTTTTAAAACCAAAAAAGGTAGAGAAGGATCCAACATGGGAAGGGGGAGACACAGCAGACTCATAGAATGGCAGATGTCCTAAATAGCACTCCGTCCTCAGAATCAGCCCTTAAGGCATTTGGATCTGGCTGAAGAGCCTATGAGAGTATTTTAGGCATGGAAAGCCAAGACACTCTGGAAAAAAGAAGAAGAAGAAGAAGAAGAAGAAGAAGAAGAAGAAGAAGAAGAAGAAGAAGAAGAAGAAGAAGAAGAAGAAGAAGAAGAAGAAGAAGAAGAAGAAGAAGAAGACCTAAATAAAGGATCTCAGCGAGTGTGATCCCAGTGGAAAGAACGGGGCCATCAAAGAAGGAGGTACCTTTCTCTGAAGGGAGGAGAGAACTTCCACTGTGACTATGACCCTGTTGGAATAAGATCAAAGTCAGGGAACCCAAAAGGCTTCCATAGCCTTGGCAACTCATGACTAGAGCCTAGGGAGATTACTGATGCCATAAACAAGAGTGTTAAATTGTTAAATCAACATCAAGAGTCACTGTGTACTTACATCCCATGTGGGATCTGTCCTTAATGGGTTGTCCAATGTGAAGTAATGATATAGCTAGTACTGAAACAGTATTTTTACACTTTGTGTTTATGTGTGTGTGCAAACTGATGAAATCTTTACTTAGTATATACTGAATCAATCTTCTGTATATAAAGATAATTGAAAATTAAAAAAAACCTTCGTGTTAAATTGGAAATTACATAGAAAATTAATCATTTTTTAAAAAAAAATCATGTAGGATCTCTGTCATTAATGTGCTGTACACTGTTATTTAATGCTATAACTAGTACTCCAACAGTATTTTTTCACTTTGTGTTGCTATGTGAGGGCAAACTGTTGAAATCTTTATATATACTAAACTGATTTTCTGTATATAAAGAGAATTGTAAATGAATCTTGATGTGAATGGAAGGGGAGAGGGAGCGGGAAAGGGGAGGTTGCGGGTGGGAGGGAAGCTGTGTGGGGGGGAAGCCATTGTAACCCATAAGCTGTACTTTGGAAATTTATATTCATCAAATAAAAGATAAAAAAAAAAAGAAAATGAATCTTGATGTGAATGGAAGGGTAGAGAGAGCGGGGGATGGGAGGGAAGTATTGGGGGGGAGAAGCCATTGTAATCCATAAGCTGTACTTTGGAAATTATATTCATTAAATAAAAGTTAAAAAAAAATAAAGATGGAAATGAGATTGTAAAACATTATCATAAAATGAATGCCAGTACCACATGCTGTAAAGTACCATACACTGAAAATGATCATTTTGAGCAGATGTATATTCATAAGTAAATGTATTTGCAGAAGAATTTTGAAGCTCAACTTTCCACTTTACATGAGTAAAACAAACTCTGAAGAAGACACAAAATTAATATATAATGATGTGGGCAGAAAACAATAAAATGGAAAACAAAGACTTAATATGAGGGGAATTTAGAAAGGCTCTTGCTCCAGGATGGCCCAAGTGCTTGGGCACTGCACCCACATGGGAAACCAGGAGGAGGGACCTGGCTCTTGGCTTTGGATCAGTGCAGCGTGCCAGCCACAGCAGCCCTTTGCGGGGTGAACCTATGGAAGGAAGACCTTTCTCTCTGTCTGTCTCTCTCACTGCCTATTTCTGCCTGTCAAAAAAAAAAACCAAACAAACAGGCTGGCGCCGCGGCTCACTAGGCTAATCCTCCGCCTGTGGCGCTGGCACCTTGGGTTCTATTACTGGTTGGGGCATCGGAATGTGTCCCGGTTGCTCCTCTTCCAGTCCAGCTCTCTGAAGTGGCCCGGGAAGGCAGTGGAGGATAGCCCAAGTGCTTGGGCCCTGCACCCGCATGGGAGACCAGGAAAGCACCTGGCTCCTGGCTTTGGATCGGCGTGTTGCGCCGGCAGCAACATGCTGGCCGTAGCAGCCGCTTTAGGGGGTGAACCAACAGAAAAAGGAAGACCTTTCTTTCTGTCTCTCTCTCTCTCTCTCTCTCTCTCTCACTGTCTTACTCTGCCTGTCAAAAAAATTTTTTTTAAAAATTAAAAAATAAATAAATAAGAGAGGAAGGTGATAGGAAGGTAGAAGAAAGGTGGGAACATGGGTGGGAGAGAAGGTAGGGTGAGAAGTGTCCCTAGGCTCCTAAATCTATGTATGTACAATATATGAAAATTGTCACCTTCTATAAAGAAAAAATATCTTCAAAAACTGTCATCTAAGAATAAAATAAGCTGTGAAATTCAAAAAAAAAAAGGCTCTTGCTCCAAAGAACTCATTAGATTAACATTTCTGATAAATTTGTTAAAAAAATCAATTTCAGTAAAATAATCTGATGGTAAAAAATAAAATCCTAGATGGTGCTGTGAGATTTAAACAACTAATCAACAGATTAAAACCTTTCACCAAAGCCAACACCAGTTTCAAGTCCTACCAAATTCTCAAAGAACAGATAATTCCAAGGAAATAAAAATATTTTCAGCCAGGAAAAAGTTGAGTACTCCTTAATTTGTTTTATAAAATGAGCATAACCTCCAACCCCAAACCATGTCTCATCAGCACATAATGGAAAACCTGAAGATAGTCGAACTTTGGAAAACCATATGCCAAAATTAAATAAAACATTTGCAAATTGAACTTTTATCTGTTTAAAATATCAGCAAATCTATTCTATCTTTTTATTGCTCTAGAGACAAAAGGAGATAAATTGTGTGCTTAGTACATATGCTGCATTTTATTTACTAGACATGATGATTTACTGCGTGTTAAATTCAACACTCATTCATGGTAACTCTTAGAAATCTATGCACAGAAGTTATTCTTAAAGTTTCTAATGGACTCTAATTAATTGACTCCTACTGGTTATATATGTTAAGATATAAAAGGATCTGGAAATAAAGTTATGGCAATGGGCAGAAGAATGAGCACTCAATCTCCAAAGTATTTAGAATAGTGGGTCATGAGAATGGACAAAACACCCATCAGGCTGAGACGTGCCAGATCTCGGGGAGAAGATACTTGTGCTATGGTAGCTGGTCTGACTGGACGTTCCAATTATGCTACTTCTTTGATCTCTGCTAAAGCATCCCTCAAGCAAGGAGAACAGTGCAAAAGAGCTACACTTGAGTTTTCAACGGACACATGGCTCTGCACCTGACCAGTCGCTGATTGTATTGTTGCCTTTTCCTTTCCCCAAGGACACAATCCCAATGGGTAGCAGTTTAGCTTTTCCTCACAAAATGTCTTCAAGTTCATACCACGCTAGGTTAATTAGGGACAGTTGAACCTGGGGTCCCTAGGGTACTTTTTGTTTCTTTGATCAAATGATTCCTAACCATCTGCTGGGACCAAGCAGATATAACTTACACCACTCTTCAAGATAGAATTGTCAGGGACATCTGTCTTCCTACACAGGTCAGGACACTGCCTTTGCCCAAAACAAAGAGTTTCTCTCTATGACAATGACAGGTATTTCTCTCAGCTAAGCAGAATGAGCATTATTCCCAGCGCTAAGTCAGACATTATTCTTTATTTGGTATCCTGAAGAGACTTGTTGAAGGTGAAGGTCATTCGGGAAAGTCCCCAGGCTTTGTAGGCAATGAAAACCCGAGAGTTCTCTGCCCATTCACAGACAGTGCATGCACTGGGCGCTACATGAGAAGCACTGTACCATCATAACTAGAAAAGCTGCTACTCGACTCTGAAATACCTTCAGTATCTTGTGATCAGATGGCTCACAGAAGCCATGGACAGCAACCTGATCTGAGTGGTAAGTATGATTTACTTAGTCACACATCCAGAGCCCAAGTAGTTGGACATTTCAGGCAGAAGGGTTTGACTTATGTGTTTCAAAACCCAGGTCCTAAATAACGAAGAACAACATTTCTTCATAGGACTAACTCTGTAGGAACCCGTAGGATGTCAATCTATTTTCTAACCAGTGGTACTCAAATTTGAGCAAGGCTTTTAAAAGATACTCTTGGAAGAAATTACAAGGATAGGAAAATACACTTTTAGGAAGGGACTATAGTCTCCAATCGATGAGATCCTGAGAAAATGTCCTTGTTATCTCAGTCTAACAACATATCTGCCGAATGTTTATGTTTGGTTATGCAACTTGAAGACCAGGAGACACAGCTGTGTCTTTTTAATACACAGTACCAAAAAAGCATTTTTGAGAGGGAAAAATATTCTTTTATTAGTAAACAACATAATAAAGCAATGAATTTTAGTATGTTTTCCTGAATGGGTTCATTCTGTATGTTCAAAAAGACTGTACCAATATTGATTTTTTGTAAAAGAAGAATTTATAGTAGTGTTATGTGTGCACAGGCCTTATGCCAGCTTGAGGACACAGTGGAGGCACTTAGTGAGGCATTTGGAGGCTGGATCAGAGGACAAGTAAGGGCAATAGGAATGTGTCTCAACTTCAACATTTGATCTAGTGTGATCATTTGCTGAGTGATTCTACAGTACCTGGGGGGGAAGTAGCCAACATTCCAACCGCTTGTTAAACACTGCAAATCAGATGCCTTTCAGTAGATTCAGGACTGGCTAGCTCTGAAGTGTGTGTAGGGACATGTTGGAAATGGACACAGCACTCTCAACAGGAGTCTCCAGTGTCAGGAGAAATGCCCTTCAAGCTTGTGGAGAATGTGCTGTAAAAGACTGTAGAACACTGTTCATGTGGGGTCTCCTGGGAAGGCCCCAATACATCTCAATAATAAGGCCGATCGGAAGCCCTAGAAATAAGGACTGAAAATGGAAAATGGAAAAACGTTTCAGTTACAAAGAAATGTAATTCCTTGTTATTTTCTTCTTAAAAGGTTTATTTATATAGAGAGATTTATTTATTTATTTTTTTGGGATTTATTTAGTTGGAGAGAGACAGAGAGAGAGAGAGAGAGAGAGAGAGAGAGAGAGAGAGAGAATGAGAGAGAGAGAGAGAGAGAGAGAGAGAGAGAGAAATCTTCCAACCGCTGGTTCATTCCCCCTAGTGGCTGTAATGGCCAGAGCTATGCTGATGCAAAGCCAGGAGCCAGGAGATTCTGTCGGGTCTCCTACATGGATGCAGAGGTCAAGCGCTTGGGCCATCTTCTACTGCTTTGCCAGGCCCATTAGCGGGGAGCTGGATCAGAGGTGGAGTGGCCGGGACTAGAACTGGCACCCATGTAGGATGCCGGAATCACAGCAGCAGCTTTATTTCTGCACCACATCGCCATCCCCACTTGTTATGTTCAAAGAGTAACTACCTCTGCAATAGTCTCTCACTCTGGATAAGGAAATCTGGAAGTATATTCTGCTCTTAAATCTGTATATATGAAATACACGAAATTAGTTCCCTTTATGTAAATTTTCAGAAGTTGAAAAAGAAAAAGAAAAAAGGAAGGAAATACCTATGAGGGTACTTCAAAAACTGTATGGAAAATGGGCATTTGGCCTAGCGGTTCAGACACTGTCAGTTTGCTCACGCCCTGATTCCAGCTTCCTTTGAGGAGAGGAGGCAGCAGGTGGTGTGGCTCAAATGATGGCGCCTCTGACACTCATGTCAAAGGCTGAGACGGAGTACTGACTCCCGACTTTGGACCAGCCTGATCCTCGCCATTGCAGGTATTGGGGAGTGAACCAGCAGATGGGGACCTTGTCTCTCTCTGCCTCCCGGATTATCGAAAAAAATTAGTTAATTTTAGTGCAAAAAGTAAAGACTTTCGAAATCTATACAGTGTTTTCATAATACTCATTTTCCATGTCTGTTTTGGAAACCATTAAATAATAATCATAATAAGAAAGCCCTGGACAGTGACTCATGGGGTCCCTTGGTGGTTAGTTGATGGCATCACAAAGAGGATGTTGGTCATTTTCTCAAAAAATAAGGCAGAATCAGTCAAATTACAGTTAGGGAGGCAGCATTTTACAGAGTCCCATTTCTCACTATCCTGTTTGCCCAAGTCCTCAATTGATGACCCTGGGCAAGATCTTTCACATTTCTGCACTTCAGTTCGCTCATCTGTACAAGGAGGATTCAATCATAATCAGCCTCAGAGGGCGGCTTTGGGAATCACATGTGGTAACCTCACATGTTTAAATACTACAGTGTCTGGCAGTTAACAACCGCCTTATGGATGTCACTGCTATTCTCCGGAGAGGTTTGAGAAGTTAGCACTGCAAAAGCATGTTGCCTTAACTGGGAACTGCCATACAAACCTGTTATTCTGTTGTCAGAGTTCCTCACTAGGATTTTCCATAACAGCGGAAATATGCCAGAATGAGTACAAATATAAAATTATCAGCTTCTAGGACATTAAGGAAATGGATTTTCCAGATCTCCCATAGCACAGAGAGCAAGCTTTCCTAAACAAAATGTGCAGACTAGGAAAAGGGCTGAAGCACACTGACTTGGTGTCCTTGGAAGACAAGGAAACACATTGGAAGAAAGACGCTTCTTAATGGGGGAGTATAAACCAAGGAAACCAAGAAAAAATTCATACCATTTTCTTCTTGTCACAATGGGGGAGAAGCATGAATTCTGTATTTTAGAAATTTGGATACTTCTATTGATTTTGTTTCTAATAAGCCTGGTAGCCACTGATTGTCTAATTTACATCTTCGTACTTAGAGGATTGGCTAAAATAATCTCTAAGTGTCATTACATGTCTCTATTTATATGCCTTCTTCAGGCCTGAGTCATTGCATTTCTAGTAACCTAGCACCCATTTGACAAAGATTGTTTCCTCTCTTCCTTTAAGGTTTATTTTGTATTTATCGGAAGGGCCGAGTTACAGAGAGAGGAGGAGAAACAGAGATAGATCTTCCATTCACTGCTTAATCCCCAAGTGGCCACAAATGCTGGGGCTGGGCCAGACTGAAGCCAGGAGCCAGACTGTTCCAAGTCTCCCACATGGATGCAGTTGCAAAAGGACCTGGGCCATCCTCTGATGCTTTTTCAGGCACATTAGCGGGGAGCTGGTTCAGAATTGGAGCCGCCAGGACACGAATTGGTGCTCATGTGGGAGCTGGCATTGCAGGTGGTGACTGTGCCAAGACACTGGCTACAGATTGATTCCTCTCTTGTCTGTACCAGACAGTGTGACACATCCAGGATACAGAAGAGATGTCTGATAAGTTCCTGGGGCGAACAAAAGGGAATTATTTTCTGTGGCATAAAGGAAGCAGGCCCTATGACAAGCTCAGGAGACACTATGACAGGTATGGTTGCTGAGGGTGGGAAGTGACTGATCCAAGGAAAAATGTTTGACCTGTGTAATCGCTGTAGATTACAAATGTGAAAGAATTGAGAAAATTGTAGGGCACATGTTCCATAATTGTGGAGATCAGTTATATTCATGATGGACAGATTTAGGACTTAAGAGTGCCCCATAATTTTGCATTTGATCTTAATGAAACAGAGAACCCAAAAGATGTGCATGGAATACAATAAAGGAGGCACAGCCAGGGCTAAGGTAAGAGAAGATATGGAAGAGTATGCAAACCCTGTTCAGTGGAGAAGGACAGCAAGTCCAAGAAATAATTAGAAATATTGAGTTGAGTTTATTTAATATTTGCTTGGTGCTAGGCTTGATACAAAACCCAAAAGAATTAGTTCACTGCGAGCTAAGAATAACACATACCTATCGTATTCATTTCATGAAACATAGTTGGTATTTGCATTTCACATGTCAGAAAGTGAAGCTCAATTCTGAACTTCCCAAGGGTTGAGTGCTGTTCAATGGCTAACATGTGTTTCAGGCCTTGAGCTCTCCAATTTTGCAGTCCATACTCTTACCTATATATTTTTTAAAGATGTATTTATATTTGAAAGTCAGTTACACAGAGAGAGGAGAGGCAGAGAGGGAGAGATAGAGAGAGGCCTTCCATCCTCTGGTCCACTCCCCAATTGGCTGCAACGGCCAGAGCTGCGCTGACCAGAAGCCAGGAGCCAGGAGCTTCCTCTAGGTCTCCCACGTGGGTGCAGGGGCCCAAGGACTTGGGCCATCTTCTACTGCTTTCCCAGGCCATAGCAGAGAGCTGGATTGGAAGTGGAGCACCCAGGACTGGAACCGGTGCCCATATGGGATGCCGGTGCTTCATGCCAGGGCGTTATCCCGCTGCACCACAGTGCCGGCCGCTGCTTACTATACTTTTTACAATGAATTCAGATGGGCTCACTCAGAAGAAACCCAGAGACAAGGTCTCAGGTAGCCTTGGCCACACTCCTGCAGAAGAAATGGATAGAGAAATGAGCAAAAACAGAATCATCACTTCTAGGCCACTCCCTTCTGCCTACAACGCTCCTTCCACGGCTTCACTGTAAACTTCAAGTGGCTTTTAAGTGACACATTCTTATTTACTGTTAGATACAGATGAAATATCTAATGTCTCTGTTCCCAAAATGGTCTGAATTTGCCGAGGTCTGATATTGGAAATGAAATTCTCCAATATAAATAGTCTGATGACACAACTTTTGATTACACTTTGAATCTGATCAGTCAGCCAATTGTCAAGACCATATTCTGCTCTCACTGATCCAATAAAAATTTATTGAGTGTCTGTTGTGTGCCAGCTACTCTTGGGTACACTGTGGTTCACAAAATAGATATGGCCTGCACTCTCAAGAGACTCACCATAGAGCAGGTGTTAATGAAAAAATTAAATTAATATAAAACTATAGATTATAGCAAGTGTCCTAAAGGAAGTAGAGCAATTCAGTTCGTAACATTGGGCAGAAAGAGAATATAGAAGGCAAAACTCTCCAGGAAGATATCTTTGATGAGGTCATATTTAAGCTGAAACCATGAAAAGTAAGATCCATCAATGCAAATGCAAGCAGGGAATGCAAAGATACACACACACACACACACACAGAGAAAGAGAGAGAAAGAGAGAGAGAGAGAGAGAGAGAGAGAGAGAGAGAGAGAGAGGGAGAGAGAGAAACATTGGGTAAGCACTAAAGTGGAAAAGAACATAGCATCTTCAAGGAGCTGAAGACTAGCAGAGATGGACAAACAAGAGATACCTTAAGAGGATCACACAGAAACGAGATCATCAATGACCTTACAAACCAGAGTAGGAGGCTTTAATACAATTACAAGGTAATGGACCATATCTTTAAAAGGAGCAAGGATTCTCACGTTCGATTCAATGGTCAGTCTTGCTCTGTCTTTACATTGGACTTGGGAGACTGTTTTGTTGAGTTTAGAATGAGAAGAAACAGAAAAACAGGAAGTTCTCTATGGCTCAAGGTGGCATTTTCCTAGAGAGTGAGGAAACAGGCAAGAGCAGAACAGAATACTTGTGACTTCAACATTAATTATAGTGAGCCCGTTTACCTCACATGAAACCCAGATGGTGAATGAGTGTTTTCTGTTCATTAACACAGATCATGTAAAATAGCCTCGGTTCCATGGAGTTATTAACCATACATGCCTTTCCTCTTGGATGACTACTATATCAAGATACTGACAGCGGCATGATAAGGACCTGTGGTTGATCTCTAGGGTAACTGAGCAGTGGCAGTCCTGTGTGGTCATTGATTACCCTACCCCTCCACTTGCATTCTCGATTAACAGGTAACAAACTAGAATTGTGGCTCAGCTCACATGTTCACCGCACCCCCTGCTAGCTCATACAGACAGTCCTTTTTTTTCCAATCTACCTTCTTTCATTTTTTCACAAATACCAGGACTTAGTCAGGAATCAATGATGAGGAATTATACAGCACTAACAACGTTCATCTTGCTGGGACTAACGGATGATCCAAATCTACAGATATTCCTATTTATTTTTTTGTTTCTAACCTACTTGTTGTGTATTTTTGGGAACCTGGCCATCATCATTCTCACCTTGGTGGATTCTCACCTCCAAACACCCATGTACTTTTTCCTCCGGAATTTCTCTGTGCTGGAGTTCTCTTTTACAGCTTTCTGCATTCCCAGATTCCTGTACGCAATGGCAACTGGGGACAATACTATAAGCTATAATGCATGCTTCACTCAACTGTTTTTTGTTTTCTTCTTCAGTGTAACTGAGTTCCTTCTCCTGACAGCCATGTCCTATGACCGCTACGTGGCCATCTGCAAACCCCTGCATTACATGACCATCATGAGCAACAGAGTCTGCATCAGGATCCTCATGGGGTGTGTCATGCTTACTCTAATCATCATCACCCCACCATTTACTCTGGTCTTTGATCTCGAGTTTTGTGACTCTAACATCATAGATCACTTTGCCTGTGACGTAGGGCCCATGCTGAAGATCACCTGCAATGACACAGAGTTTTTGGAGCACTTTGTCTTCATCTTGGCTGTGCTGACGCTTCTGTTCACGTTAGGGTGTGTGATTACGTCCTACACACACATCATCAGGACCATTCTCAGATTCCCTTCTGCTCAGCAGAGGACAAAGGCTTTTTCCACTTGTTCATCTCACATAATTGTGGTTTCTATCACTTATGGAAGCTGCGTCTTCATGTACATTAAGCCATCTGAAAAAGAAGACGTGGCTATGAATAAGGTGGTGGCATTGCTCATAACCTCAGTTACTCCAGTGATGAATCCCTTCATTTACACCCTGAGGAACAAGCAGGTGATACAAGCTTTCAAAGACATGACCAAAAGGATTGCAGCCATCTCAAAGAATTGAAGGCCTAGCAGGTTAAAGTAACAAATCATAAAACAATTCTTTATTTGTGTTTCATCTTCAACTTATTCTACTTTATTCATGCTTTTTATGTGACACATCCCATTTCAGCTAAATGCAGGGTACATGTTTGATTCACATGTTAGCAATCTTCCTTAGGTCATTCTTTTCCCAGAAATGCATAGGAGTTAATCTTTCATAAGCACTTATAAGACACCTGTGAATACTCACTGGACCATGGAATGTCAACAGCATCACTATACTGACTTGTTGACTAGTCTTGCAGTGACGAACATGACCTGACATGCGGCTCAAAGTCCACAGGAACAGCAGCCATTGTGGTCTATGTCTGCAGGAAAGGCCAGGTGGTTGCCCTGTTTGAGAAAACTCCTCATTTTGTGCTTCCCGCTTTCCAGGGAGCTATACATGTCGACTAAAATCTTCCTCAGGTTCCTTGTGCTTAAAAGTTATACAATTTGTGATAAAAGTCCAAATTCCATCTCGATAGGATTTCATGTTCCTGCCATCGTTGTGGGTGCACCTGTGTATATCTTTGTGCATTTGTTGCTCTTTGCAGAAAGCTTAATAGGCCTCAAGGAGGTAATGGGATGGACAAAGTATAAAGGACAGCTTCTATCAAATTGTGTTCTCATCCAGATTATTCACTACGGTTTTTAAATAGTTTCTAAATGTGCTGAAGCTTCTGCGTTTACCATAATCTCATTTGTTGAGTTTTGTTCTTGTTGCTTGGGCACTGGGAGTCTTGTCCAGGAAGTCATCCCTCACACCATGTCTTGGAGTATTTCTGCTACAGTTTCTTCCTGTGACCTCGTAGTCTCAGGTGTTTGATCCATCTTGATTTGATTTTGTGTATAGTGAGAAATAGATTTGATTTTGTGTATGGTGAGAGATACGGATCTACTTTCATTCTTTGATATATATACATCCAGTTCCATATGAATGTTCAGATTGTTTTTCTAATTCTGTCAAGAGTGTCATTGATGTTTTATACATTGTAGAGTGCTTTAGTTAGTATAGACATTCTAGTGATATTGAGTCTTCTTTTTTATTATTTATGTTTAGAGATTTTATTTATTTGGGAAGCAGAGTTACATACAGAGAGAGGGAGAGACAGAAAGGTCTTCCATCCTCTGGTTCATTTCCCACATGGCTGCAATGGCCGGAGTTGAGCTGATCCGAAGCCAGGAGCTAGGAGCTTCTTCTGGGTCTCCCACACAAGTGTAGGGGCCTAAACAGTTGAACTGTCTTTCACTGGTCTTCCAGGTCATAAGCAGGGAGCTGGATCTGTAGAGGAGCAGCTGGGACGTGAGCTGGCACCCATGTGGCATGCCTGCTATGCCACAGTGCTGGCCCTGATATTGATTCTTCTAATCCATGATCAAAGAATGTCTTTCCATTTTTTGTGCCTTTGATCATTTCTTTTCTTTTTTTTTTTAAAGATGTATTTATTTATTTTTTGAAAGTCCGAGTTACAGGAAGTTTTATGCTGTTAAATATTTTGGAATAGTTTTGAAAAATATTGGAGTTCATTTCCTCTTTAAATATTTTGTAGAATTCAGTAGTTAAACCACCAGATCTTGCACTTTTCCTTGATGGAAGACTTTGATTACTAGTTCAATTTCATTGTTTGTTACATTGTTTGATAAGTTATAAGTATCCCCAAATTTATCCATTTCTTCAAGGTTTTCCAATTTATCAGCATATAGCTTTTCATATTCTTTATGATCCTTTGTGTTTTGGTAGAGTCATTTGAAATGTCTTTTTTTCATTTTATTTATTTGAATTTTTCTTCTTTGTCTTTGTTAGTCTTGTTAGAATTTATTTATTTTGTGTATCTTTTCAACAAATCAGCTTTTTTTTCAACTTTTAAAGTGATTTTTATGTTTCAATTCCATTTATTTCTGCTCTGATCCTTTTTATTTCTCACCCTTTGCTGATTTTGGGTTAGATTTGTTCTTGTTTTTCTCACTCTTTGAGATGCATCATTAGATCTTTGATTTGAGACATTTTTCTTTTTGTAGTGTAAGCGCTTAATGATATACATTCCCTCTTAATACTGCTTTTGTTGGCTCTTATAGGTTTTGACATGTTGTGTTTTCACTTTCATTTATTGAAAAAAAGCTTTTTTAAACCTATTAATTACTTAATGACCGATTAATCATTCAATAGCACATTGTTGGGGCCTGCGCTGTGGCATAGCAGGTAAAGCTGCTGCCTGTAGTGCCAGCATTCCCTATGGGCGCCTGTTTGAGGCCTGACTGTTCCACTTCTGATCCAGCTCTCTTCTCTGGCCTGGGAAAGCAGTAGTAGATGGTCTGAATTCTTAGGCTCTTGCACCTATGTGGGAGACCCAGAAGAAGCTCCTGGCTCCTGGCTTCGGAGCAGCACAGCTCTGGCCATTGAGGCCAGTTGGGGAGTGAACCAGCAGATGGAAGACCTTTGTCTCTCTCTCTCTCTGCCTCTCCTCTCTCTGTGTAACTTTTTCAAGTAAATAAATAAATCTTTAAAAAAGCAGCAAAAATAGCATATTGTTAAATTTCCAAGTATTTATGTGTGTTCCATTGTTCTTGTTGTTTATTTCCAGTTTTATTCCTTATGACAATATATATGGTATGATTTCAATCTTTTTAAACTTACTGAGACTTGATTTCTGGCCTAATATGTGATCTATCTTAGAAAATGTTCATCTGTTGGTGAGAAGAATGTATATTCTGAAGCCTTGGATGAAATGTCCTTTTTGTCTGTTAAGTCCATTTACTCTAGAATGTTTCAGCGCCTATGTATCTTCACTGATTTTAAGTCTGTACGATCTGTCCATTGATGACAGTGGGGTGTTGAAGTTACCCACTATTCCTGTATTGGAGTCTATCTGTCCTTTTAGGTATAGCAGCATTTGCTGTATATATCTAGGTGGTTTTGTGTTGGGTACACATATGTTTATGATTGCTGTATCTTCTTGCTGCATTGAGCTGTTTATCACAATGCATTGTCCTTCTTTATCTTTTTTCTGGAGTTTTTGACTTAAAGTCTGTTTGAATCTGAGATTAGGATAGCTACTTCTATTTGTTTTTGTTTTCCATTTCCTGCTATGTCTTTTTTCCAGCCCTTCACTCTCAGTCTATATGGTCTTTGTTTGTGAAGTGAGTCTCTTTGTAGGCAGGATATTGTGGGATCTTGCTTTTCTATCCATTCAGTCAACCTAAGCCTTTTGGCTGGAGCATTTGATCCATTGACATTCAAAGTTCGTGTTGATAGGTAAGAAATAACACCTTTCACTTTGTGTCCTGGATCCTGTTTAGATCTGCTATGTGAGTGAATTAGGTTGTGTCATGATGTTTACTTCTAATGCAGGATCCCCTTCAGAATTTCTTGCAAGGTTGGTGTGGTAGTGGGGGATTCTCTCAGTTTTTGCTTATCTAGGGAATATTTTATTTCTCCTTCACTCTTTCTTTTTTTGGAACAGAAAGTATCTTCATTACCAAACAGATTAACACATTCACAGACACTCACTTTCTGAGGCCTATCCAAACACCTCCATCAAAGGTTGCATTCATTTGAGAAGTATCAATATATGTTCAGTGCTGAGACTTCTTGTAGCACTTACAGTATATACAAAGCAGCATTAGACTACTGTGGTTTGCATTTATGAAATACAGATTGAAGCTTTCTGCTACAACTTGCCAATATAACCTTACAGCTAACACAGTGACAATTATTCAGTTCCTATTTTTTCTTCTGAAGCTCAATAAACAGGATATCATTTAAGTACATGGAATAATGCTGTGTCTTCTTCATTATGGTAGTAAATTTTAAAATCTAAATAATATCATGGAAATTTTTGCATTTATTTGAACATGTGTTCATCATATAAATACATACAAATAGTGTATTCATACAACTTATATTATGTATCCATCAATAATGACGTCTTATTGGATATAAAGTATCTCTCGTATTCACATTTTATATTATGTCATTCACACTCATATTTAACTCACATTCATAGTTTATACAAATAAAGATGTAAATGAGCTTATACAACATTATAATAAAGCAAATGCCAGTAGCACATGTTGAAATGTACCATACACAGAAAATGATCATTTTGAGCAGATGTCTATTCATAAGTAAATGCATTTGCAAAAGAATTTTGAAGCTCTACTTTCCACTTCAGAAGAGTAAAACAAACTCTGAAGAAGACACAAAATTAATATATAATGATGTGGACGGAAAACAATAAAATGGAAAACAAAGACTTAATATGAGGGGAATTTAGAAAGGCTCTTGCTCCAAAGAACTACTTAGATTAACATATCTGATAAATTTGTTCAAAAACAAAGGAGGAAATAATATTAAAAATGGAATGCGATTTTATAAATAGAGCTGAGATCACAAAGACAAAGCACTATAAAATGTTCTTATAAAGTAACCCTACATTTTAGTAAAAGAATCAATTTCAGTAAAATAATCTGATGGTAAAAAATAAAATCCTAGATGGTGCTGTGAGATTTAAACAACTAATCAACAGATTAAAACCTTTCAACAAAGCCAACACCAGTTTCAAGGCCTACCAAATTCTCAAAGAGCAAATAATTCCAAGGAAATAATAAAATTTTCAGCCAGGAAAAAGTTGAGTACTCCTTAATTTGTTTTGTAAAATGAGCATAACCTCCAACCCCAAATCATGTCTCATCAGCACACAATGGAAAACTTGAAGATAGTTGAACTTTGGAAAACCATATGCCAAAATTAAATAAAACATTTGCAAATTAAAATTTTTTTGTCTAAAATAGCAGCAAATCTATTCTATCTTTTTATTGCTCTAAGAGACAAAAGAAGATAAATTGTGTGCTTAGTACATATGCTGCATTTTATTTACTAGACACGATGATTTACTGCGTGTTAAATTCAACATTCATTCATGGTGACTCTTAGAAATCTATGCACATGACTAGAGCCTAGGGAGATTACTGACGCCATGAACAGGAGTGTCAAATTGTTAAGTCAGCAACAGGAGTCACTGTGTACTTACATCCCATGTGGGATCTGTCCTTAATGTGTTATCTAATGTGCAGTGATGCTATAACTAGTACTGAAACAGTATTTTTACACTTTGTGTTTCTGCGTGGGTACAAACTGATGTGATCTTTACTAATTATATACTGAATCGATCTCCTGTATATAAAGATAATTGGAAATGAAAAAAAAAAATAACCCTGGTGTTAAATTGGAAATGGCATAGAAAATTAATTAATTTTTAAAAAATCATGTAGGATCTCTGTCTTTAATGTGCTGTACACTGTTATTTAATGCTATAACTAGTACTCCAACAGTATTTTTTTTTTTCACTATGTGTTGCTATATGGCAGCAAGCTGTTGAAATCGTTACCTAATATATACTAAACTGATCTTCTGTATATAAAGAGAATTGAAAATGAATCATGATGTGATTGGAAGGGGAGAGGGAGCGGGAAAGGGGAGGGTTGTGGGTGGGAAGGAAGTTGTGGGAGGGGGGGAAGCCATTGTAACCCATAAGCTGTACTTTGGAAATTTATATTCATTAAATAAAAGTTTAATTAAAAAAGAAAGAAATCTATGCACAGAATGGTTGAAATCTTTACTTAGTATAAACTAAATTGATCTTCTGTATATAAAGATAATTAAAAATGAATCTTGATGTCAATGGGATGGCGAGGGAGTGGGAGATGGGATGGTTGTGGGTGGGAGGGAGGTTATGGGGGGAAAATCGGTATAATCCAAAATTTGTACTTTGGAAATTTATATTTATTAAATAAAAGTTAAAAAAGGAGAAATCTATGCACAGACGTTATTCTTGAAGTTTCTAAGTGGACTCTAATTAATTGACTCCTACTGGTTATATATGTTAAGATATAAAAGGATCTGGAAATAAAGTTATGGCAATGGGCAGAAGAATGAGCACTCAATCTCCAAAGTGTTTAGAATAGTGGGTCACAAGAATGGACAAAACACCCATCAGGCTGAGACGTGCCAGATCCCGGGGAGAAGATACTTGTGCTATGGTAGCTGGTCTGACTGGACGTTCCAATTACGCTACTTCTTTGATCTTTGCTAAAGCATCCTCAAGCAAGGAGAACAGTGCAAAAGAGCTACACCTGAGTTTTCAACGGACACATGGCTCTGCACCTGACCAGTTGCTGATTGTATTGTTGCCTTTTCCTTTCCCCAAGGACACAATCCCAATGGGTAGCAGTTTAGCTTTTCCTCACAAAATGTCTTCAAGTTCACCCCATGCTAGGTTAATTAGGGACAGTTGAACCTGGGATCCCCAGGGTACTTTTTGTTTCTTTGATCAAATGATTCCTAACCATCTGCTGGGACCAAGCAGATATAACTTACACCACTCTTCAAGATAGAATTGTCAGGGACATCTGTCTTCCTACACAGGTCAGGACACTGCCTTTGCCCAAAACAAAGAGTTTCTCTCCATGACAACGACAGGTATTTCTCTCAGCTAAGCAGAATGAGCATTATTCCCAGCGCTAAGTCAGACATTACTCTTTATTTGGTATCCTGAAGAGACTTGTTGAAGGTGAAGGTCATTCGGGAAAGTCCCCAGGCTTTGTAGGCAATGGAAACCCGAGAGTTCTCTGCCCATTCGCAGACAGTGCATGCACTGGGCGCGACATGAGAAGCACTGTACCATCATAACTAGAAAAGCTGCTACTCGACTCTGAAATACCTTCAGTATCTTGTGATCAGATGGCTCACAGAAGCCATGGACAGCAACCTGATCTGAGTGGTAAGTATGATTTACTTAGTCACACATCCAGAGCCCAAGTAGTTGGACGTTTCAGGCAGAAGGGTTTGACTTATGTGTTTCAAAACCCAGGTCCTAAATAACGAAGAACAACATTTCTTCATAGGACTAACTCTGTAGGAGCCCATAGGATGTCAATCTATTCTCTAACCAGTGGTACTCAAATTTGAGTAAGGCTTTTAAAAGATACTCTTGGAAGAAATTACAAGGATAGGAAAATACACTTTTAGGAAGGGACTATAGTCTCCAATTGATGAGATCCTGAGAAAATGTCCTTGTTATCTCAGTCTAACAACATATCTGCCGAATGTTTATGTTTGGTTATGCAACTTGAAGACCAGGAGACACAGCTGTGTCTTTTTAATACACAGTACCAAAAAAGCATCATTGAGAGTGAAAAAAAATATTCTTTTATTAGTAAACAACATAATAAAGCAATGAATTTTAGTATGTTTTCCTGAATGGGTTCATTCTGTATGTTCAAAAAGACTGTACCAATATTGATTGTTTGTAAAAGTAGAAGTTATAGTAGTGTTATGTGTGCACAGGCCTTATGCCAGCTTGAGGACACATTGGAGGTACTTAGTGAGGCATTTGGAGGCCGGATCAGAGGACAAGTAAGGGCAATAGGAATGTGTCTCAACTTCAACATTTGATCTAGTGTGATCATTTGCTGAGTGATTCTACAGTACCTGGGGGGGAAGTAGCCAACATTCCAACCACTTGTTAAACACTGCAAATCAGATGCCTTTCAGTAGATTCAGGGTTGGCTAGCTCTGAAGTGTGTGTAGGGACATGTTGGAAATGGACACAGCACTCTCAACAGGAGTCTCCAGTGTCAGGAGAAATGCCCTTCAAGCTTGTGGAGAATGTGCTGTAAAAGACTGTAGAACACTGTTCATGTGGGGTCTCCTGGGAAGGCCCCATTACATCTCAATAATAAGGCCGATCGGAAGCCCTAGAAATAAGGACTGAAAATGGAAAATGGAAAAACGTTTCAGTTACAAAGAAATGTAATTCCTTGTTATTTTCTTCTTAAAAGGTTTATTTATATAGAGAGATTTATTTATTTATTTATTTATTTGGGATTTATTTAGTTGGAGAGAGACAGAGAGAGAGAGAGAGAGAAAATGAGAGAGAGAGAGAGAGAGAAATCTTCCAACCGCTGGTTCATTCCCCCTAGTGGCTGTAATGGCCAGAGCTGTGCTGATGCAAAGCCAGGAGCCAGGAGATTCTGTCGGGTCTCCCACATGGATGCAGGGGTCAAGCACTTGGGCCATCTTCTACTGCTTTGCCAGGCCCATTAGCGGGGAGCTGGATCAGAGGTGGAGTGGCCAGGACTAGAACTGGCACCCATGTAGGATGCCGGAATCACAGCAGCAGCTTTATTTCTGCACCACATCGCCATCCCCACTTGTTATGTTCAAAGAGTAACGACCTCTGCAATAGTCTCTCACTCCGGATAAGGAAATCTGGAAGTATATTCTGCTCTTAAATCTGTATATATGAAATACACGAAATTAGTTCCCTTTATGTGAATTTTCAGAAGTTGAAAAAGAAAAAGAAAAAAGGAAGCAAATACCTATGAGGGTACTTCAAAAACTGTATGGAAAATGGGCATTTGGCCTAGCGGTTCAGACACTGTCGGTTTGCTCATGCCCTGATTCCAAATTCCTTTGAAGAGAGGAGGCAGCAGGTGGTGTGGCTCAAATGATGGCGCCTCTGACACTCATGTCAAAGGCTGAGACAGAGTTCTGACTCCCGACTTTGGACCAGCCTGATCCTCGCCATTGCAGGTATTGGGGAGTGAACCAGCAGATGGGGACCTTGTCTCTCTCTGCCTCCCGGATTATCGAAAAAATTAGTTAATTTTAGTGCAAAAAATAAAGACTTTTGAAATCTATACAGTGTTTTCATAATACTCATTTTCCATGTCTGTTTTGGAAACCATTAAATAATAATCATAATAAGAAAGCCCTGGACAGTGACTCATGGGGTCCCCTGGTGGTTAGTTGATGGCATCACAAAGAGGATGTTGGTCATTTTCTCAAAAAATAAGGCAGAATCAGTCAAATTACAGTTAGGGAGGCAGCATTTTACAGAGTCCCATTTCTCACTATCCTGTTTGCCCAAGTCCTCAATTGATGACCTGGGCAAGATCTTTCGCATTTCTGCACTTCAGTTCATCATCTATACAAGGAGGATTATATCATAATCAGCTTCAGAGGGCGGCTTTGGGAATTAAATGTGGCATGATAAGGACCTGTGGTTCATCTCTAGGGTAACTGAGCAGTGGCAGTCCTGTGTGGTCATTGATTACCCTACCCCTCCACTCCCATTCTCAATTAACAGGTAACAAACTAGAATTGTGGCTCAGCTCACATGTTCACCGCACCCCCTGCTAGCTCATACAGACAGTCCTTTTTTTTCCAATCTACCTTCTTTCATTTTTTCACTAATACCAGGACTTAGTCAGGAATCAATGATGAGGAATTATACAGCACTAACAACGTTCATCTTGCTGGGACTAACGGATGATCCAAATCTACAGATATTCCTATTTATTTTTTTGTTTCTAACCTACTTGTTGTGTATTTTTGGGAACCTGGCCATCATCATTCTCACCTTGGTGGATTCTCACCTCCAAACACCCATGTACTTTTTCCTCCGGAATTTCTCTGTGCTGGAGTTCTCTTTTACAGCTTTCTGCATTCCCAGATTCCTGTACGCAATGGCAACTGGGGACAATACTATAAGCTATAATGCATGCTTCACTCAACTGTTTTTTGTTTTCTTCTTCAGTGTAACTGAGTTCCTTCTCCTGACAGCCATGTCCTATGACCGCTATGTGGCCATCTGCAAACCCCTGCATTACATGACCATCATGAGCAACAGAGTCTGCATCAGGATCCTCATGGGGTGTGTCATGCTTACTCTAATCATCATCACCCCACCATTTACTCTGGTCTTTGATCTCGAGTTTTGTGACTCTAACATCATAGATCACTTTGCCTGTGACGTAGGGCCCATGCTGAAGATCACCTGCAATGACACAGAGTTTTTGGAGCACTTTGTCTTCATCTTGGCTGTACTGACGCTTCTGTTCACATTAGGGTGTGTGACTACATCCTACACACACATCATCAGGACCATTCTCAGATTCCCTTCTGCTCAGCAGAGGACAAAAGCTTTTTCCACTTGTTCATCTCATATAATTGTGGTTTCTATCACTTATGGAAGCTGTATCTTCATGTACATTAAGCCATCTGAAAAAGAAGACGTGGCTATGAATAAGGTGGTGGCATTGCTCATAACCTCAGTTACTCCAGTGATGAATCCCTTCATTTACACCCTGAGGAACAAGCAGGTGATACAAGCTTTCAAAGACATGACCAAAAGGATTGCAGCCATCTCAAAGAATTAAAGGCCTAGCAGGTTAAAGTAACAAATCATAAAACAATTCTTTATTTGTGTTTCATCTTCACTTATTCTACTTTATTCATGCTTTTTATGTGACACATCCCATTTCAGCTAAATGCAGGGTACATGTTTGATTCACATGTTAGTAATCTTCCTTAGGGCATTCTTTTCCCAGAAATGCATAGGAGTTAATCTTTCATAAGCACTTATAGACACCTGTGAATACTCACTGGACCATGGAATGTCAACAGCATCACTATACTGACTTGTTGACTAGTCTTGCGGTGACGAACATGACCTGACATGAGGCTCAAAGTCCACAGGAACAGCAGCCATTGTGGTCTATGTCTGCAGGAAAGGCCACGTGGTTGCCCTGTTTGAGAAAACTCCTCATTTTGCGCTTCCCACTTTCCAGGGAGCTATACATGTCGACTAAAATCTTCCTCAGGTTCCTTGTGCTTAAAAGTTATACAATTTCTTGTGATAAAAGTCCAAATTCCATCTCGATAGGATTTCATGTTCCTGTCATCGTTGTGGGTGCACCTGTGTATATCTTTGTGCATTTGTTGCTCTTTGCAGAAAGCTTAATAGGCCTCAAGGAGGTAATGGGATGGACAAATTATAAAGGACAGCTTCTATCAAATTGTGTTCTCATCCAGATTATTCACTACAGTTTTTAAATTAGTTTCTAAATGTGCTGAAGCTTCTTCGTTTACCATAATCTCATTTGTTGAGTTTTGTTCTTGTTGCTTGGGCACTGGGGGTCTTGTCCAGGAAGTCATTCCTCCCACCCATGTCTTGGAGTATTTCTCCTACATTTTCTTCCTGTGACCTCATAGTCTCAGGTGTTTGATCCATCTTGATTTGATTTTGTGTATAGTGAGAAATAGATTTGATTTTGTGTATGGTGAGAGATACGGATCTACTTTCATTCTTTGACTATATACATCCAGTTCCATATGAATGTTCAGATTGTCTTTCTAATTCTGTCAAGAGTGTCATTGATATTTTATACATTGTAGAGTACTTTAGTTAGTATAGACATTCTAGTGATATTGATTCTTCTTTTTTATTATTTATTTTCAGAGATTTCATTTATTTGGGAAGCAGAGTTACACACAGAGAGAAGGAGAGACAGAAAGGTCTTCCATCCTCTGGTTCATTCCCCACATGGCTGCAATGGCCGGAGTTGAGCTGATCCGAAGCCAGGAGCTAGGAGCTTCTTCTGGGTCTCCCACACAAGTGTATGGGCCTAAACAGTTGCGCTGTCTTTCACTGGTCTTCCAGGTCATAAGCAGGGAGCTGGATCTGTAGAGGAGCAGCTGGAACATGAGCTGGCACCCATATGGCATGCTGGTGCTGCATGTGGATGCTTAGCCTACTATGCCACAGTGCTGGCCCTGATATTGATTCTTCTAATGCATGATCAAGGAATGTCTTTTCATTTTTTGTGCCTTTGATCATTTCTTTTTTTTTTAAAGATTTTTTTTTATTAAACTTTTATGTAATGAATATAACTTTCCGAAGTACAGCTTATGGGTTACAATGGCTTCCCCCTCCCAAAACTTCCCTCCCACCCACAACCCTCCCCTTTCCTGCTCCCTCTCCCCTCCAATCACATCATGATTCATTTTCAATTCTTAAAGATGTATTTATTTATTTGAAAGTCTGAGTTACAGGAAGTTCTATCCTGTTAAATATTTTGGAATAGTTTTGAAAAATATTGGAGTTAGTTCCTCTTTAAATATTTTGTAGATTTCAGTAGTAAAACCACCAGATCTTGTACTTTTCCTAATGGAAGACTTTGATTACTAGTTCAATCTTATTGTTTGTTACGGATTTCTTTAGATTGTTTATGTTATCTTGATAGGTCATAAGTATCCCGGAATTTATCCATGTCTTCAAGGTTTCAAGCTATTGGCATATAGCTTTTCATTTTCTTTATGATCCTTTGTGTGTTGGTAGTGTCAGTTGCAATGTCTTTTTTTGATTTCTAACTTTATTTATTTGAATTTTTCTTCTTTGTCTTTGTTAGTCTTAGTAGTTTTATTTATTTTGTTGTAACTTTTTTTATTTTTTGACAGGCCGAGTGGACAGTGAGAGAGAGAGAAAGAGAGAGAGAGAGACAGACAGACAGACATACAGAGAGGTCTGGCCGGCGCCGTGGCTCAATAGGCTATTCCTCCGCTTTGTGGCGCTGGCACACTGGGTTCTAGTCCCGGTCGGGGCACCGGATTCTATCCCGGTTGCCCCTCTTCCAGGACAGCTCTCTCTGTGGCCAGGTTGTGCAGTGGAGGACGGCCCAAGTGCTGGGGCCCTGCACCCGCATGGGAGACCAGGAGAAGACCTGGCTCCTGCCATCGGATCACCGTGGTGCACCAGCTGCAGCTCACCAGCCGCAGCGGCCATTGGAGGGTGAACCAGTGGCAAAGCAAGACCTTTCTCTCTCTCTCTCTCTCTCTCTCTCTCTCTCTCTCTCACTGTGCACTCTGCCTGTCAAAAATAAATAAATAAATAAATAAATAAATAAATAAAAGGGAGAGACAAGAACTTGGGCAATCTTCTACTGCTTTCCCAGGCCACAGCAGAGAGCTGGATCGGAAGTGGAGCAGTCAGGCCTTAAACTGGCGCCCATAGGGGATTGTAGCACTGCAGGCAGCAGCTTTACCTGCTATGCCACAGCGCCGGCCCCAACAATGTGCTATTGAATGATTAATGGGTCATTAAAGAAATTAATAGGTTTAAAAAGCTTTTTTAAATAAATGAAAATGAAAACACAACATGTCAAAACCTATAAGATCCAACAAAAGCAGTATTAAGAGGGAATGTATATCATTAAGCACTTACACTAGAAAAAGAAAAATGTCTCAAATCAAATATCTAATTATGCATCTCAAAGAGTTAGAAAAACAAGAGCAAATCAAACCCAAATTCAGCAGAGGGTGAGAAATAATAAGGATCAGAGCAGAAATAAATGAAACTGACATAAAAACAACTTTAAAAGTGCAAGAAAAAAGCTGCTTTGCTGAAAAGATACACAAAATAGGCCAGCTACGTGGCTCTATATGCTAGTCCTCCGCCTGTGGCACCAGTACACCGGGTTCTAGTCCCGGTCGGGGCGCCGGATTCTGTCCCGGTTGCTCCTCTTGCAGGCCAGCACTCTGCTATGGCCCGGGAGTGCAGTGGAGGATGGCCGAGGTCCTTGGGCCCCTGCACCCATGTGGGAGACCTGGAAGAAACTCCTGGCTCCTGGCTTTGGACCAGTGCAGTTTTGGCCATTGTGTCCAACTGGGGAGTGAACCAGCAGAGGGAAGACCTTTGTCTCTCTCTGCCTCTCCTCTCTCTGTGGAACTCTGACTTTCAAGGAAATAAATAAATCTTAAAAAAATCAGCAAAAAACAGCATATTGTTTAATTTCCAAGTCTTTATGAGCGTTCCATTGTTCTTGTTGTTGATTTCCAGTTTTATTCCTGCTTGACAATATATATGGTATGATTTCAATCTTTTTAAACTTACTGAGACTTGATTTCTGGCCTAATATGTGATCTATCTTAGAAAATGTTCATCTGTTGGTGAGAAGAATGTATATTCTGAAGCCTTGGATGAAATGTTCTTTAATGTCTGTTAAGTCCATTCACTCGAAAGAATGTTTCAGCTCCTATGTATCTTCACTGATTTTATGTCTGTATAATCTGTCCATTGATGACAGTGGGGTGTTGAAGTTACCCACTATTCTTGTATTGGAGTCTATCTGTCCTTTTAGGTATAGCAGCATTTGCTGTATATATCTAGGTGGTTTTGTGTTGGGTACACATATGTTTATGATTGCTGTATCTTCTTGCTGCATTGAGCTGTTTATCACAATGCATTGTCCTTCTTTATCTTTTTTCTGGAGTTTTTGACTTAAAGTCTGTTTGAATCTGAGATCAGGATAGCTACTTCTATTTGTTTTTGTTTTCCATTTCCTGCTATGTCTTTTTTCCAGCCCTTCACTCTCAGTCTATATGGTCTTTGTTTGTGAAGTGAGTCTCTTGTAGGCAGGATATTGTGGGATCTTGCTTTTCTATCCATTCAGTCAACCTAAGCCTTTTGGCTGGAGCATTTGATCCATTGACATTCAAAGTTAGTGTTGATAGGTAAGAAATAACACCTTTCATTTTGTGTCCTGGACCCTGTTTAGATCTGCTATGTGAGTGAGTTAGGTTGTGTCAGGATGTTTACTTCTAATGCAGGATCCCCTTCAGAATTTCTTGCATGGCTGGTGTGGTAGTGGGGGATTCTCTCAGTTTTTGCTTATCTGGGAACTATTTTATTTCTCCTTCACTCTTTTTTTTTTTTTTTTGGAACAGAAAGTATTCATTACCAAACAGATTAACCAATTCATAGACACTCACTTCCTGAGGCCTATCATTATTAAGAGTAAACGCATGAAACATAGGAAAGAAGAGCAGGATTTCAGGAAAAAAAATCTAGTACACATTTGAATTTTGGATACCTCAAGCATAAATAGGTTCACAGTGCTTATAAGTACTATTATTTTCATTTTTTAAGTAGTTAAAAATCTTTATTTTATTTCTAATGTTATTTGGAAATAAAAACCCACTTCATTATATAATGAATATTATCAATTTCATGTTTCAAGTATTCAAGTAATGGAAACCCAAGTATTTTCTTTTGTGGCAGCAACACACTTATAGACTGAGCTTCAAAGACAGGAAAAAAAATCATTGAAAACAACTGATACACTCTTCTGCCCAAAGACATAAGAACTAAGACTTAATACTGTAGTGGCCGATTCAGTGTTTTAAAACCCTGGCCTGAGGCGCCAGTATCCCATATGGGCTCCGGTTCTGGTCCCAGATGCTCCTCTTCCTATCCAGCTCTCTGCTGTGGCCTGGGATAGTGGTGGAGGATGGCCCAAGTGCTTGGGCCCCTGCAGCTGTGTGGGAGACCCAGAGGAGGCTCCTGGCTCCTGGCTTTGGATCTGCACAGCTCTGGCGGTTGTGGCCATCTTGGGGGTGAACCAGTGGATGGAAGATTTCTCTCTCTCTGTCTCTACCTCTCTCTATAACTCTGTCTCTCAAATAAATAAAATAAATCTTAAAAAAAAAAAACACGCCAGCATCACTTAAAAAAAACTTAACACTGCAATCACATAATGGTATGTGAGAAGAGAAGGAAAAAGATGGTCCAATATAATCAATGTCTTCTTTTTTAAAAAGATTCAAAAACAGATTGCCTTAATATGTGGCTAGATTCCCAGTAACAGGATATTCTGAACTCTAAGGAACTATAGAGTAAATTCAATTTCTCTGCCTTTTTATCAGAAATATTACTATTGTTTACTTTGGATTTCTTTTGTACTTTTACAAGATTTTCTGCCTTTATCTTCTTTCCTAGTGATGATCATGTGTCTGTGTGGAGCACATCCTTAAGTATCTTTTGTAAGGCTGGATGAGTGGTGACAAATTCTCTCAGTTTCTGTTTGTTATGAAAGGTCTGTATTTCACCTTCATTCATAAAGGAGAACTTTGCAGGGTACAGTATTCTGGGTTGACAGTTCTTTTCTCTCAAGACATGGACTATGTTTCATCTTCTCTCCTAGCCTGTATGGTTTCTGATGAGAAGTCAGCTGTGAATCTAATTGGAAATCCTCTGATAGTAATCGTGCATATTTTAGAATCTGTTCTTTATGTTTTTTTTTTTTGGTGGAGAGTTTGACTACAATGTGTCTTGGTGAGGATTTTTTCTTGCCTTTTTTTTTGGGAGTTCCATGTGTTTCCTGTACTTGGATTTCCCTTTCTTTCTCCAGTTTGGGGAGGTTTTCTGTAATTATTTCATTAAATAAGCTTTCTAGTCTGTTTATTCTTTCCACACCTTCAGGAACTCCTAAGACCTGTATTTTGGGTCATTTGATGGTATCCCATAAATCTTCAACTGTGTTTTTAAGTTTTCTAATTTCTCTTTCCCTTCCTTCTTTCTTTCCTTCCTTCCTTCCTTCCTTCCTTCCTTCCTTCCTTCCTTCCTTCCTTCCTCTCTCTCTTTTTTGACAGGCAGAGTTAGTGAGAGAGAGAGAGACAGAGAGAAAGGTCTTCCTTCCGTTGGTTCACCCCCTAAATAGCCTCTATGGCTGGCACACTGCTCCGATCCGAAGCCAGGAGCCAGGTGCTTCCTCCTGGTCTCCCATGCAGGTGCAGGGCCCAAGGACTTGGGCCATCCTCCACTGCACTCCCAGGCCACAGCAGAGAGCTGGCCTGGAAGAGGAGCAACCGCGACAGAACCGGCAACCCAACCGGGACTAGAACCCGGAGTGCTGGCACCACAGGCGAAGGATTAGCCTAGTGAGCTGCGGAACTGGCCCTAGCTCAGATATTCTTTCTTCTGCCTCATCAAGTCTGCTGTTAAGGCTTTCCACTGCATTTTTTATTTGGTTTATTGAATTCTTCATTTCTAATATTTCATTTGCTTTCTCTTTAAAATCTCAATTTCGTGGGAAAACTTTTCATTCAGTCATGTATGGTTTTCTTTATTTCATGGATTTGCTTCTAATTGCCTTTGAGTAATCCTGATTAATTTTTTAAATTCCATTTCTGGCATTTCCTCAATCTCTTTATCTTCTTATTCTAATAGTGAATTGTTGTTGTATTCCTTTGCGGGCATCATGATGTCTTCCTTATTCTTGTTTCTTGAATTCCTGAATTTATTTTCAGGTGTTTGTGGAGTTAATTGTTATTTTTTTCCTGTGATGGCTTTTATCTTTGAGCTATGCCTCTGTGGAATATCTGCACTTTCGGTGAATAGCAAGCAATGTGTTTGGTGGGTGTGGCCAGGGAGCTCTGGTTGGTTCTCCAGGGTGGGGCGAGTATCCAGGGTAACACCCAGGTTGGGCATGGTAGAGCTCTTATTAACAGCAGTAGGGAAGTGGTCTCCTCTGTTGGTGTGATCACCCCCTCACCTCCTCTCCTCTAAGCTGAGCAATGCCTGGGTCTTACCCCCGATGTGTTCAACACTCATCCGCACTGCCATAAGAACTTGCACAAATGATCTGTGCAGAACCTCACTGTGAGCATGGTTCCCACTGCAATGACCCTCCCCACCCAGGCAACCAAGAAGCTCCAAGCACGTGGAGCTGCACCCAGTGTTTTCCCAGAGACCAGCTACACCCTGCACCTTCTCATGTAACCACCAAGTCCCCACGGTCTTGGCACCCAAGGCTCTCCCAGTCGCTGGATGCAGAGATTTTGTTCTGCTCTGCCAGCCCGTCCAGTCAACAGAGAGTAGATGTTCTCTGAATCAGCTCTGCCTAGGCATCTTGATCCTGTGAGGCTGCGGGAACCTCACTGTCCTGTGTGGTTTCCCAGCCACCTCCCAACCAGGGTCAAAGCCAGGGGGGGCTGCAGATCTTTCCTTCCACTAGAATCTCTGGGTCACACATGTAGACAAGAGCCACTGGCTGAATGCTGCTCTCTCCCCTCCACTGCCGCCAGTACTGCTGAGAAGATGGCATCCTGTCTCAGCCAGTTGCTGTGTGCAAGCACAGAGACTTCCGTAGTTCCTCTCCACACCCAAAATGGAACCCACCGTTTCTCAACCAGGCAGCAGCTGCTGTTGTGGGGGAGGTGGAATGAGATAAATGTGCCCCCTCTGCTTCCACTGGGTCTGCAGACAACCACTAGCAACTGCCAGGCCCCAAGGCTCCAGTTGGACTCACCTCAGGCTCTCCCTCTGTCTATATCACCATGGGGTGTTGCAGTCTAGTCTCACCCACGTCTCCAGGCTGCCGCTTGCTCCGGCTCTTGGGTGCTGCTGCAAGATTTGTCTTATCTCTGTTCATGCTGGGCATCTGCACCCTCCACACAGGTCCGTGGCATTCCTCTTTCTCTGGTAGGATTTCCAGTGTGCTTTTCTCTCCAATTTCCCATGACAGTGCGCTTCCTACACTTAAAAAAACAAAACAAAACAAAACAAAAAACAAAAAACAAAACAAAAGCAAAAACAAAAAAAACCAACAAAAACTATCCCTAGCATAGCGCAGTATGTTGTTCCCTAATCAGCCTTCTTAGAATCACTGTTTTTAGATTTTAAGACAAGGTAGAAAGACTTTCCATGGTCCTTATATACCTAATATGTAGAGTTTTTTTTATCAGCAACTGGAATTTCTCATGCTTTATGCAGCACATATTTTCCTAGAGCATCAGATAAAAAATCAGAACTCTGAAGAGAGAGAGGTAACAAGAAAGAGCGAATAAGGTGAAAAAACCAAACCAATCACTTAAAAATTTTGCATTCTTTATTCATTGGTTAGTGTTGTAAGCCTTTATCACTGAGATTGAATTTCTTTCTTGTAGAGTACATAAACATTTAAAAACTATTAAAAAAACTGTGGTAAATAATCTGGATAATAACACAATTTGATATATGCTGTCCTTTATATTATGTTCATCCAATTAACTCCTTGAAGCCTATTAAGCTGACATTCTGAAAAGAATAACAAATGCACAAAATATACAAAGGTTCACACACAAAAATGACAAGAACATGAAATCCTATCAAAATGGAATGTGAACTTTTATCACAAGAAATTGTACACGTTTTAAGCACAAGGAATTTGAGCAGGAATTTGAGCAAGATTTTAGTCGACATGTATAGCTCCCTGGAAAGTGGGAAGCACAAAATGAGGAGTTTTCTCAAACAGGGCAACCAACTGGCCTTTCCTGCAGACATAGACCACAATGGCTGCTGTTGCTGTGGACTTTGAGCCTCATGTCAGGTCATGTTCATCACTGCAAGACTAGTCAACAAGTCGGTATAGTGATGCTGTTGACATTCCATGGTTCAGTGAGTATTCACAGGTGTCTTATAAGTGCTTATGAAAGATTAACTCCTATGCATTTCTGGGAAAAGAATGAGCTAAGGAAGATTGCTAATGTGAGTAAAAAATGTACCCTGCATTAAGCTGAAATGGGATGTGTCACATAAAAAGCATGACTAATGTAGAATAAGTTGAAAATGAAACACAAATAAAAAATTGTTTTATGATTTGTTATTTTACACCTGCTAGGCCCTTAATTCTTTGAGATGGTTGCAATCCTTTTGGTCATGTCTCTGAAAGCTTGTATCACCTGCTTGTTCCTCAGGGTGTAAATGAAGGGATTCATCACTGGAGCAACTGAGGTTATGAGCACTGCTGCCACCTTATTCATAGCCACGTCTTCTTTTGCAGATGGCTTAATATAGATGAAGACGCAGCTTCCATAAGTGATAGAAACCACAATTATGTGAGATGAACAAGTGGAAAAAGCCTTTGTCCTCTGCTGAGCAGAAGGGAATCTGAGAATGGTCCTGATTATGTGTGTGTAGGATGTTATCACACACCCTAACGTGAACAGAAGCGTCAGCACAGCCAAGACGAAGACAAAGTGCTCCAAAAACTCTGTGTCGGAGCAGGTGATCTTCAGCATGGGCGCTACATCACAGCCAAAGTGATCAACGATGTTAGAGTCACAAAACTCGAGATCAAAGAACAGAATAAATGGTGGGATGATGACGATTAGAGTGAGCATGAAACACCCCATGAGGATCCTGATGCAGACTCTGTTGCTCATGATGGTCATGTAATGCAGGGGTTTGCAGATGGCCACGTAGCGGTCATAGGACATGGCTGTCAGGAGAAGGAACTCAGTCACACTGAAGAAGAAAACAAAAAACAATTGAATGCAACATGCATTATAAGTTATAGTATTGTCCCCAGTTGCCATTGTGTAGAGGAATCTGGGAATGGAGACACTTGTGAAAGAGACTTCCAGTGCAGAAAAATTTCGAAGGAAAAAGTACATGGGTGTTTGGAGGTGAGAATCCACCAAGGTGAGAATGATGATGGTCAGGTTCCCAAGAATACACAAGAAGTAGGTCAGAAACAGAAAGACAAGAAGCAGTATCTGTAGATTTGGATCATCCGTTAGTCCTACCAAGATGAATATTGTTGATGCTGTATAATTTCTCATCACAGATTCCTGGGTATGGCCTGGTCTGTGTGCAGAAACAGGAGAGAAGTTAGATTGGAGGACGGGACCATCAGCATGAGTTAGCAGTGGGTGATGTGAACATTTAGCTAAGCCATGATTTTGTTGTATTACTTGTCAATCAAGAGTTGAGGGGCAATTCAACCAGTGATACACAGGACTGCCACTGTTGAGTGTTACTATAGAGATTACACGGGATCCTTATTAATGTCTCTTTATTACCATGTTGATATACTATTGATTATTAGGAATTTTTTTACAAACAACACTGTAAATGAAGTTATTTTACATGATCTGTGTTCATGAACAGAAAATTGCTCTCTCCTCATCTGGGTTTCATGCAAGGTAAACAGGGCCAACCACAGTCAAGGCTGTGAAGTTAAAATCATTCTGCTCTTGGCCTCTTTCCTCTGTCTCTGTGTTGATCCCACAGTGACTTATGGATTAGGTCTTTCTGCTTTCTTATCCTTCTAAACTGCCTGAAAGACTGTTGGAAGCCCAAGGTAAAGGCGCAACCAGAGAGGTTTTTTTTGAAGATCTCTTGAAGCCTCTCACTGGAGTTCCATTTCCCCTGGAACAATATTCAGACCCCTACTCTGGTTTATTAGGTCCTTGATGACTGCGTTTCTGTGTAATGGTCGTAAGTCATGCCTTGCTTGTTTTGTTGTGCTAGTCTTTTGTTCTGTGAAGATGTCAATATTATTATTTTTATTATTATTTTGACAGGCAGAGTGGACAGTGAGAAAGAGAGACAGAGAGAAAGGTCTTCCTTTGCCGTTGGTTCACCCTCCAATGGCCGCTGTGGCCGGCGCACTGCGCTGATCCAAAGGCAGGAGCCAGGTGTTTATCCTGGTCTCCCGTGGGGTGCAGGGCCCAAGCACTTGGACCATCCTCCACTGCCTTCCCGGGCCATAGCAGAGAGCTGGCCTGGAAGAGGGGCAACCGGGACAGAATCTGGCACCCCGACCGGGACTAGAACCTGGTGTGCCGGCGCCGCAGGTGGAGGATTAGCCTTGAGCCGTGGCGCTGGCTGATGTTACGTTCTTTTCAACCTTTGGGCTGCTGTAATGTTTTCTGTCTCCTTTAAATTTTCTCCTTGCATTCTTGCACTTCTTCACTGATGGATCTTATATTATATGGTTTCAGCTTAAATACAACCTCATCCAGGATATTTTCCTAACTAACTCTCTTCTTTATGCTGATATTATAACAGACTGCGCTATTTCCTTTAGGGTGCTTACTATAATTTGTAATTATATGTTATTTACTTTTTAAAAAATCAATCTCTTCTCTCTATTTCAGGACAAAAGAGGCTATTTTTTAAAATAATACCTTCTTTGTTGCAAAGAGTTAAAACATGAGATAATATCTCCAACATAATTTTTTAGTGCTGGCTCTGTTGACAGTTTGGGCTTTCCTTAAGATCTGATTGCACATTTAAAGGCTGATATGGGTACCCTGTACAATGTAGGATTTTAGCAGTACATCTGGCCTTTATCCACCAGATAACACTAGTTCCAAGCTCCCTCCTTACAGTTAGACAACTACACATGTCTCTAGTTATTGTGAAGTGGAACCTGGGGCAGATGTTAGGGCAACTGTTGAGTAACAGTGCTTCAAAAGATGAAGCTACAATTGTGTAATTATTTTTATTTATATGGGCAAAAATCACATATTGACCCATTGCCTTAGATATAAAAATGAACAGTACAGAATCTGTGAAATTGCCAATGTGTGTTTACCTATAAAAATGAGAACATATGGAGATAGGATTTAGACACTGTAAACATGGCTACTCTACATTCTTTTTATAGCAAATCCTTTTCGATAGTGGTATAAACTGACACAATATTTTTAGGCTTAAATGAAGAGTGCCGCCAGTTATTTATTGATTTGTGAAACAAAGTTTGTCCAGTGATTTTTTCACATTCATTTTGATACCAACACCGTTTATAATTTAGAATTTTGTTTCATTTACCTGGCTACATAAGTTGGTTATTTCTACCAGTAATCTGGATGATTTATTCTATTTTATCAAATAACTAATAAACATTTACATTTTGAGTAGTTTTTTTTCTTTCTTTCTTTTCTTTTCCTTTTTTTTTTTTTTGACAGAGTTAGACAGTGAGAGAGAGACACAGAGAGAAAGGTCTTCCTTTTCTGTTGGTTCACCCCCCAGATGGCCTCGCTGATCCGAAGCCAGGAGCCAGGTGCTTCCTCCCGGTCTCCCATGCGGGTGCAGGGCCCAAGCTTGACTCATCCTCCACTGCACTCCTGGGCCACAGCAGGGAGCTGGACTGAAAGAGGAGCAACCGGGACAGAATCCGGCGCCCTGACTGGGACTAGAACCCGGGGTGCTGGCGCTGCAGGCGGAAGATTAGCCAAGCGAGCCATGGCACCGGCCAAGTAGTTTTTTTTTTTTTTTTCTAGAATTTCTGTCAGCTGGCTGTAATTGAATAGGTATGATCATAGCCCTCGATAGTCTTAGAATATACCTAAAGTCTGTACAAGAGCCATCCAAAGTTTTTGAGTAGAAGAGTGATGAAGTTTTGAATATATTAGAGATAAAGTCACAAGGCTGGAGGCAATGAAACCATTCAAAGTTTTTTTTTTCTTTTTTTTTTTTTACAGCAAACTAAATAAGATTTCTTTTTTTAAACCTGGACACCTTTTATTTAAGGTACACAAACATCATCCATTTCATATATACAAATTTAGAAACAGTAATTCTTCCCACAATACCTCCTCTCTCCCACAATCCCACCCATCCTTCTCCTCTTTCTCCTATTCCCATTCTTATTTTTAACACAGATCTATTTTCAGTTAGCTTTATACGCATAAGATTGACCCCCCCTACACTAAGTCAATAGTTCAACAAATCATATGGAAAAATAAAAAAAAAAATTATTCCTCAATAGTCAAGACAAGTGTTCAAAATCATTGCATCTAAAAGTGTCAATATCACTGCTACAGATAACATTTTAGGTGCTCTGTTAGTTACCACAAATCAGGGGGAACATATGGTATTTGTTTTCTTGGGACTGGCTGATTTCACTAAGCATAATGGTTTCTAGTTGCATCCATTTTGTTACAAATGACAGGATTTCATTTTTAAAAAATGTTATCAGGTTATAATCCTAACTACATAGCTACAGGCTATTTTATTTTAACAATGCAAAGTACTAAAAAAATAAAACCAGAATAATAAGACATACCAAAATCAGATGCAAAATGAAAGTCATGGCTCTAGTCCAGCCTGTCTTTTGAGTTACATTGTGCTGTTCTCTCTATGGATGTGATTTTCAGCTTGACGTGAAGTACCCCAACATTTAGAGACAAAAAATATCTATTTTGAACCTCAAAGTATATGCTAGCTCCATGTATTCATGTACCAGGTTGATATTTAATCACAACATATCCTATCAATTTCACTGTAAGTGGACATGCATTTAGAGCTGTATTAATATATCAAAGTAAAAGAACCCAACTTAATAGCAGGAGAAAGCTTGAAATCCATGTACTATCTGATAGAGAACATTTATTTTTGACATTTTATTCAGATAATACCTCATCACACATGGTTTAAAACTACTCTATAATAATAACAACATAATAAAGCAAATATAACCAGATGTTGAATACTGGTCTTCCAAGTGACAATCAACAAGATCACACTTACCTAATATCTCTCTGATATAAAACCACATTCAAACCTCAGGGGCCACCAAACTCTGCAGCACAGATCTCTCAACTGTGAGCTGTTGGAAGCTCCCAGGCTGAACATTGTTGACTGTTTCCTTCAGACTCTGAACAGCTATAGGGACCTCAGCAGGGGTTGGAAGAACTGATCAGCCTTGGAATAGTGCCAAAGTGTGGACCATGGAGCTCCCAGAGGCCACAGCACCGTTCACTGGCACCAGGGCGTTTTCCATGAGGCTACAGAAAAGCTGGACCATGGTCTAGGCTGGAAAGTCCATTTCCTTGAATGGCCAACTGAATGTCAGTCCTGGAAGAACTCAATTTACTTTTTATCTCTCCCCCTACTCTAAAGGAAGCTCCTTGAGAACACAGATCAAATCTGTCTTATAAGTCACAGGAAAGTCAAGACCAACTCCTTGTCTTGTGCCCAACAGATACTCAGTAAGTTCTTATGGGTCAGTGGGACTAGACATACTGTTTTGACAATTTGCTATCTGATTACATTCAAAGTATAATCAAAAGTTACATCCTCTGTGTGTTTGCTTTTTTTTTTTTTTTTTTTTTTTTTATTTTTTTTTATTTTTTTGACAGGCAGAGTGGACAGTGAGAGAGAGAGACAGAGAGAAAGGTCTTCCTTTGCCGTTGGTTCACCCTCCAAAGGCTGCCGTGGCTGGCGCGCTGCGGCTGACGCACTGCGCTGATCCGAAGCCAGGAGCCAGGTGCTTCTCCTGGTCTCCCATGGGGTGCAGGGCCCAAGGACTTGGGCCATCCTCCACTGTACTCCCTGGCCACAGCAGAGCTGGCCTGGAGAGGGGCAACCTGGACAGAACCGGTGCCCCGACTGGGACTAGAACCCGGTGTGCCGGCGCTGCAAGGCGGAGGATTAGCCTAGTGAGCCATGGCGCCGGCATGTTTGCTTTTAAACTTTAAATCTCCAATTAAGGGCCTCAGTGAATTCAGACCAATTTGGGAATGAGAAAGATAAATCATGTATTTGAGCCATAATCCTCTAAATTAGGCTATTTTGTCTTATAGAAGAGTAAATCAGAATGATTCATTTAGAAAACCATTTGAGAGGCTGGCGCTGTGGCTCACTTGGTTAATCCTCTGCCTGTGGCCGGCATCCCATATGGGCCCTGGGTTCTAGTTCCAGTTGCTCCTCTTCCAGTCCAGCTCTTTGCTGTGGCCCAGGAAGGCAGTGGAGCATGGCCCAAGTGTTTGGGCCCCTGCACCCGCATGGGAGACCAGGAGGAAGCACCTGTCTCCTGGCTTCAGATCGGTGTAGTTCTGGTCTTATGTGTTGAGGCTGTAGGTTAATTCACTACCTGTGACGCCAGCATCTCATATGGGCTCTGGTTCGAGTCCCGGATGCTCCTCTTCCAATCCAGTTCTCTGCTATGACCTGGGAAAGCAGTAGAAGATGGGCCAAGGCCTTGGGCCCCTGCACCCAGTGGGAGACCCAGAAGAGGCTCTTGGTTCCTGGCTTTGGATTACTGCAGCTTCGGCCATTGCAGCTATTTGGGGAATGAACCAGCAGATGGAAGACCTTTCGCTCTGTCTCTTCCTCTCACTGTCTGTAACTCTAGTGCTCAAAATAAATAAAATCTTAAAAAAATGCATAAAATTAATATCTGTTAATTAGGTCTGTTTATCATGGGTATAATTTTATTACATTCTTGTGGAATATGTGACTTACTCTTTTTTCAATCTATTTCACACTTACAGTCTACACGCTTTGCACTTTGTGTGTGAGAACCTGCACAAATCTCTAGTTTAAGCATTGTTCCTTGGATCAGTCACATCCCACTCCATCTGCAACTGTGATGTCATAGTCTCTTCTGAGCCTGTTTTAGGTCTTTTGATTTATTGCGTAATGAATGTTTTCCTTTTGTTCTCTCTTTTAGTTCATCAGAAACATCTTTCCTGTCTTATATATGTTTTCCTATCTTTTTCTCTCTGATTTTTATAAACCAGACAAAAAACAATTGGAGCCAATTGAGTGCCAGGTTACTATAAATACAATGATGGAAGACCATAGAAGGCTATACAAATTGAGACATATAAAGGACTTTAAAGATTAGTCCATCTTCTGATTTTGAAGTTGCAAATCAGGAAGTCAGCAGTCACCAGGCTTTTTAGAAACAAAGTAAAAAAAAAAATCCAAATTTCCCAAATCTCAGAATCCATACTTTTGTCTCCCATTGTAAGGAAGACAATTTAGGAATTTTATCTTGGTTTTACTGTCTTTAAGTCATCCAATAGGACCTTTGAATATTCAATGTTCTTTGTCTTCCAAAAGTGCCCAGTCATTCCATTCCTGCTCTTTCCTCCATGTCTAGTGTTCAGCAAACTTCCCATTAATGTGTGGGAGGTCTGAGAATCCAATTACAGGGTGACTTAAGACTTAACTGTACTTAGGCTACTTACCCCAGGCATATTTGTACTGCTGTGTTCAGCCCTGGAGATGAGCTTAATGCAATAAAAACAGTTTTTTTTTTTTTTTTGACAGGCAGAGTGGACAGTGGGAGAGAGAGAGACAGAGAGAAGGTCTTCCACTTGCCGTTGGTTCACCCTCCAATGGCCGCTGTGGCCGGCACATCGTGCTGATCCGAAGCCAGGAGCCAGGTGCTTCTCCTGGTCTCCCATGGGGTGCAGGGCCCAATGACTTGGGCCATCTTCCACTGCATTTCCGGGCCACAGCAGAGGGCTGGCCTGGAAGAGGGGCAACCGGGACAGAATCTGGTGCCCCGACTGGGACTAGAACCTGGTGTGCCGGTGCCGCAGGCGGAGGATTAGCCTATTGAGTCACAGCACCGGCTCAAGAATAGGATTTAATGGGAGGTCCCAGGGTAAAAACATCCTCTTGTGGTGGTAACTAAGTTAAAAAAACCTGTGCACAGAATGGCAGTGATAACATCATGGATAAGGCAACTGCTGATGTCAGACACTGTACTATGGTAAAAGCTTAGATTACCATGTTGAATTCTCAAAGTAACCCTCTGAGGCTGAATATAACTCAATTCTCACTTTACAGATGCAGAAACTGAGGTGCAGAAATGCTGAGAACATTGCCCAGGTAATCAGTTGAGATGTGGCCAAACAGGAATATGAGAAGCTCAACTCAAAGGAACTGCAGAACTCTTCCTCCCTGTACTGTATATCAGACTAAGTGATTTCTCCTCCTTTTCTTTTGAGAACACGACCACATCCTCTTTGTGATGCCACCGAGGAACCAGCAGGGGACATAATGAGTCAGTGTCCTGGGCTCCCTTTTTCTGGGACAGTGGTCATTGCAGAGAGATAGTTGTTCCTCAAGAACAGCAGCCAACTACATTTCTTAATAACTGAAATGTTTTCCCCTGTAGTCCTGATCCCTCGGGCTTCCAATTTCTCTTATTGTTAGAACATGAATAGTTTCCTCCTGCCTCTTAGAACTTATTTCCCACAGAACATTGGAGGATGGGGAATTAAGGTTCTTTCCTTCCTGCTGAGAGTGCATGTGTATTTCCAACAAGTTCTTACTGCACTTTGGAGTAGGCTGTCCCTGGACTTACGAAAAGGATCTGACTTGAGAGTGTAATAAGTGGTTGGAATCGTAGCTGTTTCTCTCTCAGGAACTGTAGAATCACTCAGGAAATGACCACATGACACCAGATGTTGAAGTTGAGAAGCATTCCTATTGCTCCTCGGTGATGCAGGCTCCAAATGCCCACACTTAGTGCCAAATAAGATCTCCTCACCCAGGCCTAAGCTCCATGCACCCATAGTATGACTGTAACTTCTACTTTTACAAACATCAGTGTCGATTAGTGTTCCAGCATCATGTGGAACACACTGAGTGAACTCCTGCAGGAAAGCATAGTAAATTTGCTTTTTGTGTCTATAGTGTTTATTTTGTTGTCTTTCTAAATAACAGAATGCCTTAAGCTATCAAGCATGTTTTGTAGTACTGTTCATTAAAATAAAGAGTTATCTGCTCTGATGTTCAAGTTGTGTAGCCTAAAATGAACACTGGGCAGAGTTTTTTCTGGATTGAGCTAACAGGAACATTGTCTCAGGATCTCACCAACGGGAAACTATATTCTCTTTCTAAGAGTTTGTTATGGTATCCTTCTAACTTCAAAGTTAAATATAGTTTTTTAGAGAATAGACTGACATCCTATTGATTCCTGCATTTATTCCTATCAAGAAGCATTGTTAAGAATTACTTAGGCCGGCGCCGTGGCTCAATAGGCTAATCCTCCGCCTTGCAGTGCCGGCACACTGGGTTCTAGTCCTGGTCAGGGCACCGGATTCTGTCCCGGTTGCCCCTCTTCCAGATCAGCTCTCTGCTGTGGCCCGGGAGTACAGTGGAGGATGGCCCAAGTGCTTGGGCCCTGCACCTGCATGGGAGACCAGGAGGAAGCACCTGGCTCCTGGCTTCGGATCGGCGCAGTGCGCCAGCCATAGAGGCTATTTAGGGGGTGAACCAACGGAAGGAAGACCTTTCTCTCTGTCTATCTCTCTCTCACTGTCTAACTCTGCCTGTCAAAAAAAAAAAAAGAATTATTTAGGATCTGTTTTTAAGCACTCAAGTCAATGGCTTCTGCCATGTAATTTTGAACTACTTGGGTTCTGGATGGTGGACAATAACATGACTACATAAAAATCACACTCACCTTTCTGACTGCTGTCTACAGCTTCTGAGGAAAACTTGATCACAAAGACCCCAGGGTGACTCAAAACTGAGCAGCACTCTTTTTTACTTAGGACTTAAGCGTCAGTATTTCTCTTCAGCCCCACAGTTGCATTCACCGGCGAGTCTGTGAATGGGAAGAAATCTAGCTCTTGACCCCACAGCTCCTATAGCGACCTTCCCCAAGTGTCCTTTACCTTCATCAAGTCTTAACAGGATAGCGAATAGAGGAGAATGTCTGTCCTTCATCCTGTGGAAAATGCTCATATAGTTTGCTTAGTTGAGAGAATTAAATACTGCTGTGATGGTGAGGAACTTTCTTTGTTTGGAGCAAAGTCCCTGAAAATTATGTATGGAAAAGGGTGGCCTAAGTGATGTCTGTTTATCTCCATCAAGTGTTTGGGGATTATTTCAGTAAAGTAACGAAAGGACCCTTGGGGTCCAATTGAGACATCTCTAATGAAGCTGTAGTGAATGCACTTTAATAAACTTTGGGAGCAAGCATTACCCTGCCATCAACGGGGACTCTGTCCCTGGAGAGAGGAAGATGCAGGAATAGCACCAGAAACAGGTCAGGTGCACCACAGTGTGTCAGAGGAGAACCAAGTTTTGATTCCTTTTCTGTGTTTGGGTTGGTTGGGGAATTCTCCAGCAGAGCTCAGAGCAGCAGCGGGTCAGGGGCGTCCTGAGAGAATCATATGTGAGTGAGTGCAGACCAGCTCTGCTGTAGAAGAAGGAGCTCCTCCCGGGGTGCTGGGCACTGTCAGCCTCATGTGTTGTCCATTCACGTGATTGAGTTTGCTGTCAGGGGTGGCCGTGGGCTGTTGAAGGCCCATGGACTCATATGGTCCGGCCCAGCCAAGTCAACTAGGCGACTCCTAATTCAGTACATCTCCAGCAGGCTAATCTTCAGGTTGATGATTCAGAATGGCTTGTGCATGATGTTGTGAATGTGCAAATGGCCCTGGTAGAGAACAGGTTCCCTGCCCCTGTTCCTTGGGAGACTGAGTGTTCCTTCTCCCATGGCTGCAATAAACGTTCCTGCCTGATTGTTTTATTTCTGCGAAGCAGGAAGAAGGAAAAACTAATTGATCAAGGTGCATTTGGACATTCCTAGATTGATTCCCACTCTTGGCTAGCTAAGAGTTATCATGAATGAGTGTTGAATTTTACCAAGGATTTATATGTAGTAAGTTCAAATATCTAGTAATAGAAAGCTGGCATATTTCATAGCACACCATTTTGTTCCTTTTGTTTTCTAGAGCAATAAAATGATACTAATGGATTTGCTAATATCAAGGATTTTCATCCTTGATATCAACCCATGCTCAGTCATTATATTTGTTAAAACAGAAAAAATTCCAATTTATACATTTTTTAATCATTTTGTTGTATGTTTTCCAAAATTTAGACTACCTTTTAATTTTCTTTTTTTTAAAGATTTATTTTATTTTTTGGAAACCTGAAGTTACAGAGAGAGGTAGAGACAGAGCAAGTGAGAGAGGTCTGCCAGCTGCTGTTCACTGTAAACAAGGCATCATCAGTCAGAGCTGAGCCGACCCAAAGCCAGGAGCCAGGATCTTCCTCCAGGTCTCCCACATGACGCAGGGACCCAAGCACTTGGGCCGTCCTCTGCTGCTTTCCCAAGTGCATTAGCAGGGAGCCAGATCAGAAGTGGAGCAGCTGGGAATCCAACCGGTGCCCCTATGGGATGCTGGCAGTACAGGCCAGGGTTGTAACCTGCTGACCATAGCACTGACCCCTTAATTTTCCTTTATGAGCTGATGTTACATGATTTTGGGCTTCAGGTTATATTAGCCTTATAAAATCAATTAAGAAGTTGACTTTCTTTCTGTTCCTGGAAATATTTTATTTCTCTGAAATTACCTGTTCCTTGAGAAGTTGGTAGGACCCAAGTTTAAAATATGTGAGCCTGATATTTGCTTTGTAGGAAGATTTAAAGTATTGGTTAGGGGCTGGCACTGTGGCTCGGCCGATTGGCACCCCAGCCTGCAGTGTTGGCATCCCATAAGGGTGCCGGTTCAAGTCCTGGTGACTCTTCTTCCGAGCCAGCTCTGGTATGGTCTGGGAAAGAAGTAGAGAATGGCCAAGGTCCTTGAACCCTTTTCTGGCGTTGGAGGTCCAGAAGAAGTTCCTGGCTCCTGGCTTCAGATTGGCACAGCTCCAGCCATTGCGGCCAATTGGGGAGTGAACCAGCTGCCTGCTATGGCCTGGAAAGAGGTAGAAGATGGCCCAAGTTCTTGGGACCCTGCCCAAGACCTGGAATGAGCTCCTGGCTTCCTGTGGGCCAGCTCCAGCTGAAGTGTTCATTTGGGGAGTGAACCAGTGGATGAAAGACCTCTCTCTGTCTCTCCCCTGTCTCTGTAACTCTTCCTCTCATGTAAATAAATAAATCTTTTAAAAAAAAAAAAAAAAAAAGCATTAGGATTCTATAAATCAGTTAGTGGAGAGCCAGGATGGACAAGCTGGGGTGAGAGTGTCTAGAATCTTGCTGGGACCTGGCAGTGAAAGTTGGACGGCTGGAAAATGAACTTAAATGTCGGGGACTCAAGTTGAGAATGTTGGGGCCGAGTGAAGGGAATCCTAGGACAGGCAGCGTGGCAGTGAGAACAAGGGAGAGAGGGGGCAGGTGCGCCAGGAGAGGAGGGCTGGTGGGCCAGCCTTGGAACCCTGGGATCGCTGTCCACCTGCCCCCTCCCTTTCCTCTCAATCAGAGGGCTGGAGAAGGGATCCCCAGGTAGCCTGGGGACTACATTCAGGGCCAGACAAGTGCAGGAAAGGTCAGAAGGAGAAGGAACTGTTGTGCAGCTTTGGTCCTGGAGAGATCAGGAGGCGGGGCAGGCTGAGTCCAGGGTTGCCTGGCGCCATCCTTAGCGCAGGCTGGGTTCACGTGTGTATGACGCAGCCCTCCTCACACTCCCTGGAACTCTGGTGGAACATCCGAGGCTTCTCGTCAGTGGGGCAGCATGCGCGGCGCTGACAAGTATTCCTGGTCCGTAGGGGCGTTCATCCCCGCGGTGGGTTGGGGTCAGCTCGGGCTCTGTTGATGTCTATGAGGTCTAAGAGAATGGCTGTGGGCCTCAGAGTAGTGACCTGGATCTTCCTGCTTTTCCATGCCTCTCAATGGTGGAACCTGATGCTTTCTTAGATAGTTACCTGTTTCACCCTGGTATCCAAAGTAATTTGCATAGCATTGAAAATTTTTTATTAAATGAGCCATTTTATGATTATTTCCCATGTCAGTGAATTTCTTAGATGTATATTCATAAATAAATCCTGTGTAAAACCTTTGTGCATTTTGCAAAAGATAACTAAGAAGAAAGCCCTCCATGAACTGCCCTCCTGGTTACAGAATGGATAATTGTCCCAACCTTCAAAAGCCTCACTGAACTCTCCTCATCATGTTCACCTTTCTCTGCCTTCCCTATGACACAAGTACACCCCTGAGTGTTACCAAGTGTCCCCACTTCCTTATTTTTGGTTGTGTTTCCCTCAGCATATGCAATATTGATTATGTTGTCTGTTTTTTTTTTTATAATGCTGGGACAATTGGCTATCCATTCACAAAATGTCTTTAGATCCTAATTCAGACCACATACAAATATTAAGTAAAAGCTGGATCAAAGAACCTACCATTAGATGCAATGAAATATAGCAAAAAACATGAAAATCTTTGTAAACATAGGCAAGGCAGATATTTCTTAGAAATGATACTGAAAGCACACTTGTTAAAGAAAAAAAAGAGTAAGCAGAATTAGAAATTAAGAACTTAATACTTCAAATGACACCAGTCAGTTAATGAAAATGAAAAACAAACAAAACCTCCAAGAATCAAGCCGTCAATTAAGAGCAATTATTTACAAATCATGTAACTGATAAGGGACCTGTATAATATATAAGGAACTCTTATAATTTAGTAATAAGATAAATCATCTAATTTAATAACCAGGACTAGGTTTGAATAGAAATTTCAGTAAAGAAATTCGGAAACAGGTAAATTCACAATCATGAAAATTTGCTCAACATCACCAGCAACCAGGGAACTACAGCGTAAATCCACATTAAGGTGCCACCACATGCTCATGAGAATGGCTTAATAAAAATTAGTCTTTGGTGAGTATGTGAAGGAAGTGTTGGTAGGCATGTGCACACTCTGCTGGTGTAAGGTTGACTTTGCAATCATTAAGTAAACTGAAAGTGGATCTTTGTGAAAATTGAGTGCGAATGTGGGGAAGGGCAGTGCGATGGTGTAGTGGGAAAAAGCCCTGGTCCTTTCTTCCTCCGTTGTCTAGCACTGTAACCCTTCATAACAGCCTTTGCTGTACCTGCTCCACCCTCCCGCACCTGTACGTCCCTAGGTGCTAAAATGTCTCTCTCTCTCTCTTTTTTTTTTCTTTCCTTCTCTTACTGGAACTCCTGTTCTGTGTGGTTAGGGAAGATTGGTGAACACAATCATGTTATAGTTAAATGATTACTAACTTAAGGTTTACCGTGCTTAGTATGAAAATTATCTCTCAAGAGCATTGTGGTTTAATTCACAAAGTTTGTTAAGTAAATACTACTTCTGTTTTTTAACCTTTAAAGAATTTTTATTAAGGGAACAAATTTCATGTCTTTTACTATATTCAGCTTTATGGCATATCGATACTCCCTATGCCTTGGTGGCAGGTCCTTTGAGTGTAAGATTATTCCATTTGGTCCTTATCTAACAGCAAGCACACCAATGTTCTGTTTTATAATTGGAACACTTCTCTGAGAACTGAGGGCTGATTGTTTATTTATTTGTTTTTAGCTGGATTAATTATAGTTTGAAACAGTATTAAATAATAATCTTTGCTGCCTTCCTCCTACAATTAGTGCTTTAAATTAATATTAGTAGATAATCCTTGCTAACTTAGTCTAAGCAATATTACCTATTCACATTGTCACTTTAGTAGCTATAAAAGTGATTAAGACAGTTCTTTTTTCCTTCATCCACTCTCTACTTAGTGAATTTTTAAATAAATTTCTGACACTTTGACTTACTTGTTTTTGGGACAAACTTAACTTAGTTTTCATTTGGGACAGAGGCTGCCAATGGCCCGGATTGTTTAGGTTCAAGGAGAGTCTGAATGCTATAATTCCCAAGAAAGAGTCAAAAGGACTTAAATAATAGGTAGATAATAAAGTGAAATCCCTGTATAGTCATTTGTAATACTGATATCTGATTTCTTGATGTTCGTGAATATTATTGGATGGATATGTCCTTTCTACAGCTTTTCATTTACCTGTTTCTGTAGTAATAATCTCTTTCATGGTAGTTATTGCTAGGATAAAGGATAAAGTGACCACCGGAGGAAAATGATAATTTCATGTTCCTTCAGGATAGGAACTTACTAAAAATGATTGTCAAACTCCATTTGGAAGTATCACTTAGAGCTAACAAAAACAGATTTAACAACTTATTGATTACATTCACCCTCTGTCTGTGTTTAGGCCATGTAGAAAATTGCATCATAACAATTGCACCTTATTTTGGTTAAAGCTCTTGTTTAGGAGTCCTTGAGAAAACCAAAGTTCGAGGGGCATCAAGATGTTCAGGTGCCTTGTGTGTGCTTCCTTCTGCACTCTTGAGTTCCACTTATGTCAGCCCCCGGCTTCACCCTGCACAGAATGCATGGATGTGGGCTCATGTGCACACGCATACAACTCACACATTCACACCCACCTGTGACAATGGACAGTCTGACGGTAGACAGTTCAAGAGACAATTCTAGCTTAGGGTTTCATTGCCTCTAGTAGTAGATCAGGCTCACTACCCCTCTTCTTCACAGAGTCTGATACCAAAGGCGTCAGATGCAACATCTCCTGTTTCCTCTGTTCAGTGGGAGAGAAGTGTGGTGTAGAGACAAAGGAATATCTCTTCCTAGTTTGTCTGAGGAGCTCACCCGAATTTCCTGGGCAGGGAGGCAGGCTCCCCGCCAATTTCTACAGTAACAACCATAGCATTGTATTGCCACCAGTGCACAGGGAACCTCTGCTTGAACAACAAATAGTCCTTGGTGACCAAGTTTCAGAAGTGACTAATGAATCAGTGGCAGTCTCATCAACAATGTGAAAATGCAGTTAGCAATGGGGCAACATCCTCAGAGACCTTCAGGGTGGTCTGATGTCATCTGGACTGTTTTGACTTCCTTGTTGAATCTTTGTCTCTCCTTGGATTAGACACTGTGCCTGTGTGTGTGTATACATATACATATATATTTGATATAATATTTATCTTTAATGTAAATTTTATGTAAAGTGTAAAAAATAGCCTTTCTTATATTAGAGTTGAGGACCATAAGGAGCAGAGAAGTGACCCATGAGAATGCCCCACAGCAGTGGTGCAGGTTTTGAGGGATAGTTTATCTCTACACAAAGATCCTGCTTCTTCAGCATTCTTTTTTTTTTTTTTTTTTTTTTTTTAATTAAACTTTTATTTAATGAATATGAATTTCCAAAGTATAGCTTATGGGTTACAATGGCTTCCCCCCTCCCATAACTTCCCTCCCGCCCGCTACCCTCCCCTTTCCCGCTCCCTTTCCCCTTCCATTCATGTAAAGATTCATTTTCAATTCTCTTTGTATACAGAAGATCAGTTTAGTATATATTAGGTAAAGATTTCAACTTTTTGCCCATATAGCAACATCAAGTGAAAAAACTACCATTGGATTACTAATTATAGCATTAAATAGCAATGTACAGCACATTAAAGACAGAGATCCTACATAATTTTTTTTTCAAATTAATTAATTTTCTATGCCATTTCCATTTTAACACCAGGTTGTTTTTTTTTTTTTTCATTTCCAATTCTCTTTATATACAGAAGATCACTTCAGTATATAATTAGCAAAGACCTCATCAGTCTGCGCCCACACAGAAACGCAAAGTATAAAAATACCGTTTCAGTACCAGTCATAGCATCACTTGGCTTTAGACGACACATTAGGGACAGATCCCACATGGGGTGTAAGTACACAGTGACTCCTGTTGCTGATTTAACAATTTGACACTCCTGTTCATGGCGTCAGTAATCTCCCTAGGCTCTAGTCATGAGTTGCCAGGGCTATGGAAGCCTTTAGAGTTCGCTGACTTTGATCTTATTCCGATAGGGTCATAGTCAAAGTGGAGGTTCTCTCCTCCCTTCGGAGAAGGGTACCTCCTTCTTTGATGGCCCCGTTCTTTCCACTGGGATCTCACTCACAGAGATCATTCATTTAGGTCTTTTTTTTTTTTTCCATGATATCTTGGCTTTCCATGCCTGCTATACTCTCATGGGCTCTTCAGCCAGATCTGAATGCCTTGAGGGCTGATTCTGAGGCCAGAGTGTTGTTTAGGACATCTGCCATCCTATGAGTCTGCTGTGTATCCCACTTCCCATGTTGGATCTTTCTCTCCCTTTTTGATTCTATCAGTTAGTATTAGCAGATACTTGTCTTGTTTGTGTGATCTCTTTGAGTCTTAGACCTATCAGAGCTATCAATTGTGAGCTGAAATTGGTCACTTGGACTAGTGCGATGGCATTGGTACATGCCATCTTGATGGAATTGTGTTGGAATCCCCTGGCACGTTTCTAACTCCACCATTTGCGGCCAGTCCGATTGAGCATGTTCCAAATTGTTCATCTCCTCCCTCTCTTTTTCCACTCTTAGATTTAACAGGGATCACTTTTCAGTTAAAATTTAAACACCTAAGAATAATTGTGTGTTAATTACTGAGTTCAACCAATAGTACTAGAACAACAACAATAACAACAAATACTAAAATGGATAAAGTATTACATTGTACATCTAAAGTCAGGACAGGAGCTGATCAGTTCATTGTTGCTTATAGTGTCCATTTCACTTAACAGGTTTCCCCTTTGGCACTCAGTTGTCACCGATCAGGGAAAACAAATGATATTTTTCTCTTTGGGACTGGCTTAATTCACTCAGCATGATGTTTTCCAGATTGCTCCATCTTGTTGCAAATGACTGGGTTTCGTTGTTTCTTACTGCTGTATAGTATTCTATGGAGTACATGTCCCATAATTTCTTTATCCAGTCTACTGTTGATGGGCATTTGGGTTGGTTCCAGGTCTTAGCTATTGTGAATTGAGCTGCAATAAACATTAATGTGCAGATGGCTTTTTTATTAGCCAAATTAATTTCCTTTGGGTAAATTCCAAGGAGTGGGATGGCTGGGTTGTATGGTAGGGTTATGTTCAGGTTTCTGAGGAATCTCCAGACAGACTTCCATAGTGGCTTAACCAGTTTGCATTCCCACCAACAGTGGGTTAGTGTCCCTTTTTCCCCACATCCTCTCCAGCATCTGTTGTTGGTAGATTTCTGAATGTGAGCCATTCTCACCGGGGTGAGGTGGAACCTCATTGTGGTTTTGATTTGCATTTCTCTGATTGCTAGTGATCTTGAACATTTTTTCATGTGTCTGTTGGCCATTTGTATTTCCTCTTTCGAAAAATGTCTATTGAGGTCCTTGGCCCATCTCTTTAGTGGGTTGTTTGTTTTGTTGTTGTGGATTTTCTTGATTTCTTTGTAGATTCTGGTTATCAATCCTTTATCTGTAGTATAGTTTGCGAATATTTTTTCCCATTCTGTTGGTTGCCTCTTCACTTTCCTGACTGTTTCTTTTGAAGTACAGAAACTTCTCAATTTGATGCAATCCCAAATGTTAATTTTGGTTTTGACTGCCTGTGCTGTTGGAGTATTTTCCAGGAAGTCTTTGCCTGTGCCTATATCTTGCAGGGTTTCTCCAATGCTCTCTAATAATTTGATGGTTTCGGGTCGTAGATTTAAGTCTTTAATCCATGTTGAGTGGATTTTTGTGTAAGGTGATAGGTATGGGTCTTGCTTCAAGCTTCTGCACGTGGAAATCCAATTTTCCCAGCACCATTTATTGAATAGACTGTCCTTATTCCAGGGATTAGATTTGGATCTTTGGTCAAATATAAGTTGGCTGTAGATGTTTGGATTGATTTCTGGTGTTTCTATTCTGTTCCATTGGTCTATCCATCTGTTTCTGTACCAGTACCATGCTGTTTTGATAACAACTGCCCTGTAGTATGTCCTGAAATCAGGTATTGTGATGCCTCCGGCTTTGTTTTTGTTGTACAGGATTGCTTTGGCTATTCGAGGTCTTCTGTGTCTCCATATGAATTTCAGCATCGTTTTTTCTAGGTCTGAGAAGAAGGTCTTCGGGATCTTAATGGGTATTGCATTGAATGTATAAATTGCTTTTGGGAGAATAGACATTTTGATGATATTGATTCTTCCAATCCATGAGCATGGAAGATTTCTCCATTTTTTGGTATCCTCTTCTATTTCTTTCTTTAAGGTTTTGTAGTTTTCATCGTAGAGATCTTTAACGTCTTTGGTTAAGTTTATTCCAAGATATTTGATTGTTTTTGTAGCTATTGTGAATGGGATTGATTTTAGAAGTTCTTCCTCAGCCGTGGCATTGCCTGTGTATACAAAGGCTGTTGATTTTTGTGGATTGATTTTATATTCTTCAGCATTCTAAACTAGCTCCTTGCCCCAATGTTTGGTAGGCTTACCAGTATTTAATTTCCAAACTTAATGTACTTGTAGTGCTACCTGTCTGTATTTTCATCCTTTCCCTTTCTATATATATATATATATATATATATATATATATATATATATATATTTTATGGACAAGCAATGAAACTAACTTTGGTGTTTGAAGCAACAGAATGGTGTATCCTAAGCACTGAATACATAATTGCTTGTTCCTAGAATGCTTTTCGTGCTTTGCTTCAACTTATTGCTACTCAGTGAACTGGAAAAAAAAATCTTTTCCTTTGCCTATTTCTGTTATGGTTTCTGGACTCTCTTCGTCTGGCTACTTGTTGTGAACGGTGACTCCAGAGCCTTAAGTCAGCAGGCGAGAGTATCCATGCTGTGAAGATGCCATGTACTCAGTTCCACAGATTCAGCAAATTCAGCCTGATTTTTCAGCAAACTCTGATTGTGACCCAAGACGTGTCCAGAAGGAGTACACAGGCTGGAAGCAGTAAACATTACATCTCAGGGCCATTATAGTCATAATTCACGATCCCCTTATTTGAATCATTACACTCCCACCCTTTTGGAGCATGGGAATGTAATGGATGCCTTTACTCAATGACCAGGTCTGTTGACCATCAGAAGGCCTCTTCAATTTCTAATGTCACGTATAAGCACAATATAAATCTGTTTTTTTTTCTTTTAAAAAATTTAAAAAAAGTTATCTTTATTTGAAAGGCAGAGTTACAAAGAGGCAGTGGCAGAGAGAGAGAGGTCTTTCATCCACTGGTTTGCTCCCCAAATGGCTTCAATGGCCAGAGCTGTGCTGATCTGAATCCAGGAGCCTGGAGCTTCTTCCAGGTCTCCCATGCGGGTGCAGGGTCCCCAGGGCTTGGGCCATCTTCTACTGCTTTCCCAGGCAGTATCAGAGAGCTGGATCAGGACTTGAACCAGCACTCATATGGGATGCCAGCACTGCAGGCGGTGTTTTTTTCCCACTACGCCACAGTCCTGGTTCCTTAAATTTAGATTATACCCAAAGGCATAATGTTCCCCTAAAAGAAAAGTTCAACAAATCAAAATCAATAAAGATCATAGTTCAGCAGAAACACAGACAAAGGCTATAAACAATAACCTTTTTTTTTTTTTTGACAGGCAGAGTGGACAGTGAGAGAGAGACAGAGAGAAAGGTCTTCCTTTTGCCGTTGGTTCACCCTCCAATGGCCGCCGCGGAAGGCGCGCTGCGGCCGGCGCACCGCACTGTTCCGATGGCAGGAGCCAGGTGCTTCTCCTGGTCTCCCATGCGGGTGCAGGGCCCAAGCACTTGGGCCATCCTCCACTGCACTCCCGGGCCATAGCAGAGAGCTGGCCTGGAAGAGGGGCAACCGGGACAGGATCGGTGCCCCGACCGGGACTAGAACCCGGTGTGCCGGCGCCGCAAGGCGGAGGATTAGCCTGTTGAGCCACGGCGCCGGCCTAACAATAACCATTTGTAAAAGATACTCGACTTCACTCATATAATCTTTTCCTTCTGTATCAATCTGTTTTGTTTAAACCTGACTCAATATATGTATTCACTCTCTAAAAAGGTACATAACCAACAACGGAACACAAGATTACTCAGGCAACTGACTGGTTGTGTCTGGACGTAAGTCTTCTTTTTAACTTCTGAATAAGCTCCCACTTTGATTCTCAAACCAGACTCATTGTCTCATCAGCAGTGTGTTGATTTTGGATCTGGGTGATGGTGTGTTACTGCGCTGTCCCTGAAGCAAGTGTCTGCTGTCCCACTTCTCACTCCATTGACTTTCTACCCAGCACACCCACTGTTCCTCTTCTGAGGTATCTCACACTGAGTAGTGTCACATGACACCGCTGTCGTCCCCCTGTTTCTGGAGAAATGTGAAAGTTTGTTGTGGCAGAGGGGATAATCTGAGGTAAAGGAGATATTTTTATGTTTACAGTAAACTAAAAAATTATTCATATTTAAAATTTTAATAATTAATGCAAAAATAATTGTACATATTTATGGGTACAATGCAATGTTTTTGCATACATATATACATTGTGTAATGAATAAATAAAGATAATTGGTACATCCATCACCTCATATGCTTGTCATTTCTTTGTGGTGAAAAAATTTAAAAACCTTTCTTTTAAATATTTTGAAATATACAACACATTATTGTTAATTACTGTTGCCCTACTGTGCATAGAACATTAGAACTTACTGTACCTCTCTACTTGGATTTTTGTACCCATTGACCAGCCTCTCTCCACCCTACCATTTACCCTTTTCATTCTGAGGGCACTTAAAGAATTCATGCAAAAATGGAATTAAAGGATAAGTTTATTTTGGTGTAAAAGAATTTTAAATCCATGAATAGTATTTTTTTCATAATATGCTTTTCCCATGAACTTTCTGGAGATTCTTCATATGTATGATTCTAATCAGGGGTCAATGGTACCTCCATCCATCTTTGTCATTTGTGTCTGCTTTTTGGCCTCATTGCCCATGTACATATTCAGCCTTTGCAATTGTTTGTTAATGTATGTTAGTGGTATTATGGTATATTTCTACTTCCTAGGTTATTAATTTCTTTCATACGTAATAAGTAAAGGCTGAGGACATCCTTTCTTTAATATTTTTAGTTGACACATTTAGGAAAATTATCTTCAAATGTCTGACTGTTGGGTACCAGCTTTGAATGGCACTGGGTAAGGTTGCAGACAGACCCTCTGTGTATTTCTTGAATTATCGATCACAAGTGTCCCTTCCTCAGAGGAGCTGGACTACTTCAAGTACCTGCAGAATTTAGCCAAGTCGTTGGGACTCGACTAATTTTAGGGCAGACAAGTTGCTAAAAGCCTTGAAAGTCCACCTTAAACAGGAAACAAGAAAGGAAAATAGAATCAGTCTAAAGGTAAAACCTCTGCTTCTTCCTGTGAGGAGACTTGAGATGCAGATTAGCAATGAGCAACACGTATGGGGGAGCTGCCTGGCCATGTCACCAAAATGAAGAGAAGGCAGGACAGTTCACGGGTATCCTGACTTCCAGCAGGATCATTCAGACATAACAATGAGTGATTTCACTGATTCCAGAATCTAGAAAGTCAGAAAAACCAGCATCTTGGTACTATAGCAAAAGTTTCCTCTCCACCAGATCAGCAACAAAGGAATGAGAACACAGTTTTCTCAATTTGAGTGAAATATAGAAAACCATGTCTCATTGCCCACCTCCATTTAGAATGTATTTGTCTGAATATTTTTTAATCATACTTTTAAAACCATTTCAGACAGTCTTATAATTTATTCCATTTGTCTGACATAATTTATAAATTCAAGAAGGGACAAAAAGTCTATTTTATTAATCTGCATTTTTTGCTTACTATGTCTTTCTTCCTTCCTAATGTTGCAAGATCTCCCTTTTTATTGTTTTATTTCTGATTCAAGAAATAACTAGAAACTTCTTTACCATTCTTTATGTGTTGGCAACAAATTATCTTAGTTGTCCTTCATCTGAGAATACCTGGATTTCTCTTTCATTCCTAAAGGATATTTGGACACTTTCTTCAGCCTTCATGGTTTCTGATAGAAAATTCAATCATTTTAATGAATTTGCCTCTGTAGGAATAACTTTTATGTCTTTCTTGAAGATAAAACAGATCAAAAGAAAAGCCTTTCCCCTGTAGCTGTAGGATTGAAATTTCTCATTACCAACCTAATCTAATTCTTTGGATGGCTGAATTTCAATGCCAATTCACAATCTCCTGGAGTCATTTAATTTAAATTAGATCACTGACTGGGATCAAAAGCTATCTTGAAGATTGTGAGGGTTCATATATTTAGATTTCACTGATACCCGAATTTTTGCAAAGCCTCTTTGCCAATAGAAGCAGAATTTTCCTATATATTGAAGACTGAAGAAATTGTTGTGAGGTCTTTGATATAGTTTCTATTCAGGGGAATGCTGAACTCCTTCAAGACCCAATCCCACCTTATCTCATTGCTTGGAGTACAATAACCAGATTCAAGTATTGGAAGTTACTTAAGTCAGTTTTGTGGCTACAGTTTGACAGTAAGAGGGTGCCAAAACAAAAAATTTTAACAAAAAATTGTTAAAAATATTGAAAACTTGAGGACTATGTATGAGAATGGGTTGTAAGGGCTTTGGAGCAAGGTAAGAACGGAACATTAGCTTTGGTTGAATTTACCAATATGGCTAGAGATTTTGGACTCAGTGAGTCAGCTCAAGTGTTTGGTAGTGGCTCGCCTTTGACCCATATGAATGCAGTTGAGATTTTTCAAACTTGCTTGCTATGTAATAGCATTAAAAAGAGCTCCTTCCATGAGTTTCCTAGGATGGTGGGATTCTGGAGTGTAGAGGTCAAATGGCAACATTTAAACTCAAGATAAGGTAAGTGTGGTTGTTTCAATGGGCAGCTGAGTTAGGGTGACAATCAGAGAGGCTTGATCTGCAGAGACTTCATGATGTTCTTAGGACTGAAATAGATGTACAACCTGCTAAGGTCTTAGTTAATTTGTGCAAGTTAAAAAGATGTAGGCTGGTGACTTTAAAGAATTGAATTATCAGAGGAGAAGGTCATGGATCTTTAACCAATTCACAGCCCTCAGCCAGGACACAGAATAAAGGAGGAGGCAGGTCTCCATGAGTAAGGAAACTACTGTTCTGTCAAACAATTTTATCCAGTAAAGATTATTCTTGTCTTTCCCCTAGATGAGCAATGACCCTTATAATGTACTTGTGCCTTGGTTATTGGGAATGATTGGACTTTATAGGGACTACTAACTATTACCGAACTGACTCTAATTCCTGGATACTCAAAACACTAATTGTGTTATGGCACACATATTTTGGTTCAGATTCATCTCACAGTATGCCTATTATGTTTCCACTCACTTTCCCTGGTTCAGGAAACCACATTGGAAAGACCATAGTCATCTGACTGATTTCCCTAAGTTATGTGAACTCATATCTGTCTTTCTGCCTGACATTCCCCTCTCAAGAGAAGCAAATCATAAATCTTATGGGGATGGCATGCATGAACGTCTGTCTTCTGTAGCTTCTTCCTGTTGGCACAGAGATATAGAGTTGGTCTTTCATGTTTTTTCTTGCTGTTTATCCTGTGATGTTTGAACACAGACTGAGAAAAGATTGTTTCGCATGATCTATCAGGGGTGGGGAATGTCTGGCCCGTGAACTGTATAAGATACACAAAATCATTTGGTCTTGCCCTGCCAAGGCAACCACAGGAGGAACCTGACTTTCAATAAATCTATAGCAGGCTAATTTTCAGTTGATAATTTTCATGGCCCACAAATGATGTTATAAATATCCAAATGGCCATTGGCAGAAAAATCCTACCCCTGAGCTACAGTGCTGGTCATATAGTCCAACAGGATGACTGCCTGAAGCTGCATGGCTCAAGCTCTGTTAGAGACAAAATGGGCAAGGGCATGAAAATGTATGGTTCAAAGAAAGGTAGTAAGTGTATAGAAGTTACAGGAATGAAGAAGGATAATAACCAGGATCTCTATGTCCAGACATTGAGCCAAGAGTTCCAACTGTGTTAGCCTGGGCCAGGAGTTGTCTGACCTTGTCTAAGAAATGTTGGCATGGTGTTGTACTTGCCTGTTTGATCTCCAAACAGCTTTCTTCTTGAAGTATGATAAAAATGCTTCCTTGGGCAGTGGTTGTCATGTGTAAGTCTTCTTTGTTTTTCCCCTAAGCCTTGCCTTCAAAAATGATTTATTTATTTGAAAGGCAGAGTGACAGATATGAGAGAGAGAGAGAGAGAGATAGAGAGAAAGGGAGGGAGAGAGATCTTCAACCCACGTGGTCACAACCACTAGTTCTGAGCTAAGTTGAAGCCAAGATCCAGGAACTCCATTTAGGATTCTCCCAAGGATGGTAGGGGACCAAGAACTTGGGTCATCTTTGGCTGCATTCCAAGGTACATTAGCAGAAAATTAGATTGGAAGTGGAACAGCTGAGACTTAAACCAGCACTCTGTTATGGGATGCTAGTGTTACAGGCAGCCACTTAACCCACCGAACCACAGCACTGACCCTGACTGTTTTGTAGGATGACCACAACCAAAGATTTGATCTGATTTTGGAAGGTGGAGAGGGAGGCAGAAATCTGGGTGAGAAGTCCAGGGGATTTGTTTTAGAGGTTAGCAAAGATTTTGTTTGTTGAAATCATCCCAGTAGTTTCTGAGGTGACCCCTGCTACCCTGGCCAGGCTGCTAATTCCCATCAGGATGGGGAGCAGAGGGACCGGCTGTCTTAGAGACCAGAGAAGTGGTGTTTAGGGAATTAGCATGGTGGGTGAGGCTTTGGAAATGGGTATAGTAGATACGACTTAGGCTAGATCAATAGCTTCAGTACAAGAATGAAGAGGATTGTTATCTCCTGGAATTGGCATTAGGATATTGTTTTAAATTTCAGATATTATTGGGATCTTTGAGCTTACTAATAACTAAGTAGACTTTTAAGATCTGGCCAGGTATGTCTGAGGCCCAGATTGAGGGTTGGCCTGTAGAACCAACTATTCTCATGGGGCACTGGAAGGTCTGGGATGATATTGGTACCATCATGGTGATGATGCAAATCTGAATGTCCTAATGTCACTTGAAATTATCACTTGCTTAGGATGCCCCTTCCCAGGAGGGACATGGGACGCTTGGTCATTACTAAGAACTGGTGAGAAAATATGGTCTGGGCCCAAATGAAGTATGGGAAGGTGGTGTGTGGACCTCTTAACAGAAAGCATCCTGTTGACTTCCCTTTTTGGGCTGGACTAAAAGGAGGGCTGATCTGAATAGGAGGTTAGAACTGAATAAGCAGCTCCCATATCTAAGAGATAGTTTATGGTCTTACCTGCAACATCAAGGGTTACCCTAGGTTCTGGCCTCTCAATATTGATGATTGGCTCAGGAGCCAGTTAGAGCTAAGGGCTTCCTCAGTTTAGAACCAACAGGGACTGTAATTCTGACACAGGAGGCCCTCAACCTCTGTTTCCAGTGGCATGGTTTTAAGTAGATTGGGCAAGGTTTTCATGGAGGCTGACTTTTGTCAGGACAGCTATTTGCCCAGTACCCTGGATTTCAACATTGATGACTGAGTGCAGACAGGTCTTACTTGGTTTTCTTGATGACAGGTCATTGTGTAGGGTGACTATGAGTTGAACCTTCTGCCTATCTCCACTGCTTCTTTTGCCTAGCTCTTTCCTCTTCCTCTGGTTTTGATTACAGTAGACTATGGAGGCAGTCTTTAGGATGCCTGTCAAGGGGATATTCAGTCCCACCTGTAATTTTTGAAGCTTTCTTTTATTATCAGGGGTGGCCTGAGTTAGAAATCTTTCCTTTACTACTATGTCTCCCACAGAGGAATGTGGATTCAATTCAGTATATTTTGGAAGGTCCTCTGTAAGCCTTTCTACAAAGGCAATTGGCTTTCCCTTGGATTCCTCTTTGGTGACAGTTTGTTAACGTTTATTGGTCATGTCTTGCTATCCCACAATCCTGCCATTATACAAACCACCTTATGATCCCTGTGATTTTGTGTGGCAGGAATATAGTCCTAATTAGAGTCATCCCTTTGCAGGGCTTCATTTGGAATTGGGAACCATTAATTTGGCCTATGCAAAATGCTTGCACAGTCATAGGTATGCTCTACCACTATTTGCCCTTCTGCATAAGTTACGACAGTTATGTCCTTACAGGTAAGGTCAAATATGGTGGCCACCTTATACTGCCTGTCTTTATAAATTTTTGGAAGTCATCAATTAAAATTTTCCATCTCCCTTTTAATTTGGTTAAAGATCTGAATTGAAAAGGGGGCTTGCATTTTGATGGGCCCTGTTGATCCTGTTGCTTCCTACAGAGAGTATATCCCAATGGCATCTGTGCCCAGGGCCATGGGTCAGGCCCATGGAGAGAGGAAACGGGCCTGTATCAGGAAGGGGAGGGTATAAAGAGGTGTTGTTTTTGTCAGACTCCTGGGGTCTTTCATAGCCTGGGGAGCCTAGTTCTTATGGGCACATTTTCCCGGGATGCTGAGTCTTTGGGTTCTGCCTTACAGTAGGCCCTCAGTGGTTGGTTAAGTAACAGTTGCAAGGAGGATGGGTCCAGTTGCAACTCTTACCAAGTTTTTAATTTTTCTCATATTGCAATAAAAACCTGTACATTAGGGACTTCTGTCCATCTATTACATCCATGGCAGCATAGATCTAATTGTAAAACAGAGTTGTAATCTAAGCTCCCATTTTCTGGCCATGATTCTTGGTCCTCTGATATATACCATGGCCAGGCAGTGTTACAGAAGATGATTAGTCACCCCCTTTTTAAGGTCTAGGGATCAAACAGGGACCAGTTTTTGAGAATACATCCTAGTGAAGAGTCCTCTGGGACAAAGGGTCAGTTTCTTATCTGTAAGAGAACAGAGGAGAAATGGGGGCAATGAATCTGGCATTCCTGCTCATTTCCCAAGACAGAAGGGGAGAGAACATGTGTCTTGTTTGGTCTCCCACTTGGGGAAGAGCCAGCAGTTCTTCTCCTGGGCTTATAGAATTCACTGGTCTTTACCATGTAACCCAATATTGACTGTCTCTATCTTTTTTCCTGGGGGCTTTCTCCCATTCAGCAGGACCTCTGATCATTTTTTAAAGACTTATTTTATTTATTTGAAAAGAAGAGTTACAGAGAGAGAGAGAGAGAGAGAGAGAGAGAGGCTTTCCATCCATTGGTTTACTCCCCAAATGGGTACAAGGTCTGGAGTTGAGCTGATTCAAAGCCAGGAGCCAGAAGTCTCCTCCAGGCCTCCCACATGGATACAGGGCCCTAAGGGCCTGGGCCATCCTCTGTTGTTTTCTCAAGCATACTAGCAGAGACCTGGATCAGAAGTGGAGCAGCTGGGACTTGAACCTGCACCCATAAGGGATGCTGGTGCTACGCCCAGGGCCTTATCCCACTGTGCCACAGTGCCGGCCTCAGGACCTCTCACTCATGCTTTGACCTGGTAATACCTAGTAAAACCATGGCGGAAAAGGTCAGTTCTGGAACATCATTCCAAAAGCAGTGGTTTACCCAGGTGCACAGGTATCATTGTTGGTGTTGGTGGGTAGACAGTATTAAAGATTTTTGAAAGAGCCCTAAATTCTTTTTTTCTCATTAAGATTGCAATGATGATTGGTAAAATCCAAACAAGAACAGAATATCTCTATATAGGTATATAACCTCTAAATATTCATATCATATCAATAGCATCTCTACATAAGCACAACCAAAAGTGTAGTGTTTGTCACAACCTGATAATGTGTTCCATACAATACAAATTGGCTTAATTAGCTAATGCCTCTCCATTATAAGAATTACATCCTTTGAAATCTTAGAATTTCATTTAGAACTGTCAAAGACATCAGAGGTTTAAAATGTTTGGCCAAAATAAGATCCCAGAGCATTGTGAAAGCAATAATCATCCATTCAGTCATGGCTCTAGATAAGATTTAATCAGAGTTATAAAGTCTAGATAACAGGATTACTTGGAACAACTTAGATATAGCAGAAAAACCCAGTGGTAAAGAATCAAGTAATCCTGTTATCTAGACTTTCAAGATGCAAGAGCTGACTAAAAGTTGAGGAAAAGAGACACCAGTTAAATGAAAACTGTAAAAAAAAAAAGATAATTTTTGAAGATGGGTTAGGAAAATTAAAGAAATACAGATTTTGGAAATGAAAAGATCGAAAGTTCTTGTGCAACTTTTTCTAGCAGAAAACCTTTTGGCTTTGACAGGGCTGACTGAGATCTGGCATCTGACTTTAGTGGCTGAACAGGTGCAACCCCTCCTCCCCGCTTCCCTGTGTTTGAGTCAGAGAAGAGAGGGTGCTGAACAGACGCTGGGCAGGCCATAAGGACAAGCGAGATGGAGGAGGTTAAAAGAACGAGCAGGCCTTGCTCTCAGTAGGACTGTTCCTAGTGGGCTGGCTGCGGGGAGTGGACAGATGGATGTCTTACAGTGCACCTAGGGAGTGTGGACATTGTGTTGAGGCCAGCGGAATGGCTAAAGCTGTCTTCCCAGGGCCACAACGGACTTTCCCTGTCGTGGGAGTCTTCATGCAGTGAGAGCCCTAATGGCTTGCAATTGCTCATCTGCACCCACAGGGGTGTGCCGAGAAGAGACTCAGGTGGCAGGATGCAGAGGAAGTAAGGTGCAAGGAGAGAGAGAAGTAAGCTGGGAGTGGAGCATTCCCCAAGCCTGCTGGCGCTGCCCCTTGGACTGACCACCTCACTCTTGATCCCTCTTGGCTGGCTTGCCAAAAAGATGCTACCAGTAAGGCCTAAACAGTGGTCGGTCCTCATTCAGAGGAGAGATAGAGAATGGCAGTATGCAAATTAGCGAAATGTAATGACAGATGAGAAGAACAGCTCAGCAGAGGACCGAGTGCCCCACTGGTGTGCAGACTGGTTTGTGCGGGAATAGAGCAAATTTCTTCCTGCCAATTTTCCTCCTCCTCTTCATCTGGAATGTTTGTGGGTGAGAAGATGACTGGGGTATGAGATCTTCCCTGGAATGTTCCTGGGGAAGATGGTTCTGGGGGTGTGGGACACTCCTTACCCCAAGAATATTAGTGGATGGAAAGGTTCCAGGGGTGTTAGACCTCCACCCCCAACCCCAGAAGGATATTGGGCAGGACCTCGATTTGGAGATGTTGGGTTGCTTTCAACACATATTCATGCCCTTTCCCATGTGAACTTTCTTTTTTTAAAAAATTTATTTATTTATTTGAAAGTCAAAGTTACACAGAGAGAGGAGGGGCAGAGAGAGAGAGAGAGAGAGAGAGAGAGAGAGAGAGAGAGGTCCTCCATCAGCTGGTTCACTCCCCAACTGGCCACAATGGCCAGAGCTGTGCCTATGCAAAGCCAGGAGCCTGGTGCTGCTTCCAGGTCTCCTATGCAGGTGCAGGGGCCCAAGGACTTGGGCCATGTTCTACTGCTTTCCCAGGCCATAGCAGAGAGTTGGATTCCCATGTGAACTTCTCATACATGGGGCCTCATGTCTGTCTTTCTTTTTGTCCTAGCAATAGTAGCACTTTAGGATTGGCTCTAGGTGTTCTTGCTAAGTTGTTAAATCTTGAGCTGCTTAATAGTGGGCTTCTGCCAATAATATCTCCCTTATTTGGTATTTATTTATCCTGCACAGAGGTCTAGCATCTTCACAATCCATTGTTAGTTGTGTTCTCTCTCTCTCTCTCTCTTTTTTTTTTTTGACAGGCAGAGTGGACAGTGAGAGAGAAAGACAGAGAGAAAGGTCTTCCTTTGCCGCTGGTTCACCCTCCAATGGCCGCTGCGGCCGGCGCGCTGCGGCCAGCGCACTGCGCTGATCCGATGGCAGGAGCCAGGTGCTTCTCCTGGTCTCCCATGGGATGCAGGGCCCAAGTACTTGGGCCATCCTCCACTGCACTCCCTGGCCACAGCAGAGAGCTGGCCTGGAAGAGGGGCAACCTGGACAGAATCCGGTGCCCCAGGACTAGAACCTGGTGTGCCGGCGCCGCTAGGTGGAGGATTAGCCTATTGAGCCACTGCGCTGGCTAGTTGTGTTCTCTTGATTCCTGCAGTGCATATTACCTATTTTGGTGAAAATCTATTTGCCTTCTGTAAGGAAAAAGTAGTTCCTAGAAATGCTGTGCTTAGACTTGACCCTAGGAATTTTTTAGAAGCCAAGATTTAAGGTATCATCTTCCAGCACATTTGGCTAGGTGAAGACTTTCTATAGTCTCCAGATAGGAGGAAGCTGCTGTGTCCAGCAGGGGGAGTGGACTATTTCTTCAAAGCAGAGAACTCTTGTGCATCTGAGGATTGAAGAATCTCAAGTACAGCCACTTAGACCTGGAGACTTCAGGGAACCAGGATAGAACACAGCCCCAGATTGTTTCCAGTTGAGGACCAAAGGACTGGAACATTTCCACAATAATTCTTACTCATTAGATGAGTGCTGCATCTGGGGAGTTTGATTGCAGGCACTTGTGGCCAGAAATAGAGCTTTCTGCCCAGTGCAGCCTCTGGACATTGCAAGTTAGGGTCAGGCTGGTCTGCGTCATGGAAGGAAGGGCGAGAAGACATGGATGGGGCACCACGGCATTTTCTATGGACTTCATCTCATTACAGAGGTCCTAAGAGTGAATGTGTATTTGTGCATTTAGGAGGGGACGTATAATGCAAGCTATGGAGAAATGCTGGCCAGAAATTCCACTGGATTTTAATGTTACTGCACTTGCATGTTAATTTGAGCAAGAATGCACTGTCTCCTGAGAGGTTGTGTTTCAGAAGAATTCCCACAATGGTTTCCAGGAATGATTGCCTCCTATTTTATTCTAGTGGGAGGCTTACTTGAGAAGGCATAATACGTTTTTTAAAGTCTAAGCTACTGAAACGCTCAGTCTCTTTTCCTGCAATTTCCTAGGCCCTTTCTCTGGAGATAATGAGTATCTCCACACTTTGTTTATGAATTACTATACAAGTAGGTAGCTATTTTTAAATGTACTTAAAAAGAGACATGGAGAATCATTTAAAATTTTTAAAGATATGGGCACTTTGTATAAAGTGGAGCAGCTAAAAAAAAAGTGGAGTAGCTGTTATAAAAAAGAATGAAATGCTACCATTTGTAGCGAAATGGATGCAGCTGGAGTACATCATGTTTAGTGAAATAAAAATAAGCTGGACCCAGAAAGACAAATACCGCACATTTTCCCTTACATGTAGGAGCTAAAATGTAAAAAAAAAGAAGGAGAAGGAGAAGAAAAATCAAATGTCTTTGTGTATCAGTACTGCTGCAAATATAGTTTTGTAGAACATTGTTTTTACCTTTGTGGAACCAGTGGTTAAGAATGTTATACTACTATAGCTTCAATGATCTGTGATTATTTTAAAATGTACTCTATGTGGGTCAAATGGTCATTTTTCCATTCAATTATTGTTTGTAGCCATTGTCTATGTTCTCATTAAACTAGTGTCTTTTTGCTTTTTAATTCTTGGATTTCTTATTTGGTGAAGCAGTTAGCCTTTTCATTGTAATGTAAATTTTTAAACTTTTTTTTTTTTTTTTTTGCGTTTTCCTTGTTTATTTGACAGAGTTATAGACAGTGAGAGAGAGCAACAGAGAAAGGTCTTCCTTCCATTGGTTCACTCCCCAAATGGCTGCTACGGCTGGCACTGCACCGTTCTGAAGCCAGGAGCCAGGTGCTCCTCCCTAGTCTCCCATGTGAATGCAGGGACCCAAGGACTTGGGCCATCCTCTACTGCCTTCCTGGGCCACAGCAGAGAGCTGGACTGGAAGAGGAGCAACCAGGACTAGCACCCGGTGCCCATATGGGATGCTGACGCCGCAGGTGGAGGATTAACCAAGTGAGCCACGGCACTGGCCCCTGTAATATAAATTTAAAATATGTTATCTCAAAAACTAAGAAAAAAAAAAAAGGAAGAAAAGGAGAAGGAAGGAGGGTGTGAGGAAGAAACGGGGAGAGAGGGAATATCATTATAAGGAATGTATCTACAAAGCACATTGAATCTGTTAGAAACTAATTAAAATTTAAGATAACAAGAATTAAAATATAAAATGCAGCAGCTGCGTTATACACTCCAGATTTAAGTGAAGTCCCAACCAGCTCCCAGCCTTAGTTCTTTTATTTTAAAAAACTAAGATGAAATTAATGTTTATCTGTATAGCCATTGTTGTTGCCAAATAAAGTAGTCCATTTTGACATCTTGAGATGTGATTATTGTTTATAGCCCTTGTCCGTACTCCTGAGGTGCAGTGGTCTTTCTAGTTACTACTCATTGAATTCTTTGTTTGGTGGAGGATTGAGTTGGTGATTATAAACTGAAAGAATGTCATTGCCAAAATGAAAAGAAAAATAAGACAGGAAGAAGGAGGAAGGGTGAGAGTGAGGGATGCTGGGAAGTATCATTATGTTCTTTGAACTATATATATGAAACACATGAAATCTGTTTCCTTCGAATAAATTAAAAAAAAAAAAAGAAAAGACAATTAAGTGCCTAGTCCAAGGAAAGGCATAGATAAATACACAGAATGTATTGACTACTAGCATTGGGGTAGTTAAGCTCTTTTTGACATTTTGAGGAGAATTAGGCAACAGAAGAAAAGGGGTCTTTGGAACTGAAAATTGCAGAGTGCCTGGATTCATACTGTTAGGCCTAATCATTGTCAGAACTCAGCAAGCCCATGGGACTGCAGCCCCTGTGTTTTGTGGACCTGCTGTGGCAGGATGGACCTGACTGGCTCAGAGAAATTTCCTGCGGCTACATAGCTCAAGGGAGGATCTGGGTGTGCCTGTAGGCTTTGTGAACATTGAAAAACAATAGTGACATAATAGACTGCTCAGTTACAAAAAGTACCTCTTGTGTTAAGAGGAAAATGAGAGCTCTGTCAAATTAGGGGTTTCTGGAAAAAGGGATAACCAAGGACATGTAGGAAGGTTTGGAAGAAGATTCAAGTTAGTGGAAACTTTGGCGTCAAGAGAATTTCAGAGAAAACACACCAAAAAGATAGAAGAAGTGATAAAGTGACTCTCGGTACCATGGGCTAATAGAGAGCTCTGCCTCTACAGCAGCAGCTGTTTGCAAATGCTGGCCGGCTGCCCTCCCCTGACTGCGTGTCCTACCTGTATGATTGTACAGCATCTTGTCCAGGAGGCAGTGGGGACTTGATGTCCAACACCTTTCATTATAATTATTCAAAGTTCATTGGATTTTTCAACACCTTTCAGATAAGGTTGGTGTCCTGGTATTGGGCCTATCTTCATTCCAGTCTCCATTAGTATATCCATGACAACAGTAACAACAACAGAATTAAACACTTTTGTTTGGATTTGCTCATAGTATATGTATTTAATATAATGAGCTTTATTTTAGCAGTGAAAGTTTTATATTATGGGATTATCACATTGCACTGTTTTTAATCCCTCGTAGAAAATATCAGTAAAATAACTGTATTTACAAAAAGTAAAAATGAAGTTGTGGATACAAGAAAAGTTTTGAGAAATTCAGTTTGAATGGAGTTTTAGAGTAAGCAGGAACAAATTATTTTACAAACTTAATGATCCATTCTTTGGGTAGCAAGTCTCTTATGAGAACTTGAATCACTGACTTTTGCCTCTTAGAAGATAACACAACTATTTTTTCTTTTTAAAGATTTATTATTTATTTGAAAGGCAGAGCTACAGAGAAATAGGAAGAGACACACAGAGAAACCTTCCGTTCACTGGTTCACTCCCCAAATGGCTGCACTGGCTGGGGCTGCACAAGGCTGAAGCCAAGACCCCGGAACTCCATCAGGGTCGCTCACATGGGTGGCAGGGTCCCAAGAGCTTGGTCAAACTCTGCTGCTTTCTCAGCACATTGGCAAGGAGCTGGATTGGAAGTAGAGGACCTGGGACTTGAACTGACACTCATATAGAATGCCAGCATTGCAGGCGTTGGCTCAACCCACTGTGCTGCAGCAGAGGGCCCAACACAATTCTTTTGACTGAGTCATTGAAGGCTTGTTTCACTTGCTTGTTCCTCAGGGTGTAGATGAAGGGGTTCAGCATAGGCGCGATGGAGGTGGTGAGCACGATCACGCCCTTGTTAATGGCCACTGACTCCTTTGCTGAGGGCTTCACATAGATGAAGATGCAGCTGCCATAGGTGATGGAGACCACAATCATGTGGGAAGAGCAGGTGGAAAAGGCCTTCTTCCTTTGCTGGGCTGAGGGGAATCTTGTAATCGTTCTGATTATATATATGTAGGAGAAAACTACACACAGAAGGGTTGTGATGAAGGTCAACACAGCACAGCCTATAACCATCTGCTCAATGACCCATGTGTCTGAGCATGATATCTTCAGGAAGGGAGACACATCACAAAGAAAGCTGTCAATGATGTTAGAGTCACAGAATTCCAGACTCTGACTCAAGCTAAACGGTGGGAGTATGATTAAAAAGCCAGCCATCCAACAACAAAAGATGGAACTTCTACAGGCTCTGCTGCTCATGATGGTCATGTAATACAGGGGTTTGCAGATGGCCACATAGCGGTCATAGGACATGATGGCCAGAAGGAAAAACTCAGTAACTCCAAAAAGATCTGTAAAAAATGCTTGAATAGCACAAGCACAATAAGTAATAGTCTTGTCACCTGTCAATAGGTTATACAAATATCTAGGAATACAAGCTGATGTGAATAATATTTCTAAGAATGAAAAATTTTGTAGGAAAAAGTACATTGGTGTTTTAAGGTGAGAATCAATGAATATAAGTGAGATAATAGCCAAGTTCCCAGTTACACTCAATAAGTAGGCAAAAAACAGAAAAATTAAAAGCAGGCCCTGAAGTTGTGGATCGTCTGTTAGTCCCAGGAGAATGAATGTTGTTATTGTGTGGTTTCTCATAACTGACTCCTGATTTGTATCCAGTCTTCATGAAAAGAATCAGGTATTATGCTAGAATATAGGAATGTCAGTGTTCCATAGTGGTAAACAATGAAAAGTAAAATGAAGCCAGTAACTGGTTCACATGAAACTTATTCTTTATTTTGGTAGTTAATGTTGTCAACATATATAAAGTCTTAGCTTTTATGCTTTCTTTTTTATATTTTAAAAGGGGATATCTTATAGATCAATCTGTGACACAATCTAGTAATATACAAATTTTACCTCTCTATTGCATTTTCCTTATTAATTATTGTCTATATCCTATATTAATTTTTACTATCATTCAATATTAAGATTATCTTGTATTCCAATTCATTCTGATTTGGTATGAGGTTGAAATCTTAAAATTCACTCATAGTTCCATGTGTTTACTCATGGCGTGGTACTTGGTAAAACCCAATTACATAACAAATAATTCATTACAGAAGCTCTACAAAATCCATAATCAATTATAATTTTATGTGTGTAAAATGTAGTACATACAAGCATCAAGTCCTGTGATTTCAAATAGGGTCCATGTGTGATAAATTTTATATCTGTATTTATACTGATTTATTTTCTGAAATTGTTACATATAGCTATTATGCATCACACTAAGCACATGCAAAGCTGATTTCATAAACTGTGTATTCTATTCTTCCAATGCATTCTCTGTAATAAAACTAATGGATTACAGTAATTGAACTCATATGATATTTTGGGTGTTATATAATCACTCCACAGGAAGCAACTGTCTGGATCAATTTCCCCTCCCATCCTTTCTTCTCTTCTATTCTGTTTAACAATCCTTGCATTCAACTTTAGGACAACAGTTCTTTGATTTTTAGTAGAAGTATTATTTCTTTTGGAAAATCTTTGAAACCTGGTGGCTGGTTGTATCCTCCTCCCCATCCCCACCGCCACACTCCCATTGATGCACCATTGCCAGACAGTACTCATTTCTGTCATGGCAGTTGCCATGGAAACGTGAGTCTGTTGGTCAGAAATGGATTTTTTTTAAAAAAACTGGAACAACCCACAATACTAATCACAACCCATGTACATAGTCAATGCCTAACAAATGGTTATTGGTTAAATTCTGACATTTTTCACCAGGCACATATAAAGTTATCTTCTTTCCTATTTGGACTTCCTTGTATTGCTATATCATTAATTTTACCTGAAGCATTCTATGTTCATGGCTCTCATATTTTGTATTTTATATATTTTTTTTTGCATTAAAGTGAAGTATTTACTACTGAATTAAGCCTTACCACGAAATTTCCACTTTTTCTGCTAATATCGTACTGAAGAGATAACTGGCTTTTCTTCCTTGCCTTATCTGTCATGTAAATGAGTAGTTAAATTCAATTTTGCTTCTTTGAGATAACAAATAAATAAATGACATAAATAATAAGTAAGATAATAAAATTATAGGTCAAGTTTGTGATGCTTAATTTGGGTCAAAACTCCTTTATAACTTTTCCCTCAGTTATCAGAAATTAATCACAATATCCATAAAGGAAATGCTTCCAGTCAGTCTCTGTGACTTGCTATTTTTCTTACATCAGTGATTGAAATTAGATTTTCCTGGGAAACTCCAATCAAAGAGTTGCCAGAATGGAGCCAATGCACTGATTGAAATAGTCTCTTCTTACCAGTCTGGACACAGGTTCAAGTCCAATAATGTGTCAGATTCTTACTTTTATGACACTTAGAGAAGTATCCTTAGTCAAGATCTTGGTTTTCTTGAGAGCTGAAAGATAAGGTCACACAAAAGCAATCTCAATGGATCCACTACACTATAGTGACATCCCACCCCAGGAGCCCACCTACCTCCTTTGAGTTCCATTCTCCTCTGCTTAGGGACACCAGATGCTTCCCTGTTGTGTTGAACTCAACCCTGAAAACTTCGGAAAATATTGGAGACTTCATACATTTCATTGCTTTATTACAAGTATAAAAGCCATTATTCCACGAGAAAACCATCTTTCTTGTATATTAAATGTCAAATTTGGCAAGATAATTGGCTCTAAAGTGTGACTAACTCCTCTCTTTTTATTCCATCTTTCAAATGTTTAATCTTGACACTGTTTTTATTATATGGGTCATGTATAAGATTAAAAAATCAAGTCTGATATGTAAAAATGGGCAGAGAATGTAAAATGACAGAACAGCTACTATTTTGGAACATTCACGTTCACATTTTCCTTTTGCAAATACATCCACGTATGTTGTAACTCCTACTTACAGAAGTATAAACATTAAATACAAAACTTGTCAAATTGGGTGTCAATTCATCATCTGCTCTTTGTTTTAAAGCATGAGGCTCTCTGAACTGTCTATCTGATACCTGCTCAGCTATCGTAATAATCAAAGCCAGGAAACACTGAACCCTGGGTTTGGCTCTCTGTCTTGGGCAGGTGAAATCATCTTCCCTTATTGATGCTGTGTTTAATTCTTAATTCACCTTTCAGTGACATATTCATGTTAAAGAACTTTCTGTTCTGAATTTGCACCAATGGCTCTCCTGTGATTTCTCCAGCCATCACTGATAACTATGTTGATGATCTCAAATATTTTTAATACTGAATCAGTGTGTCTAGAGTTTGAGATTTGCATCTGTCAACGGGTGGGAAAAAATTTTCCCTGGAGGCACCATTAGATTGTATTATGAATAGTTTCCCTGGTTTATTTAAAAATTTTCTTTCCTTTGGATATGTCTAGTTCCCAGTAACATCCAGTGTGGGTCACAAACATAGAGAAAACCACGTGTGTACTTTCTGGGGAGCTCCAGGCATTCCCTGGCATTGCAGGAACACCCTGGGAAGAACTAAGCAGAGAAAATGGAGAAAAACTATCAGAGCCCAGCTCAGCTGCTGCCAAGTCTCCTCCAGCTCTCTGAAACAGTTTGGTAGAAACATACTGGCCACATTGAGTAACATCCTTTGTTTAAAGATATCTATATTGTTTCTCAAACTTTTAATATTTTCCTCTTGTACAAAACACTAGCAGATAGTTTGAGAAAATTATTGAAACTGAACTGTAACTGATATTTCTATGTTCTTTATATATATTTCTGAGATTTAAAAAAATTTTGAGATTGCCGAGGTCTTTAATTCTATCAATTTTGAGCTAATGAGTTACGTATAAACATGCTTGTGTATATAAATACACACTGCCTTCACTTTGATGTGGAGGCTGACTTTATAACAGCTGAGAATGAGGCCACAATCTAGATAGCAGTCATTATTGACTATCATGCCTAAGTGGTTTATCAGAGGTTCTGCTTCCTACAAAAAATAATTACAATTCATATATAAGCTTATTTTTTAAAATGTTTCAAATAGCTATAGCATCACTCATTTTGACACATATAGGTGAAATCAACTTCTCCAAAATGTAATGTATTGGAGTGAAATGGACATTTTGAAATTTGATGATTGTTTATGGCCCTTGTCTCTACTGTTGAGAACAGTGTTTTTTTCTTCATACTCTTTGTTGAAGTCTTTACTTAATGAGACCCTTTACTTAACCTTAGGCATATTCAGGAAACTGAAAATAGATCTTTGAATATATTAAGAGTGGGAATGGGAGAGGGAGGAGGAAGGGTTGGATCATGGGTGGGAAAGTAGGTAGGGTGGGAAGTACCACTATGTTCCTAAATCTGTATATATGAAATATATGAAACTTGTATAAATTAAATGATATTAAAAATAAAATTAAAAAATCCACTTCTCTGAAGAAACTCAGATCTAATGTCTCAAAAAGAAAGATATGTTTTTATCATAGAGAAATGCTCAATGTGGGAATGGAAGTTTGATTGCAGTGTTGAAGACACTGCCTGGGACTCCAGCATCCTAGATGGGAGTGAGCCTGGCTTTGACCCCAGCTCTGCTTCCTGCCCATGTGCACCCTTGGAGACAGCAGGTGATGGTTCAAATACTTGGATGCTATTCACCCATGCAAAAGACAAGGAGTTCCAGGCTCCTAGGTTGGCTTGGGCCAGCCCCAGCTGTTGTGAACACTTGGGGGTGAGCTAACTGGCAGAAGATCTTTCTGTCTGTCTCTATCTCTGCCTCTCTGCCTTTCAAATAAATAATAGTAAAATAAAGAATAGACTTACAAAATATAAATTAAAAAATGAAATGCTAAATTTTAGGAGGGAGAGATATATTTACCTTGATTGGATCTTACATAAAGTGTACAAGCATTGAAACATTACATAGTACCCTCAAAATATGAGCAGTTTTTATATACCTGGTATGTTAAAAAAAGTTAAAAAATAAGCGAGGCACAGAGATTGGACTTACTTTCCTGGAAGTCACCAGCACCTTCCATTTTCCTGCAGGCTCTCAGGAGACACTGATTTCTTCTCCAGGCTTGTGTTTGAACCTCTGGCCACTCTGCCTCGTGGATTGTCACTCCATTTATTACCCTCTGAAATGTCCTTGATCTTCCATATTTTCCTCTTTGACACATTGACAAAGCTTTCTCATCAAGGACTCCACCCACTGTAAACTGCTCTAAGTGTGAAAGTAATACAGTATTGAGAGATTTTAAAATGCCAGGAGCTCTCTGGTTTTACAAGTTGATACTCTGAATCCTAAGTATAGAGTGAGAAGTTTTTCACTAATAAGATTAGCATTTGTTTTATTAGCCAAGCTGAAATGAAATGAATACACAAAAGCACCTTGGGAACCCAATTTCAAAAATCACTAATGAATCTTCCGTGTAATGAACTTGGCAGAAATCCTGAAAAACTCAGCAGTGCCGACAATGTCCTCAGAGAAAGGGAGGTGGCAATGTAGCAGCCAGTACAGGCCAACAGCATTGAAAATGAGTTGGTGGGGGCAGGCACTGAGGCTCGCGGGTTAAACCACAGTGTGGGATTTCTGCATCCCACATGAGAGTGCCCAATTAGGAGACCTGAGCACTCTGCTTCTGACCCAGCTGCTTGCTAATGCACACGGGAAGCAGCTGATGGCCCAGGTGCTTGAATTCCTGCTACCCATGTGCGAGAGCTGAGTGGAGCTCCTGGTTCCTGTGTTGGTCTGACTGAGTTCCGGCTATTGAAAACTTTTGGGGGAATGAACCAGTAGAAGAAATCTCCCCAGCCCTGAATCTCCCGCCCTCCCTCTCTCACTCTCACTCTGCTTAGTCAGTAAATAAATGTTTGAAAAAAATCAAATGGTAAAGTACCTGTGTCCTCTGACATTCACTCCTCATCTCAGGTGTCTCTAAGATTGCCAAGCCCAGTGCTCTCCCTCATTACAGCTTTAATTAAAATCACAAAATGTATGAATACCCACTAATCTAGTGAGAATTACCAAAAATCATTCTTCAGTAATTTAGTTTTTTTGTATATTGTCCTTCCACAAATATTTTTTCAAAATTTAAGCTAATTCCTAGGTTTAGAATGTAAGGACTGAAGTGACTTTTTTTTTTTTTTTGACAGGCAGAGTGGACAGTGAGAGAGAGAAAGAGAGAAAGGTCTTCCTTTGCCGTTGGTTCACCCCTCAATGGCTGCTGTGGCTGGCGCGCTGCGCTGATCCGAATCCAGGAGCCAGGTGCTTCTCCTGGTCTCCCATACGGGTGCAGGGCCCAAGGACCTGGGCTATCCTCCACTGCACTCCTGGGCCACAGAAGAGAGCTGGACTGGAAGAGGAGCAACTGAGACAGAATCCGGCGCCCAGACCGGGTCTAGAACCCTGGCTGCCGGTGCTGCAGGCGGAGGATTAGCCAAGTGAGCCACGGTGCCGGCCTAAAGTGACTTTTACATCCTGTTAGCAAAATTCGCTCTAAAACACCACACTGACTTCTATACATAATTTTAATTTCTCACTGTGCTTCTGTGTTAACTCATTATTATTTTCAACCAATAAACATTTCTATTCTCATATATGTTGAAAAATTTTTTCTGTAAATGTTATTGGGCTTCAAATTTTTTGCATTATTTAAAAATTATGGTAACTCCTAATACCTGTTTAGAAATTAAGTTGTTTGCATGTAGTGAATTGTATATCTTATTTTAAATATAACATTTTTTCCTAGAGCCAATTCTAATGTTTCATGATGCATTTGCCTTTTTTATATACTGCAGGAGACAATTTGCTAACATTTGACTTAGGCTGTGATAATCTATGATAATGGGAGACTGGCTAGTGAATTTTCTTACCTTTAAATCTTCACCAGGTTTTTGTAAACAGATTTTTCTGGACTTTGAAAAATTATTTCATCTCATTTGAAAGGCAGGGAGACACAGAGAGAAAACCGGGCACTCCAATATAGGATGCAGGCATCCCAAGCAGAGTCTTAACTGCTGAGTCAAACGTCTACCCCTATTATGGACCTTAACATGAATGTGTTTTGTTGTGTTCTCATTTTGAAGATTTTATGTAAATTATGAAATATGTAGAGTCATCTCCTTGGGATGCTCTTTGGAGTTTATGTGGTGGGAAGATTTTTCATTACAAATGCATTTGCTTTTCATAAATATAGTAAAAACCCCTTAGAATTAATTTGTGCCAGCTTTTCTAAGCTTTGGTTTCCTAGGAGATTGTTCCAATATATGTCCAAATTCATTTGTGTGACTATCTGAACTGTCATTGCTCTTTAATGACTCTGTAGTGAATATTCTATAGTGTAGAATCTGTAGTTACATACTTATTGATGTTTAGCATCTTTGTCAAAAATAAAATTACAATATATGTATGTATGTTTATTTCTGGACTCTTTTGTATTGGTGTATTGGTCTGTTTTTCAATACTGTATTACTATAGCTTTATAAATCTTTAAGTCATATTTCCCAATGTTCTTTATCAAAGCTGTTTTAGCTATTCTATACCTTTGCATGTAGATATAATTTTTAGAATCAGCTTTTCAATTCATACAGAAAAATCTGCTGAGATTTTGGTGGAGGTTGTATTAAACCTACAGAAGCACTCGGGTGAACTGAAATCTTAGTAATACTGAGTCTTCTATTCTATGAATATAGTGTATTTCTCCATTTGTTTAAGTCTTTAATTTCCATCAGCCATGTTTTGTAGCTTTCTGTACATAGATATTTGGCCAAATTTATCTCTAAATATTTTCTACTTTGAAGCAATTATTGGCAGTGTTGTTTATTAATAATTTCAATTTTGATTATTTTTTTCAAGTGTAGAGAAAATTGATTTTTGTATATTGATGTTATATTTCACACTTACTAAATACGCTTATTGTTCTAGTGGTTTTTGAAAAATTTTATTTATTTGAGGGGGGGGGAGAGAAATGTACTCCTATTGTCCCATTGACTGGTTCACTCCCCCAAATACCTGCATTGACTGGAATTGGTTCTGCCTGAAGCCCAGAGCTGGAACTCAATCCATGCTTAACCCAGTGATTTGCACCATCAATGCTGTCTTGGAAAATATGCATTAGCAGAAAGCTGAGTCACAGTTAGAAGCTGGGATTCAGAGCCAGGTACTCTGGTGTGGGACACTGGCATCTTAATCACTAACCTAGGTGCCTACACCAATCCTAATAGTTTTACAACAGATTCCAGTGGCTTTTCACATAGACAATCATACAGTCTCCAAATAAAGATGGATTTGTTTCTCCCTTTCCATTTTGGAGGCCTGAATTTTTTCTTGCCTTATTTCTTTAGCCACAGCTTCCAATGTAGTGTTAAAGAGATGTGATGAGTGGAGACATCATTGTGTTGTCCCTCAATTTGAATGGAAACATTCATTCTTCAATATTTTACTATTAACAATCCAGCATACAAATCCTCATTTCACTTTTTATTATACTTAATTTTTCTGACTCAAAAAATATAAAATGTTTATTTATGTCCTTTACATATCTGATAAATTCTCTAGCCAGGAATTAGTGCAGAAAAATGTCCCTGATGGCAAGATGTAGTTTGTCAGAGAGTATATGCATCACTGCTAGATAGTCCTTGATAATGACATCATTGATGACTGATTCCTAACTCTTCATTTTTCTTCTTCAGTGAGGAGTCAATGCTTCAAAAAGTGGAGAAAGAGATATAAAGACTCAGCAAAAGTTCCATTCTGGTGTTCCCAAGTTGGATGTAGCCAATCGCTGTCATTTTGACAGGAAGAAATGAGCAAAATAGATATCCAACTGTACTCTCCTCCTAAATGCTGACCTTCTATAGCCTTGTCTTTGGCCAAACAACCCTGAAGTCAGAGGTCAGGGTATATATTTGTGAAGTTTGTAAGACGGTCTCACAGGTCATAGAATAAATTTTCTAGAGGGTCAGGTCATTGGTCTGTTTTTGGCCCTGTTGCATAGTTGGCCAACCCCAACCATTAAGACTCACTGGCAAGATTTTGATAGAGCAGAGTCCCACTCAATTGCCCCGTTTCCTTCATCTCCCCACCTTTGTCTTGTCTCTCATTGCTTTCCTTTTCCTTTTTATTTTCTTGGGTTCTTTTCTTTTCTCCCTCTCTACTTCCTTTCCTCTTCTGATTCAGATTAAATTTACTTATAGTGTTGCTCATATTGTGGCAAGTAGTGTCAATTTCTTGCAAACATGTTCTTCATAAATTTGGCACTAATTTTCATATTGTTTTGTGTTATTGTTTTCCCTTGTAAATATTTGTAGTATTTTGTGGTTTCAGTTAGCCTAAAGCAATTAATATATTTGCTATGAACATAGAGACAATTTTTTTTGGTAAGGGTTGTTATCCCAGTAATGGTTCATTACATGAAGAAAAAAGAATAAAATGAAATTTGGGCTTTAGGATATTTTGAAGAAGTTAATCTGAGTTAATACAGAGGCAAGAAAGACACAGAGTGATTTTGTAACAAATAATTTACATTTGTGAATTTATGATCTTTTAAAAACTTAGTTCCTAGCTTTTAGCATTGTCTTTTACAAATTTAACTTGGTTGTTTTAATTAATGTTAGTTTTAAAATTGATAAATAAAAATTAAACTGTATATATATATATATTTTGTTAAAGATTTATTTATTTTACTTGAAAGTCAGAGTTACACAGAGAGAGAAGGAGAGACAGAGAGAGAGAGAAAGTTCTTCCATCTGCTGGTTCACTCCCCAATTCGCCACAATGGCTGGAGCTGCGCCGATCTGAAGCCAGGAGCCAGGAATTTCTTCCAGGTCTCCAACATGGGTGCAGGGGCCCAAGGGCTTGGGCCATCTTCTACTGCTATCCTAGGCCATAGCAGAGAGCTGGATTGGAAGTGGAGCAGCTGGGCCTCGAACCTGCATCCATATCGGATGCCGGCACTGCAGGTGGCGGCTTTACCTGTTGTACCACAGTGCCGGCCCCAAACTGTATATATTTATGGCATATCATTCTCTTACTTCTTTGAGGGTAACGCAGTTCTTTTAAATGCATCTTTGAATGCTTGTCTCACTTGCTGGTTTCTCAAAGTGTAAATGAATGGGTTCAGCATGGGAGCAATGGACGTCATCAGCACTGTCACCCCCTTGTTGATAGCCACAGATTCTTTTGCTGAAGGTTTGACGTAGATGAAGATGCAGCTCCCATAGGTGATGGAAACCACAATCATGTGAGAAGAGCAGGTGGAAAAGGCCCTTTTCCTTTGCTGGGCAGAAGGGAATCTCAGAATGGTCTTGATGATGTATATGTAGGACAGAACCACACACAGGAGGGTGGTGATGAAGGCTAACACAGCACAGATCATTACCATCTGTTCCAAAAGCCATGTGTCTGAGCATGAAATCTTCATGATAGGGGATGAATCACAGAAGAAATAATCAATGACATTCAAGTCACAGAATTGTAGACCTAGTATCATGATCAGTGGTGGGAGTATGATCAACACACCAATTGTCCAGCAGCAGAAGACAAGCTTTCCACAGACTCCATAGCTCATGATAGTCACGTAATGCAGGGGTTTGCAGATGGCCACGTAGCGGTCATAGGACATAGTGGCCAGGAGAAAAAATTCAGTTACTCCAAACACATCAATAAAGAACACTTGAATGACACAAACATTGTAAGTAATTGACCTGTCACCTGTTGCTATGTTGTATAAATATCTAGGAATACAAGCAGACGTAAACAAAATTTCTAATAAAGCAAAATTCTGTAAGAAAAAATACATGGGTGTTTTCAGGTGAGAATCTAATAAGGTGAGGAATAGGATGGCCAGATTCCCAGTTATACTCAATATGTAAGTGAGAAAGAGAAACACAAACACTGGAGCCTGAAGCTGAGGATCATCCGTCAGTCCCAGCAGAATGAAGGTCGTTATTGTCTTGTTTCTCATCATTGACTCCAAGTTTGTTTCATGTTTTCAGGAAGAATTTGGAGAGATTTCAGGTGAATGGCGTGGTATCTATAGCAAGCAGTGCGAGTGTCCTCTCTTGCTAGGGTACAGAGAGTTGCAAAAAACTGTGGCTTTCACTTCAACTACCAAACCAAACCAAACCAAACCAAACCAAAATAACCACAAAAATAACAGATTTAGAAAGTTATGTCAGAGATCTGAGGATCTGAAGAAACCCAGGTGACAGAAACTGAGTAAATACAGAAATCATTTATAGGAAAAAGTGACACTCAGTTGCTCTCACCTGTGACAGAGGGGATGGAGGTGGAAGAATTTTCAATAGCTTAGAATAAAAATAAATGACCAAAGCCATTAAAGCACTTTTAGCAGCTGGGGCTTTTGTGAGAGCTGTTCAGAGATTTCTTCAATCAGAATCAGTTTTCACTTTGTTTCCCACGGGTTTTCACCAGGCACTGAGGGGTGTTTTTCAAAGCCTGGGAGAGGGTGCAAGTTTGAGTCATACGTTCTCTGAATATTTCCAAGCTTTCCAAAGCGGAAGGAAGAATAACTGAGAGAACCCCCTCCCAGACATTCCAAAAGTATGCAGAGCACAGCAGAGACAACTTCCAAAGTTTTGGGGGCAGTTCAGCATGGCAGGAAAAAAATCTAGGGCTTAGACATCTGGGAACCGACCAGCAGAGAACTGACCCATAGGAAGAAAATGGAAATGCGTCCTTATAATACTGAAAGGGATGGCCACCACAGTAACCGCAACTGTCAATCTTAGCTTCTGTCCTCACCAAACATCTGTTGAAGTGAAGAAAAAGGTAAGATGTTTTTGTTTTTGTACAGAAAAGCTGAGACAAACTGTTTCCAGCAGAGCTCCTCGAGCTGGAAATGTCTAACATCAATTAGGATGGAGATGTGCAGGAAGAAAGGGCCCCCAAAAGGACCTATGTAACACATTGATGGAAGAAATGAGAGGGTATGAATTAGTTGAAAGATCTACCATGCTCAAAGATCAGAAGAATTAATATGGTTAAAATGTCTCTACTACCTGAAGCAACATATGGATTCAGTTCAATCCCTATCAAAATCCCCATAGCATTCTTCCCAGAAAGAGAAAAATTTATATGAAACCACAATAGACCCCAAGGAGCCAAAGCAAATATGAAAAATAATGCTTGGTGCCATCACACTTCCAGATTTCATGTTTATGTGTATCTTATAATCTTTTAATATCATGTTGTATACCTGAAATATACACAATAAAAATATTAAAACATACTTCCAACCTAACAAGAATAAATCAAGTGGAACATGTACAAAGCCCATAAATTCTAGTTGCAGAAATGAGTGAAAAGCTAAATAGACACATTTACCAGGTTTATGACATAATGAATATTGCTGACATGTTAGCTTTCTCCACATTGTCTGATGCAATGCATACAATCTTAGTACAAAATACAGCAGAGGTTTTTTGAAGTAGTTGACAAGATAGTTCTAAAATTTTATAAGAAAATGCCACCCATATAAGTCTTAGATCAAAACTGAACAAACAGTACTGGTTAAATAACCTATTCAACCTTATTTTTAGACTTGATATAAGACATAGTGAATGAGCCCCAATGGTATCTGTGTAAGGATGGAAAACAGATAAAGGAGACATCATAGAGACTCCATATTTGGGCTCACACGAATGTGGTCAATTGATTCCTTTAAGGTTCCCAGCCAAGTAAATGGGAGAAGGAAATGAAAAAAGGATTTTGACTCCATAGTAGTAGAAATTTCCACAAGGAGAAAACACCTGAAAACCTCATTCACATTCCATTTCCAAAAATAATTTCAGAAGAATAAATTTTTCTCTTTCTGGAAAGAATGCTACAGGGATTTTGATAGACATGGAACAAGAAAATTTCCATTAGAAACAAAGGAGAAAATCTTCATTGCCTTGCAAAGACTTCTTGCAGGGCAAAAAAGTAACAACTATAAAAATACTTACAAATTAGTAAAATGTAATTATAAATATGTACTCCACATACACAAATAATTATAAATATGTTTCAGGTGGGAATCTAATAAGGTGAGGAATGGGATGGCCAGATCCCCAGTTATACTCAATATGTAAGTGAGAAAGAGAAACACAAACACTGGAGCCTGAAGCTGAGGATCATCCGTCAGTCCCAGCAGAATCTGGTAAAAAATCGAATTTGCTACTCAGATGGAACTGTCATCTGAAAATAAGTGAGATCTCAAACATCATCCAACATCGTACTTACTTTTCTGAGCGTCCATCGTAGCTTCTTTTGCTTGAGTAATTACAATAACCCTGAAGACTAAAGAGCCAAAGGAAAGAGTTAGCAAAGGCTTGCGTGTGAATTGCTGGTCATTCTTAACTGATGACCCCACAACCACAGTCATGTACTTTTGAGATGGCTTAGATCTCCCTCGATTTTTAAACTCCGACACGTGGCAAAGCTTTTCTCACTAAGCCTTTATAATTTTTGTTGTAGGAAACATTTTCTGATTACTTCTCCATTTGAAAGTAAAGTACTATTCAAAGTCCTCTATACTGTCAGGAACTCTCTTAGAGCTGATGATGGGCATCTCTCTAATTTTACATCAATGCGATGGCTTTTTCTTTCTTTGGAAGCAGTGTTGTTGATAATATTGAAAGTAAGTATATAAACAAAAAGGTCCTTGGTGGCTCAGGGTAAGGGACCCCTAATGAATCCCTTGTGTGAAGCACTTGGGCAAAAAGATACAACAGTGGGGACAGCTCCCTAGAGAGGTGAAGATTCACAAGAGCACGCACAGTCTAACACAAACCAGTGGAAATCAGTTGATAAGCAACTAGACGGATTGCTCCTCATTAATTTATTTGTTTTGTTTATGGCAACTAAATGATCATAAATGATTTTTTTTTTGTTCTTTGCTATTTTGTTATGTTTACTTATGTAGATTTAATGGTGGCTTAACAAAATAATTCAGCCAAGTTTCCTAGAATCACAGAATCAAACTAAAAAAGTAAGAAATATAGATAATAAAACATAAACAATTACAAAGTATTAATGTACATTTTCAGGATTTTTTGGATACAGTCTTCAATTCTGGGAAATGTAGCATTAGATGATTTCATTGTTGTGTGAACATCATAGAGTGTATGTACAGAACCCTACATGGTAGAGCCTACTACACACCTAGGCTTATAAGCTACTGCTCGTATGCAACTGTGCTGCATACTATAGGCTATGGTAACATAGTAGTTAACTACTTGTATATCTAAACGTTTACATATGGAAATGCACAATAAAATATGGCATAAAAGGTAACATATGGTACATCCATAGTGGGCATTTACCATGAATGGAACTTGGAGGTCTGGTGGTTACTCTGGGTGTCATGAGTGAGTAGTGAGCAAATGGAAGGCCAGGACATTACTAAATACCACTGTAGATTGATCAAGATTATATATGTAAGCTAAACTAAATTTATAAAAAGTGTCTTCTCTTCAATAATAAATTAACCTTAGCTTATTATAGCATTCTTACTTTATGAAAATTTTAAGTGAATAGGCTTTTGGCTCTTTTATAGTAGCATTTAACTGAAAACACAAATACATTGTTTCAGTTTTATAAAATACTTTTTAGCATTATTTTATAAGCTTTTTCTCCTATTTTAAAAGTTACTTATTTTTTAAACTTTTTGTTAAATCTAAGACGCAAATTAGCTTAGGCTTACACAGGGTTGAAAATCACATAGCACTGTCTTCTACCTCCTCATCTTGCTTCACTGGCGCAATAAAAATACAGGGAGCTGTCTTCTCCTGCAGTAGCAGTGCATTCTTCCAGGTACCACCTGAGGGACCTGGCTGAGGCTCTTCGAGAGGAGCTTTCATTCTTTTGGAAAAACATCCACAGGGATTCCTTTGCTTAGTTTCCATTTTCACCTTAGATTTGCTTGTAATCAGACAATGCACCATGAACATTCTTCTCTGTTCATGAAAACCAGTCCATGTTGGGGTCCACATTTTCAGACTTTTAAAGGAGCTTGTTGAGTGAGGTCTGCGAAAGCCCCTGCTAAACATCTTCACAGAATTTTCCTGTGTGTTCTTTCTCTTCTCCTGCAGTTTTCTTTTCTTCAGTTACGTGTTACTGTTGCAGTTCCGACTCTTCCTTAGTCACATCCTTAGGGACTGCCTCTAAGTGCTCCTCAACGTTGTCCTCATCCACATCCAACTTAAAGTTGCTGCCATCTCAACCGAGACTTGCTAATCTTTGAAACCTCCTCATCTTTTGGAAGTCATGGCTAGTCCTCTTCTATTTCTTCCTCAAGATGCAGTCACATGCCCCAAAGCTGTAATGTTCTCCACACCATCCTAGATGTTGTATTCGTTCAAGCATCACATCAGGTAGTGGGCTTTAAAAACTGCTGTCAATCCTTGATCCATTGTTTGGATCAAAGAGGTGGTATTTGGAGAAGGTAGACCACCTTGAAATTGGAGTAAAGATCCCAATATAAGAGGCTGTGCAGGAGCATCATAGGTAATAATCAAAATCTTGAAAGATACATTATTCTCCAAACAGTACTTCATTTTGCTGGTATTGCAACTAGTGGAAATGATGGGAGAGAAATCTGGCCACCCACGACTGCTTATAACTCCAGTAGTATGTTGACGGTGATTTGCTTATTGATATGTCTGAAAGCCCTGTAGTTCTTACTGTGCAAGATCACAAGGAGTTTCAGTTTGCAACCTTCAGTGTTGCTCCCAAGCAGGATTGTTATCCTGTCTTGAAAAGCCCAGAAATTGGAATTGACTTGGTTTTCTTATGGATGGAAGTTCTCTCAGATATCTGTTTCCAGAAAGGAAGTTTCATCCACATGGAAGATTTATTCTGCTAAGTAATATTCCTCCACAATCAGTTTATCTAGGATTTCCAGAAATTCTTCAGCTGCCTTCACTTCAGTACTCACAAATTCACCACTTATTTTCATATCGTGCAGTGAATAACAATTCTCGAATTGTTTAAATAGCAGTGAACTGAGTGGGGCTGTTTGGGTTCAGCCTTTTTTTCTATTTTCAGTATCACAAACAACTGTTTGGCTTTGGCCGGGGTCATCATGCTGCCCAGAGGGGTGTGCTTCCATGTCTGGTCTTCAATCCAGGTCATTAAAATGTTCTCCATATATGATGCAGGCCCATCTCGAATTATTGTTGGTCTTATTGCCTCTAATTAAGCAGATCCTTTGACAAACTTCATCATCTTATGCTTACTCTTCAGGGTGGCATGCACATGCCTACCTGGTGAGCAATAACCAATCACCAATTTTCTAACTTCATAGTCCTCAAAAATTTTAATTTTATTTCCAAGTCAATCACTCAATGTGCCCTCTTACTCCAGCAATTGTGGTGGATTTTGTACACTTTAAGAGCTGTGGTGAATGCCACATGGGAGACCAGGAGAAGCACCTGGCTCCTGGCTTCGGATCAGTGTGCTGGATAACAATTTTTGAATATTGTATCTTTTTTTAAAAAAGATTTACTTATATATTTATTTGAGAAGTAGAGTTACAACAGACAGAGGGAGAGGTGTTCCACCCACTGGTTCATGCCCCAACTAGTTGCAATGGCCGGAGCTGTGCTGATGCAAAGCCAGGAGCCAGGAGCCAGGAGCCAGGAGCCAGGAGCTTCTTCTGGGTCTTCCATACGGGTGCAGGAGCCCAAGCACTTGGGCCATCTTCCACTGCTTTCCCAGGCCACAGCACAGGGCTGGATCAGAATTGGAGCAGCTGGGACTCAAACTGGTGCCCATATGGGATGCGGGCCCACAGAAGGGGTCCCGAATAGTATATCTTTTTGATCACTCCTTTATGTTTTAAAATAATTCTGAATTTGAAATTTTTGATCATTACATCATATTATTAAATAATTCTAAATTTGAAAATGTATTTGTAGTCTTCTCTATTATCTAATTTAATTAATTAATTATTTTTTTAACTTTTATTTAATGAATATAAATTTCCAGTGTACAGCTTATGGATTACAATGGCTTCCCCCTCCCATAACTTCCCTCCCACCCACAACCCTCCCCTCTCCCGCTCCCTCTCCCCTTCCATTCACATCAAGATTCATTTTCAATTCTCTTTATATGCAGAAGATCAATTTAGTATATATTAAGTAAAGATTTCAATAGTTTGCACCCACATAGAAACACAAAGTGAAACATACTGTTTGAGTACTAGTTATAGCATTAAATCAAGATGTACAGCACATTAAGGACAGAGATCCCACATGAGGAGCAAGTGCACAGTGACTCCTGTTGTTGACCCAACAAATTGACACTCTAGTTTATGGCACCAGTAACCACCTTAGGCTGTTGTCATGAGTTGCCAAGGCTATGGAAGCCTTCCAAGTTTGCCGACTCTGATCATATTTAGACAAGGTCATAAAAGACAGGGTGAGGATAGTAACCAATGATCCTAAGAGTGGCATTAACCAGGTCTGAACAATTATACAGCATTAAGTGGGGAAGAGGACCATCAGTACACACAGGTTGAGAGTAGAGCCATTGGAGGTAGAGTAGAGGTTATGATTACGAAGGAATGAGGCCCAAGTGCGCTAGACAGGGTCTAGAACAAAGGACAGAGGCATTATTAGAGGAGCTAAGAAAGGTGCTGTCTGAGCTACAATTAAGTTTTCTGACTGAGAGGCAAATAGAACCTGATAGAAGGGGCTTGATAATAATCTGGTGGGCTTTAGGCCTTGTAAGTTAAGAGGCCCAGACCAATCTACCTCTTCACATGGGGTACATCCTAAGGGAGGTGTGAACCTCCTAGGGGAAGGCACTCTGTTGACTTTCATTACTTGGCTGGCCTGGGAGGAGAGCTGGTCAGGTAAAGGCAGGTGGCATCTCTAACAAGAAATTTACAGTTCTGCCTGCAATGTTGCTGACCCTACTTGACCATCCCCTCAGCTGCAGTGGTCACTTTGGAAGTTGGGCTGAGTGAAGGGCTTTTCAGCTTAGAGCCAGTAAGATCTGTGGCTCTGACCTGGGCATCCTTCGACTCCAGGGCAGGTCCATTTCCAGTGATCCAACTCTTGGCAGAGCTGCCAGGGCTCTTCACAAGCTGACTTCTGCTGAAGCCCAGGCTTACCACATTGAAAGCCACTGCAGTAGACTGGCCTGTTGGGTCTCCTTGAGGGCAGATCACTGTACAGATCAGCCATTAGTAGGCCTGCCACCCATTGCTTCTGATGCCTAGCTTTCTTTTCCTCCTGGTTTGTGTTAAATAAGACCAGAGGATGCAAGTCAAGGGAGTGCCCGTGTCCCATCTCTAATCTTCGGTGGCCTGAACTACAAGTCTATAGTCACAGGCATGTTCTGTAGTAGTTTTTCTAAGGTAGACAATGCCCATGAGGAAAATTATATTCTCACTTACAAACTGTCTTTCCCTTTGGTCTGAAAGGGAGGTTTTTTTCTACTTACTGTTTACTTCGCTGATGGCGAAGTAAATCTAGCTATGAGATTATTATTTAAGCTCTTATTTTGGCTATGCTATTACAGAAAAATGTTAGCCATCTCTTTTATAAGGTCTAAAGATTAAATTGTGTGTCCTACAGATTCCTTCATAATAGAATTAGTTTCCTACCTTGAAGAGAATAGAGAAATGAAAGAACAAGTTGGGCTTAGAATAGAGAAATGAGGGAGCAAGTCCTAGATCGCTTGCTGACAATAGCAATATCACATGAATACTTAGCAAACCGTTTCAACCATTAGATAACAACTTAAGAAAACATTTACCATAAGGTCCAGTGCCTTCTATAAATTTTAAGAATCATGTATTTGGAAACACCTCTTAAATATCTAACATGGTGTAGTTTGTTTGACCAGTAAACTTAAGCACAAACATATAAAATGTTTTTAGTTTCTTTCTGTCAATAAGTTTAAAACATATGATACAGAGATTCAGGTCACATGAATTAAAATGTATCTTTGATTAATTTTAGCAGCTTAAATTTATGGACAATCTTATCTATAAGCCAATTAAAATAAAACTCTTAATAAAATTTTCCCATGTGGACATACAATATAACATAACATAATAGACCAATATAGCAATTTTAATAATTATAATAATAGCTTTTAAAGTCTTTAACTCTTTTTGTAGATTGCCAATTGATTTGAATTGCTTTTTGTTTTTAGTAACCTCAGTTAACCATACTTTCTCTCAGTTGGTACTGTTAGTACATTATTGGCTTCATCTGTTTACAGAGCCATCCCAAAGTACTGAATACAGTAGAAGTGGCTGGAAAAAGTCCATAGGAACCTATAGGAGGACAGCTAAACACAGAACCAACAACGCTTTAGTTTTATGAGCAGCACATCATATATAACTGTGGATGACAAAAGACTTTAAGTTGCCATGTTTAAAATTATAAACTCATCAACCAACAAGAGGCACTTGCTTACTTCACAGTATTTTTGAAAGCACCTGTAGGATTTTACAAGTATTTAACCCTTTAGGCCTCTGGGGCTTTCTTATTAAGATAACTATCATGTCTAGTAACACAAGATCATTAGACTTTTTAAATCTCAAACATTTGTATTAATAGCATTTTCCATTGTAGAAACTTAAAATTTAGTACCACGTCACATCTTGACAGTACTTCTAATATAATCCAAATAGCCTGATTAGTTGGTGTCTCTGTAAGATGAGAGACATAGGTCCTTCGATTTTTTCAGTTGGGCCCAAACTGGAAAAACCAAAGTCCAAGATTTACTGGAAATTTTAGAGTCCAGATTGTTTGGAACTTTGATTTTTTGAATGCCTGTCAAGAACACCAAGAAGGCTCAAAATCAAAATATCTGGTTGAAATAAGATTCCTTAAAATCATAACATAACATAGACCAAATTTGGTCATTGTTACAAGGTGATTATTCAAATCTTTGAAAATAAGCACATATTTAAATAACCCATAGCTCTTAATAAAAATTCAGCTGTTTTTGAAAATTAGAATTTAACAGACATCAAGAGAACATAGTAGATTACTTTAACATATTGCTTTAAAAGAGAATCAGATTTTAATTCTATGTCAAAGAGAAATTGAGCTTCCTGTGATCTTTTGCTGTGAGGTTTCCTTCCTTTTCCTTCTTTCATATTGATGACTGTGTTTCTGTGTTTCTGTGTGTAACACATCTTTAAGCATCTTTTGCAGGGCTGGACGAGTGATGACAAATTCTTTCAATTTCTGTTTGCTGTGAAAAGTCTTAATTTCACCTTCATTCACAAATGAGAGCTTTGCAGGATATAATATTCTGGGCTGGCAGTTTTTCTCTCTTAGTACCTGGGCTATGTCTCACCATTCCCTTCTAGCTTGTAGGGTTTCTGATGAGAAGTCAGCTGTGAGTCTAATTGGAGATCCTCTGAGAGTAATCTGACGTTTCTCTCTTGCACATTTTAGAATCTTTTCTTTATGTTTCACTGTGGTGAGTTTATTTACGATGTGTCATGGTGAGGATCTCTTTTGGTCATGTTTATTAGGGGTTCTATAAGCTTCCTGTACTAGGATGTCTCTGTCCATCTCCAGACTTGGGAAATTTTCTGCTAGTATCTCACTAAAAAGGCCTTCTAATCCTTTCTCCCTCTCCATGCCTTCAGGAACTCCTAGAACCCGAATGTTGGGTTTTTCAATAGTATCCTGTAGATTCCTGACAATATTTTTTAGATTTATAATTTCCTCTTCTTTTCTTTGTTGGAGCCTTAGGGGCTGTGATGGGTGTGGCCAGAGAGCTATGCTTCAGGTAAACTCTTCAGGTTTAAAGCTGTGCAAAGAGCGTCCCAGATTGCTCACTCCCTTGCTCCTTGCTGGCTCGCTTTCTCTCTTTTTTTTTTTTTTGACTCAGTTGGGAGTGGAGTTGAGTGTAGTTGAAATCTGGCCTCTGTGAGTATTCATTTGATCTACCCCTGGGACCACACACAGAGTTTATGCAGCCCGCAATGTGTTCTCGAGTTTTGCTAAAGTTACTGAGTTTGGCTGCGCTTTACATATGTAAAATCGCGGTGCTCTTTGTTTTGCTTGGTGAGTGAAGGGAGAGGCCTCCGTTCCCCACCCCCCAGTGTCTCGGGTTTCTGAGGTCTTTGTCTTACCCTCCTCGGTTCCCGCGCTGGCGAGATTCTGTGGCTCTGGCTCGTCTCCCGCCGCTCGGCTCGTCTTGGTTGGTTTTCCACGCGGTGGGCTCCCTGTAAGTCCTCTGTGTCACATCCATAAGATCCGGAAGCGTTTCCTCTGCAGTTTTTTTCTTGAGTCTTTTCCTGAGGCTACAGTAATTCCACTTTTATGAAACTTTATTTTTACCAACCTAAGGCGCACGTCCTCACTATCCGCCATCTTGGCTCCGCCCCCGACATTTTTCGAAAGAGGAAATCCAAATGACCAACAGACACATGAAAAAATGTTCAAGATCACTAGCAATCAGGGAAATGCAAATCAAAACCACAATGAGGTTTTACCTCACCCCGGTGAGAATGTCTCACATTCAGAAATCTACCAACAATAGATGCTGGCGAGGATGTGGGGAAAAAGGTGTTACCGGAGAAATTGCAGGGTTCTTGTCTTCGCGCAAGAAAGAATTCAGGCGTGAGACAGAGAGTAGTGGAAGGTAAAAGTAGCAAAGTTTATTAGGGTAGGGACATCCGTAAAAACGGATGGGCACCTCTCCAGACAGGACCTGAGAGAGAGTGCCCAGCCTGCATTTAGGCTGGGGTTTTTAAAGAAGTAGGTCTTTGTCTTCACATGCTTCAACCTGGAAAGAAAGACTTAATGGATGTAAATGTTAAGAAGCTTCTTCCTGTGGAAGGTCTGAAAGAAAGAACTTTATGGATGCAAATGTTATCAGACCTGAGGAAGGGGCAGGGTGTTTGAGATGCAGATGCTGAGCTGCACCTGGGAGATTGTGGAAGATTTAGCAGGAGGGGTGAGGGCCTCCACCTGGCAGGTTACCAGGTAGAAGGGGGCAGGGAGGCAGGATGCGAAAATCTGGGCTTCCCCTGGAACATTGTTAGGATGACTTTGAGATGCAGATGCATATAGATGTCTTCTCTTTAGGCCTGTCACACACACATAAGCTCATAACTGACTTCCTACCTAACATTCCCCCCTCAAGAGGTTAATACCCAAAATTCTTTTTGGGATTATGGATGAAGTTCCGTCTTCTGTAACTTCTTCAAAGCTGACATGTGGGCGTCGAGGGAGATTTGGGTATCACCTCTTGCTATCTGTCTTATGGTGTGTGACAGTAGCCTTGGAAAGACTGTGCTGCTCAGTCCAGGGGGCTGCTCAGGTCGTCCAGTGGGATGGGCTGGAAGCCTTGTCTGACGACCATTTGGAGTTCAACAGCTCTTAGTCTGCTAGAGACAAAATGAACAAGGGCATTAAAAACACACGGTCCAAAGAGAAGCAGCAAGATTACAGAAGTTATTGGGCCAAGGAGAGGAAATAGCCAAGATTTCCATGACCAGATGTTAGGCCAGAAATCCCAGCCCTGCTTGGCCTGCTCCTGGAGCTGTTTGGAATTGTCCAGGAAAGTACGAATTTGGGTTTGTACCTGTCCAGTCTGATTGACCCAGAAACAACATTCTCCCTGGAGCATGGCACAGACACCTCCCTGAGCGGCAGTTAACATGTCTAACGCTCGTCTGTTTTGGAGAACAACTGCAGCCAAAGAGTTGATCTGATTTTGGAGAGTGAAGAGGGATGCTGCTATTTGGGTGTTAAGACCAGCCAGCTCGGAGGAGAGGCTAGTATACATATTGTTTGCTGATACTGCCCCTGTTGTGCCTGTAGCAACTCCCGCCACTCCAGCCACCGTGCTGATCCCTACCAGGATGGGGATCAGAGGGGGGATCCTCTTGGAAAGTCGAGAAGTAGTGTGTAAGGGAATCGGTATAGGGGCTGAAGCATTAGCAACAGATATAGTAGACAGGACATAGGCCAGGGTACAGACCCCTGTCCAGTTAGAAGGTAAGCATTGGTAAGCAAGAGTCCCACAGACAAAGTACATTCCCCCTGTGGGAGGGAGGCACCCAGAGAGGTGATGTACGCTAAGTGGGGGATTTTCAGTAGTGGGACGTTTGAAGAGGTACGTGGCAGCAAAGGAAGCTGCAGTCAGTGGACTAAAACATGGGGTGTTGTTGTGGGAAGTACTGCTCGTCAGATCTTCCCAGAACATTACCCGTCTAGTAGTGTCAATGAAAGTCCGGGCTAACTTGCCATCCTCATGAATGAGGGAGCAATTATCTATTCCTATGCTGCCCCAATTAGAATCCGCCATTAGAGCAAAATGTTTACATGACAGAGGCCTTCCCTGGCAGAAGCCCCCTGTATATTGGAGTCGATGTGCCACAGATATGTTTGGCGGAGAGGAGAAGAGCAAGGGGGGCTTGATGAGGAGTGCCCGGTCCTTGGTATGCACTGTCACAGTAAAGTTACAAAAGGAGCTATTTAAGGATCCCACAGGGGAACCCTGTGGAAACTCAGGAGAGCTGAGGCACAGGGGGGCTTTTGCCCTCAATGCAACCTTAGTATAGATAGGTCCTATAACAGGGTGTGAGAGGCTGTCCTTTTTAACTGATGCATGAACACCCTGGTGCCCAGTAGAAGTTGAGTAGTACATAAATCCCTCTGTCTGAGCCCATTCCTTTAGAGAGGTTGGCCATGCTTCCCCAGACGAGCCCTGTGCCTCCAGGCAAATCCAGCAGGAGCGGCCATAGGATGTGTTGGCCAATAGATTAACTGCAGCCTGGAGTGGCCTGATAAAGGGCGAGGCATCAGTTAGGAGTCCAGGTGGGAAGTATGCCAGTAGGAGGAAGAAGGGAAGGCTTTGGGAGGGCATCTTTACTTATCTGGGCTCCTCCTAAAGAGTAGGCGCAAATCTTCCAGAGGCTCCGCTGACCAAGTTTCTTTAGGTCCGGGGTCTTGCTGGTCTTCGGGGCAGTACGGCTTCACCCTGGTGTGGTGGATCCAGCTGGGGATGCCAGGCACTTTGATCGCTGTAGGTGTGGAAAGTAAGACAGTGTATGGCCCTTTCCACGTGGGAGCAAGCTGGGACTTGGGAGAGCCGTCTTTCCAGGTTTTAAGCAGGACCTGCGTTCCTGGCTCATATAAGTGGGATGGGCTGGCACCCTGGTCTGTGCGGAGCCCGAGATCCTGAATTGCCTTTTGGAATTGAGTCAAGGAAATAAAATATTTGATGGCATTATTGGCTTCTGTATCTACCAGGATATCTGAATGTAGAAAAGGCCTCCCATAAAGAGCCTCAAAGGGGCTTAGGGAGAGCTGGGAGGTGGGTCCTGTCCTAATTCTGAGTAGAGCGATGGGAAGGATAGAAATCCAGTTTTGACTAGTTTCCTGGCAGAGTTTCCCTATGTTCTTCTTTAGAGTCTGGTTGGCTCTCTCTACCTGACCGGAAGACTGGGGTCTCCACGCAGAGTGAAGGTGCCAGGTTATTCCTAGGGCCTTACAAATCCCTTGTGTAATCTGGGAAATGAAGGAAGGCCCATTGTCACTTTGTAAAGATTTTGGGAGACCAAAGCGTGGAATAACTTCCTTTAGGAGAATTTTGGCCACTTCCTGAGCTCTCTCAGTTCTGGTTGGGAAGGCTTCTACCCATCCAGTAAAGGTGTCTATAAGTACAAGCAGGTACCTATAGCCTTGGCAGGGTGGCATCTGTGTAAAATCTATTTGCCAGTCTTCCCCAGGGTAAGTTCCCTTTCGCTGCATCGGTTTAATTAAAGGTGGGGGTCGAGACCCCTGGGAGTTATTTATGGCGCACAGAGTGCAATTCTGACAGACTCTGTGAATGGTTTTGGCTAGGCCCTTTCCACAAAATAGTTTATCACACAGCTTCTTAAGTTTATCTCTCCCAAAATGACAAGAGTCATGAAGCCCTTTTATGACTTTCCATTGTAATGCCTGGGGAAGATATGTTATTTCTTCCCGCTGGTACCATCCTTCTATTGTCCTGGCATATCCCTGTTCTTTGGCCCTGGCCTCTTCCTCTGGGGTGTAATAGGGAGTCAGGGCCTCTCCGGAGACTGCCGGGATTAGAGGACCTAGGAGGTCAGGCTGAGCAGTGGCAGCCTTTTTAGCTACTGAGTCTGCAAAAGAGTTACCTCGGGAAATCTCGTCAGAGCCTCTTTGGTGGCCTCTGCAGTGCATGACTGCAATCTCTCTGGGCAGATTTACAGCCTCAAGGAGCTTGAGGATCTGAGGTCCATACTTGATGGGGGTGTCTCTCGCTGTCAGGTATCCCCTTTCCTTCCATATTGCTGCATGAGCATGCAAGACTAAAAAGGCATATTTTGAATCTGTATATACATTAATTCTCTTGTCCTTACCCAGTTTTAGAGCCCTGGTTAAGGCGATTAGTTCTGCTAGCTGAGCAGAAGTTCCTGGGGGCAGGGCACGAGCTTCAATAACGTGCTGTGCCGTGACTACTGCATATCCCGAGAAGCGGGTTCCGTCCCTGACAAAGCTGCTTCCATCTGTGAACCAAACTTCATCTGCGTTAGTCAGGGGGCTGTCTTTTAGGTCCCTTCTGCTGGCATAGATCAAGTCTATAGTCTCAGTACAGGAGTGGAGGGGACCAATTTCCCCTGGAACTGGCATTAAGGTAGCTGGGTTTAGGGTAGAGCAATGCCTTATTTTTACCTGAGGGTTTTCTAGAAGGAGGACCTGATAGTTTAGTATCCTACTATCTGTGAGCCAGTGAGAGCCCTTTTGCTCTAATAGAGAATTTATCTGATGCGAGGTATAAAGGGTAATATTTTGCCCCAATGTAATCTTAGAAGCCTCCTTTGCCAGCAAGGCTGCTGCTGCTATTATCTTTAGGCAGTGAGGCCATCCTTGTGCAACCATGTCCAAGGTTTTAGAAAAGTAACCCACAGGTTGCTTAACAGGTCCCAGATCCTGAGTTAGCACTCCTAAGGCGACTCCCTGCCTCTCAGTGACATACAGCTGATAGGGTTTCTCTGGGTTTGGCAGTCCTAGCGCAGGGGCTTTAGCCATAGCATCCTTTAGCTGAGCAAAAGCTGTAGTTTGCTCTCTTTCCCAGAGGAGGGGGCCTTGCTCTGGGCTATCCTTTAGAGCCTGGTATAGAGGCCTTGCTATTTCTCCATATTTTGGAATCTATAGCCGGCAGTACCCAGTCAGTCCGAGGAATGCTCGGAGTTGCCTTAAGGTGGTAGGGGCAGGGATTTGCTGTATGGCCTGTATTCTCTCCGGGGCTAGTCTCCTCTCCCCAGGAGTGAGGATGAGCCCTAAATAGTTAACTTCCTGGCGGACTAGCTGTGCCTTTTTCTTGGATACTCGGTAGCCACGTTCTGCCAGGAAGTTAAGGGTTTTGATTAAATGCTTAAGGCCAGAGTCTCGGGTGGGAGAACAGATAAGCAAGTCATCTACATATTGGAGTATCCTCCCACCCCCCTCAAGAGATAGGTCCCTGAGGTCCTCTGAAAGGGCCTGCCCGAATAGGTGTGGCGCATCTCGGAACCCCTGTGGTAATACAGTCCAGGTTAGCTGTTGCTTTAAGTTTTGTCTATTGACCCATTCAAAGGCAAACAAAAACTGACAAGAGGGGTCTAAAGGGATACAGAAAAAGGCATCCTTAAGGTCTAAGACTGAAAACCACTTAGTCCCTGGAGGTATTTCTCCCAGTATTGTATAGGGATTGGGCACAATAGGGTGAATGGGTATTACTGCCTCATTAATGACCCGCAAGTCTTGAACTAATCTGTACTCCCCATCTTTCTTTCTAACAGGCAGGATGGGCGTATTGCAAGGGGAATTGCAGGGTGTCAACAACCCATGCTCCAGGAACTTGTCAATTAGTGGCTGAAGGCCTTCTCTAGCTTCTGGCTTTATAGGATATTGCTTCCGATTTGGAAAATTATTAGGGTCCTTAAGTCTAATAACGATTGGGCGGGCCTTCAAGGCCCGGCCAGGTATGTCCGAGGCCCATACCTGTGGGTTAACTCGTAGCTCTATCTCTTCACATGGTATGTCAGAAGACAGGGGACGGCACATGGCAATAATAGGAATCTGGCCATCCTCATGTGCAGAGAAAGTCACTCGAGTTCCCAGCTTACTTAGGAGGTCCCTTCCCAATAGGGGAGTGGGACACTCAGCCATTACTAAGAACTGGTGGGAAAATATGGTCTTCCCCCAAAGGCAACATAAAGGGGGTGTGAATCTCCTTAGGGAAGGCACCCCGTTGACTCCCATTACTTGGCTGGACTGTGAGGAGAGTTGCCCGGAATATGAGACAAGTACAGAGTAGGCGGCCCCCGTGTCTAAGAGAAAATTTACGGTCCTACCTGCCACATCAACTGTGACCCTAGGCTCTGCCCCCTCGATGGCGATGGTTGCTTCGGGAGCCGGACAGAGCGAAGGGCTCCTTCAGTTTAGGGCCAACAGGTTTTGCGATCCTGACCCGGGAGTCCTTCGACTCTCGGGGCAGTCTCGCTTCCAGTGGCCAGGCTTTTTGCAAAGCGGGCAGGGCTTCTTCGGAAGCCGGCCGCAGCTTCTAGCCCAGTGCCCTGGCTTCCCGCAGTGAAAGCAGTTACCACTTGGAGGTGGGCCGGCCTTGCTGGGTCCCTTTGATGGCAGATTACCGCACAGAGCAGCTATCAACTGGGCCTGCCGCCTATCCTTACGCTGTTCCTTCTGCTTGTCTCGCTCCTCCTCCTCCTGATCTCTGTTAAAATAAACAGTAGAGGCAGCCTTGATAATGTCAGCCAAGGGGGTGCTTGGTCCCATCCCTAATTTTTGGAGCTTTCTCCTAATATCAGGGGCGGCTTGAGTTAGAAACCTATCCCCCAATATGGCATTTCCTACAGCAGAGTCAGGATCTAGATCAGTATACTTATCAAGACCCTCTTTGAGCCTTTCTAGAAAGGCAGCTGGATTTTCCTGTAGTCCCTGTTCTATCGTTGATAGCTTATTAAAGTTCTTCGGTCTTGCCCTACTGGCTGCCCTTAGACCTGCTAAAAGACAAACCAGCATGTGGTCCCTACTTTTTCTTCCCTCAGGGGTATTATAGTTCCATGAGGGTTCCTTAACTGGGATTGCTGCCTCCGCGATTGGGTGTCCCTCATCCTGCCTATGCAAGGCGTTTGCATAGTCGTTGGCATGCTGCGACACCATTTGCTTTTCTCCATGAGTTAGGGTAGTGTTTAGCAGAAATACTACATCCTTCCAAGTAAGCTCAAACATACCGGTAATTTTATACCATCCCTCTAGCCACCTGTTGGGATCTTCGGTGAAGCTTCCCATTTCCGCTTTCATCTCGTTTAAATCCTGCATTTTAAAGGGGACCCGTATCTTGGTGGGGCCATTGGGTCCCATCACTTCCTGTAGGGGAAACATTCCTACACCCTCAGCCCCAGCGCTCGAGCTCCCGCCTGCGCTCGGGTTCCCGCTTATACTCGGCCTGGGGCTGGGGCTCCGGGGAGGCCTCGGCCTCGCCTCCGGGCTGGGGCTCCGGGGCCTCACCTCCGGGCTAGGTGGGGCAGTTGGCTCCACAGGAGGCTGAGGGCGTGGTGGCTCCGGGGCATCTAGGGGAGCGCTAGATGGTGGCTCCTTTGGCTTAGCTTTACAGTGGGCTCCTGATAATAACTCAAATGAAGTTAGCATTGCTAAGTCCGGTCTGCATCTCTGACAGAGCTCATGATTTCTCCTAAGTGCCATAAAGACCTGCACATAAGGGATTTCTGTCCATTTACCGTGCTCACGGCAGTATAGGTATAAACAAGAAATGGTATTAGAATCTAAAGTCCCATTTCCTGGCCACACTCTCTGATCATTTAGTTTGTATTGTGGCCACACGTTGTTACAGAGAGAAACTAGCAATTTCTTCTTTAAGACCCTTGGGTCGAACCGAGACCAATTTCTGAGAATGCATCCTAGCGGTGAGTCACGTGGTGGTAAGGAGAACTGGTTTCCCATCTGAAAGAGAATAGAGGAGAAATCGTGGCAGAGGTTTCTGCCGCGCTAGGAGGGAGCAGGCGTCCCCGCAAACCTCCAAATCACTCCTTGGCTCGCTACGTAGCCAGTGGGTTATGGGCCTGGGTTGCCGGGCTTAACTAGTATTACCGTGTAACCTGCAAACGCTCTTGGGGTTCCTGGAACCCAGTAATATCTGCCGCATAACCGCCTCGAAACGTCTCTAAATCTCTCCCTTTTGGGGTCCTGTTCTCAGTACTATCCCTTAGTCAGACTTAGCCTGATGGCCTCTGGCTATTTTAATGTTAATTTGGCTAAGCCAGTCAGCCCCTCTTCTGAAACAACTTCTGCAAAACTGCCTTTTACTTGGAAGGGTGCGGCCCAATTGCAAAGTCTATCTGATGGCTCCCTGTCCAGACCTAAGCCTAGGGGAACAGGGGAGGGCCGCAAGTAAAGACAGAAGTGCAGCGGGGAGAGATAACCAGCTCCCTGTCCTGGCGCCGACCGGGCCCTGGTCAGACACCAGAAGGAGGGAGGGCACACGCTTCCCACTGCCCTTGCTGCCGCACAATTCAACACGCAGAGCAAGTCAGACCTGACACAAAAATCCGTGGGGGAATGAGGTCAATTCTGAAGCTACGTCCCATTAACAGCACATAAGGAACCAGACCCTTGGTAGGCACAATATAAGCTAGCAAAACCTTTATAATGCAACGAAGAAGTTCAAACTATCTAGAATAATCAGAACAGCCATCAAGGTGAGATCTCAATCCGCACTGCTCGAATACTTTAACCAAAGCCAGATTTATTCACGACTACTGTAATTACTCAGTCAATTAATACAGATAGTTAACTTTAGCTCCTTTCCAGATTCAATCCTCAGACAATCAAAGCTTAGCAACAGCAACAGCTCACAAAAACTTCAAGACGCACCAAAGCTACCATAAGCTTCAAAGACGGAAAACCTTCTACCAGGTTGGAAAGGGTTAACTGGCAACGGCTTATCCCTAGGTGGAATTCCCTCTTACTTTCTCCTGGCCAGCAGTATAGGAATGGAGATGAAGAAAGCAAAGAGTGGGAGAGGGAGCCCCGGGAGAAGGGCGGAAAGTGACAGAGGACAAGATGTGAGCGACCGTCCTCACCTTCCACTACGAATCTCAGCCGGAGGAGAGCAAAGGGAAAAGGCCCTGGTGTCTGGGGGCTGAGTGGGGTTCGAAATCTCCTATCGCTCAAGAGTGCCCACTACCTAGTTGTCTGAGTTTACCTGGAGGGCCAATATTAGCCTCGACCGAAGCTAAGCCCTGCTCGCGTAGCAGTAGGCAGCGTGACCAGGCGTCCCTCCAAGAGAGAGACCTGATCCTCGGGTCGCGGTCCGGCCGCCGGGAAGCCAAAGCGAGCTCAGGGGGTCTCCACGCTCTCAGGCAACTGCCCTTCCTAATCGCCCTCCCGTTCCTTACAATCCCTCTGGAGTTTCGGCCGTAGCTAAGCCGTGGCCGGGGGGACTCCGCGTTCTCGGAGAGCTGTGGGGTGCCGGACGCTCAACGGTCACTTCCACAGATCCGGTCCCGCTTGAGGGAAGGAATACTGACCTCCGATGTCTTCTCAAACTCCTGGCTGGCTCGCCAAAAATGTTACCGGAGAAATTGCAGGGTTCTTGTCTTCGCGCAAGAAAGAATTCAGGCGTGAGACAGAGAGTAGTGGAAGGTAAAAGTAGCAAAGTTTATTAGGGTAGGGACATCCGTAAAAACGGATGGGCACCTCTCCAGACAGGACCTGAGAGAGAGTGCCCAGCCTGCATTTAGGCTGGGGTTTTTAAAGAAGTAGGTCTTTGTCTTCACATGCTTCAACCTGGAAAGAAAGACTTAATGGATGTAAATGTTAAGAAGCTTCTTCCTGTGGAAGGTCTGAAAGAAAGAACTTTATGGATGCAAATGTTATCAGACCTGAGGAAGGGGCAGGGTGTTTGAGATGCAGATGCTGAGCTGCACCTGGGAGATTGTGGAAGATTTAGCAGGAGGGGTGAGGGCCTCCACCTGGCAGGTTACCAGGTAGAAGGGGGCAGGGAGGCAGGATGCGAAAATCTGGGCTTCCCCTGGAACATTGTTAGGATGACTTTGAGATGCAGATGCATATAGATGTCTTCTCTTTAGGCCTGTCACACACACATAAGCTCATAACTGACTTCCTACCTAACAAAGGGACACTAACCCACTGTTGGTGGGCATGCAAACTGGTTAAGCCAATATGGAAGTCAGTCTGGAGATTCCTCAGAAACCTGAATATAACCCTACCGTACAACCCAGTCATCCCACTCCTTGGAATTTACCCAAAGGAAATTAAATTGGCAAACAAAAAAGCAGTCTGCTCCTTAATGTTTACTGCAGCTCAATTCACAATAGCTAAGACCTGTAACCAACCCAAATGCCCATCAACAGTAGACTGGATAAAGAAATTATGGGACATGTACTCTATAGAATACTATACAGCAGTAAAAAACAACGAAATCTGGTCATTTGCAACAAGATGGAGGAATCTGGAAAACATTATGCTGAGTGAATTAAGCCAGTTCGAAAGGGACAAGTATCATATGTTTTCCCTGATCCGTGACCACTAACTGAGCACCAAAGGGGAAACCTGTAGAAGTGAAATGGACACTATGAGAAACAGTGACTTGATCAGCTCTTGTCCTGACTGTTGGTGTACAATTTAATACTTTATCCATTTTATTGTTTTTTTTTTTGTTCTAGTACTGATGGTTGAACTCTGTAATTAACACACAATTATTCTTAGGTGTTTAAATTTAACTGAAAAGTGATCCCTGTTAAATATAAGAGTGGGAATAAGAGAGGGAGGATATGTATAATTTGGGACATGCTCAGTTGTACTTGCTCCAAGTGGTGGAGTTAGAAATGTGCCAGGGGATTCCAATACAATCCCATCAAGGTGGCATGTACCAATGCCATCTCACTAGTCCAAGTGATGAATTTCAGTTCACAATGTTTCACACTGTAAGGTCTAAGAGTCAAAGGGATCACACAAACAAGACTAGTGTCTGCTAATACTAACTGATAGAATCAAAAAGGGAGAGAACGATCCAACATGGGAAGCGGGATACACAGCAGACTCATGGAATGGCAGATGTCCTAAACAGCACTCTGTCCTCAGAATCAGCCCTTAAGGCATTTGGATCTGGCTGAAGAGCCCGTGAGAGTATTTTAGGCATGGAAAGCCAAGACACTCTGGCAAAAACAAACAAACAAACAAACAAACAAATAAAAAACCCTAAATGAAACATCTCTGTGAGTGGGATCCCAGTGGAAAGAACGGGCCATCAAAGAAGGAGGTACCTTTCTCTGAAGGGAGGAGAGAACTTCCTCTTTGACCATGACCCTTTCTGAATAAGATCAAAGTCGGCGAACTCTAAAGGCTTCCATAGCCTTGGCAACTCATGACTAGAGCCTAGGGAGATTACTGACACCATAAACAAGAGTGTCAAATTGTGAAGTCAACAACAGGAGTCACTGTGTACTTACTCCTCATGTGGGATCTGTCCTTGATGTGTTGTCCACTGTGAAGTAATGCTATAACTAGTACTGAAACAGTATTTTACACTTAGTGTGTCTGTGTGGGTGTAAACTGATGAAATCTTTACTTAATATATCCTAAATTGATCTTCTGTATATAAAGAGAATTGAAAATGAATCTTGATGTGAATGGAATGGGAGAGGGAGCGGGAGATGGGAGGGGTGGGAGTGGGAGGGAAGTTTTGGGGGGGGGAAGCCATTGTAATCCATAAACTGTACTTTGGAAATTTATATTTACTAAATAAAAGTGAAAAACTAACTAACAAACAAAACAACAACAACAACAAAAAAGGAAAGTTTCATTACAGAGAAAGGCTTAATGCTTCCTCAGATAATAATTTAACAAGTATAAAGCAAAAAGACCTTAGTTTAGTGGGAATATAGACAGTGGCTACAAACAATAATTGGATGGTAAAATGACCATTTATTTATACACAGCCACCACAATTAATTAAAATTATAGTAGTATAACATTCATAACCATTGGTTTGACAAATGTATAAAGCAAAGCTTTATTATATTTGCAGCAATGCTGATACTCACAGACATTTCCTCCTTTTGTGTTTCTTTTTTGTTTGCTTTTTAAATTTTAGCTCCCACAGATAAGGGAGAACATGAGGCATTTGTCTTTCTGGGTGCAGCTTATTTCACCCCACAAGATGTCCTCCAGTTGCTTCCATTTTGCGGCAAATGGTAGAATTTCATTATTTTTTATAGCTGAATAATATTCCATTGTGTGTATATACCACATTTTTATTCTGCATGGGCAGTGATGTAAAGTCATTTCAGTTAGGCTGGGGCAAGATGAAAATGTATACTCAAAGTTCTAAAGCAGCAACTCAAATAACAAAGAATAGTAGCCCATCCAAGGAGATGTGGCAAGCAGAATAATATTCCTTACCTGTAAGACTTATGAACATGTTATCTTACCTGGAAAAGGGGTAAAAAATGCAGTTGGAGTGAATGTTGATCCTCTTAAAAAAAGAAAAAATATTTTAAAATCCTTTAAAAAAAGGAAAAAAAATCTAAAAAATTAGAATAACAACAGTATGTAAGGAGAAGAGAGAGGGTGAAGAGAATCAGAGGGAGATTTGAATGCAGAAAAATGTTCAGAGAGGGGCCAGTGCTGTGGTGCAGTGGGTTAATGTCCTAGCCTGAAGCGTTGGCATCCCATATGGGTGCCAGTTCGAGACCTGGCTGCTCCTCTTCTGATCCAGCTCTCTGTTATGACCTGTGAAAGAAGTAGAGGATGGCCCAAGTCAGGAAGCTCCTGGCTCCTGGCTTCGGATTGGCGCAGCTCCAGCTGTTGTGGCCAACTATGGAGTGAACCAGCAGATGGAAGACACCCCCCTGCCCCGCACCTCTCTTCTCTCTGTGTAACTCTGACTTTCAAATAAATAAATAATCTTTTTTTAAAATGTTCAGAGAGATGTAATGTTTGCTGAAGGTGAAAGAAGGTGTCACTTAGACAGCATGGACAAGTCTACGGTGTGTAGGAATCAGGGAAAGGGGTCTTCCCCAAGAGCATCTATCGTAGCCAATGAGGTTTACCAAGGTGCGATTATGGCTAATTGAATTCCAGGAATCCTGGAAGCTCTCCCCTGATTTTAGCCTGGTGACACTCATGTTGAACTTCTTACCTCTAGAAATGTTAGGTGATGATTCTCTGTTGTTTTAAGCAACTAGATGTGTGGTAATATCTTAGAGGAGTAATAGGAAACCAATACAAGAAATAAAGTAAAACTGAATAAAAGTTCTCTTAATCCAAAAAGTAGACAAATAAGGGGGAAAAACAATAGATAGAATGAATAGAAAATAAACAAAAAAGTGATAGATTTTTTACTTGGATGTAAAATTACATTAATAAATAGTTTAAATATCCCAATTAAAAGGCAGAGATTCTTAGACTGGAAAATAAACTAAACTGTATACTGTGTATAAGAAATCCATTTAAGTGTAAAGAAACAAATTGGTTAAAACTAAGAGAGTAGAATAATATAATTTGCTAGCACTAATCAATAGAAATCTCCAGGGGCTATGATAATATCAGCAAACTGTATTTTAGAGAAAATAATAATATGAAGAATAAAGGAAGTCATTTTATTATAATTAAAGGGCCAGTTTATTAAAATGTTACAGCAATTCTCAGATTTTATGTTCCTAGCAGAGTTTCAAAGTAATTTCAAAGTACTTGAAACAAAACCTAATAGAGTACAAAGAGAAATAGATACATAACTATATAGTGGGATGTTTCAATAGAACAAATAAACAGAAAATCAGTAAGAATATAGAATTCTTCAGCAATACTACTTGGCCTACTGGATAAAACAATGAGGTAGAAGATCAGTGATGAAATAGAAGCCTTTTATATATCTTGTGAAGGCCTAAAAGAAAGGAGCCAGAAGCTCCACATGTAAAGAAATAGTAGTGATATGGAAGGGCTGACGTTACAGCATAACAGATTAAGTGACTGGTATCCCGTATCAGAGTGCCAGATTGAGTCCCAGCTACTTTGCTTCTAATCCAGCTTCCTGATCATGTGACTGGGGAGGCAGTGGGAGACAGCCCAGGTACTTGGGCCCCTGTCAAAGATGTGGGAAACCAGGATGGAATTCTTGGTTCCTGGCTTTAGCCAGCCATCTAGGGACTGAACCAGTGGATGGAAGATCTCTCTGTTTCTTTCTCTCTCTGTTGCTCTGCCTTTCAAACAAATAAATCTTTAATAAAATAATGAGATAGATACCACATGATATGTACAATTATCATGTTAATAAAACATATATGGTACCCATGGAATGCAAAAACACTAGAAAAACTGTGTAATGACCTAGACCTATTAATATACAAAAATCGACTGATTTCTATATATTAGCAATAAGTCTTAAGAAATTTAAGTTACGACACATATACAATGACATCCAAAATATGAATTATAGGGTGGAAACTGACAGAAGATAAGAGATTTCTACCCTGGAAACTGCAAATTGTTTCTGAGAGAAATTAAGGAGAAAGTAAGAAATGGAGAGAAATGCTGTATCCCTGGGTATGGAACATGTTATTAGACAGTTCTTCTCAAATTGACCCACAGATTAATTGCAATTCAACAAAAATCACAGCATGGTTTATTTTTGGTAGAATTGACAAACGGATTCTAATACTTATATGCTAATGCAAACAAACTAGAATAGCCAAATCAATTTGGATAAGGAGAGCAACAGTGGAAAAGTAACAATCCCTCATCTTAGGATTCATTATGTAACTATTGCAATGAAAACAATAGTTTGGCACAGAAATAGACTAAAAAATCAGGAGATACTGGAGAACCAAGGTGAAAGGCAATTGATTGGAAGTAGGATGTTCTAATGAACAAATGGCACTGGAAAAGTTGGACACTCATATGCAAAAATAAGAGCTTTGACTAGTACTTCACGTTCCTTATAAGAGTTTGTCCAAAGGAATGATAACTATAAATGTAAAATTTTGAATCATAAAAAATCCAGAAAAAAATGAAAGGGACCCTTTATGATCTTGAGCTAGCCCACAATTTCTTAGACATGACACTAAAGCATGATCTATAGAAAGAGCAAATTGATAAAAATATCTAATTAAAATAAGATTTTCTATTCTTTGAAAAGCACTATCATTAAGTGAAAGAAAGCAGGCTACAGACAGAGATAAAGTTCTTGCAAAGCACATGTTCAGAAAATTTAGGAAAAATGGAATGAGAAGTGTGCTATTTTGTTTGATGTGATTTTAAAATTTATTCATTTTGATTCTATTTCAGACACATGCACACATACACACAATTGCTAGCAGTAGCCTGGACTGGGCCAGGTGAAGCTGGAGACCCAGAACTTGATTTGGGTCTACTAGGTGGGTGTCAGGGATCCACGTACTTGAGTCACCACCTGCTGCTTTCCAGGGTTGTGCATGAGCAGGAAGCTGGATCTAAAGCAGAGGAGCTGAGACTCAAAGCAGGCACCTCAGTGTGGAACATGGGCATCCCAAGTAGTATCTTAATCTCTGTGCCAAATATGCATTCTTTTGATGCAAAAGCTTTTTAATAATATGTGAAAAAAATCACAAAAAATTATGTGTGCATTTCAATATTTTACATCAAGAAAGACTCATACTTTTAATTCTATCTTTCCATGATTTGTTTGAAGTAGCCTCACATTCAGAATATATAAATCACTTTCACATATTAATAAGACAAAAACTGAATAAAATTAGATAAAATGTTAGAACCGGTAATTCATTTAAGACATGAGGATCACATTTAAGTACATGAAAAGATGCTCGATATCATTATTATTTATGGAAATTCAAATTAAAACCTCAAGGAGATGCTACTTACAACCTTGTTAGAATAACTGCAATTCAAAAACCACATGATCCAGCCATGTCACTCTTGGATAGTTACTCAAGAAAAGAGAAAGCATATGTCCATACAAAGAATGCAAAGACATGCAAACAAATTTTCATAGCAGGTTTTTTTAGAAATACAAATGCTTACTTAGAAGTTTTTATTTATTTTACTTATTAGAAAGTCAGAGAGAGAGAGAGAGAGCGAGCGAGCGCCAAAGAGAAAGTAAAAGTGAAAGAGAAAGATATCTCATCTGCTGGTTCACTTCCTAAATGCCTCCAACAGCTAACAGGACCAGATTGAAGCTGGAAAGCAGGAACGGCCAACCAGGTCTCTCCTGTGGGTGGCAAGGACCCAATTACTTGCACCCACTTACTGCCTCCCAGGGTGTACATTAGCTGGAAGCTGGAATACGGAGTGGACCTGATCTTGAACCTGGGCACTCTGATGAGAGCATCCTCACCAGCATCTTAACCACTGTACCAAATCCTGCCCCAAGGAGCTTTATTTTTAATAGACAAAAATTGGGAACAGGCCAGCGCCGCGGCTCAACAGGCTAATCCTCCGCCTTGCGGTGCCGGCACACTGGGTTCTAGTCCCAGTCGGGGCACCGATCCTGTCCCGGTTGCCCCTCTTCCAGGCCAGCTCTCTGCTGTGGCCAGGGAGTGCAGTGGAGGATGGCCCAAGTGCCTGGGCTCTGCACCCCATGGGAGTCAGGATAAGCACCTGGCTCCTGCCATCGGAACAGCGCGGTGCGCTGGCCGCAGCGCGCTACCGCGGCGGCCATTGGAGGGTGAACCAACGGCAAAAGGAAGACCTTTCTCTCTGTCTCTCTCTCTCTCACTGTCCACTCTGCTTGTCAAAAAAAAAAAATTGGGAACAGATCAAATTTCCACTGGTAAATTGATAACAAATTTTGTTATTTACATACAATGGAATACTAGTAGTAGCCAATCACTTGGAATCAACTAGGGATACACAAAACATCAAGTGAATCTTAAATAATTATTCTGAATGAAAGAAGCCAGACAGTAAAAAGAATATTCTGTATGATTCTACTTATATGAAGTTCTGGAAAATGTAAACAAATATATTTGGATAGAAATTAGTGGCTTAGATTGGTGGTAGGTGGGTGGGAAGGGATGAGTAGGAAATGCTACATGGGGGTACATGATGGATATGTTCATTATTTGATTTGGGTAATGGCTTCATGGGTGTTTTCCTTTTGTAACCCTTATATTTTATAATATATGCCTTAATAAAGTTGTTAAAAAATCCTCAACCAGGGCAGATGTTGGCCTGGAGATTAAGAAACAATGTGGAGCATTGATGTTTTAGTGCCAACTACCCATCTAGGAATGCTGATTCAAGTCCCAGCTACTCCACTTCTGATCCAACTATTCTGCTAATGCACCTGGGATGGCAGCAGAAAATGGCCCACGTGGTTGGGCTCTTGTCACTCACATGGGAGACTCCATGGGGTTTTGGCTTGGCCAAGAATTGGATGCCATGGTCATCTGAGGAGTCAACCAGCGAATGGAAGATTTCCCTCCTAGTCTCCCTCTTGCTCCATCACTCTGCCTTTCAAATAAATAAAAACAAATAAATCTTTAAAAAAGTGCTGTGTGAGGCAGCTGAATCCCGTACTGGAGTGCCTGATTTGAATTCTGACTCACTCCTGGTTCCACCTTCTTGCTATTTTGTGCCCTTTGATGTAGCAGGTGATGGCTCAAGTAGCTGTCTCTGCCACTCACACGGAGTTCCCAACCCTGCCCTTGACCTGGGCAATAACTGGCTGTTGCAGGAATTTGTGGGAGTGAACCAACATGTGGGAGATCTCTCTCTCTCTGCCTTTCAAATAAGAAGAAAATAAACAAAAATCTTTTATAAGGTCTAAAGATTAAATTGTGCATCCTACAGATTCCTTCATAATAGAATTAGTTTCCTACCTTGAAGAGAATAGAGAAATGAAAGAACAAGTTGGGCTTAGAATAGAGAAATGAGGGAGCAAGTCCTAGATCGCTTGCTGACAATAGCAATATTACATGAATACTTAGCAAACAGTTTCAACCATTAGATAACAACTTAATAAAACATTTACCAGAAGGTCCAATGCCTTCTATAAATTTTAAGAATCATATATTTGGAAACACCTCTTAAATATCTAACATGGTGTAGTTTGTTTAACCAGTAAACTTAAGCACAACCATATAAAATGTTTTTAGTTTCTTTCTGTCAATAAGTTTAAAACATATGATACAGAGATTCAGGTCACACGAATTAAAATGTATCTTTGATTAATTTTAGCAGCTTCAATTTATGGACAATCTTATCTATAAGCCAATTAAAATAAAACTCTTAATAAAATTTTCCCATGTGGACATACAATATGTATACACATATAACCTAACATAATAGACCAATATAGCAATTTTAATAATAGCTTTTAAAGTCTTTAAACTCTTTTTGTAGATTGCCAATTGATTTGAATTGCTTTTTGTTTTTAGTAACCTCAGTTAACCATACTTTCTCTCAGTTGGTACTATTAATACATTATCGGCTTCATCTGTTTACAGAGCCATCCCAAAGTACTGAATACAATAGAAGTGGCTGGAAAAAGTCCATAGGAACCTATAGGAGGACAGCCAAACACAGAACCAACAACGCTTTAGTTTTATGAGCAGCAAATCATATATAACTGTGGATGACAAAAGACTTAAAGTTGCCATGTTTAAAATTATAAACTCATCAACCAACAAGAGGCACTTGCTTACTTCACAGTATTTTTGAAAGCATCTGTAGGATTTTACAAGTATTTAACCCTTTAGGCCTCTGGGGCTTTCTCATTAAGATAACTATCATGTCTAGTAACACAATTAGGATAACATTTTAAATTAGGTAACACAAATTTTAGCCTGAGCTTTTTTCATTTCTGTTGGCATGGTATATCTTTTTCCAGCCTTTCACTTTCAGTCTGTATGCATCTTTGTTGGAAAGATGTGTTTCTTGTAAACAGCAAATAGATGGGTTTTGTTCCTTAACCCAATCAGCCAATCGGTGTCTTTTAACTGGACAGTCAGGCCATTAACGTTCAATGTGACTGTTGATAAGTAGTAACTTTGCCCTGCCATTTCCCAAAGATATTTTCTAATATATGCTTTGAACTTCTTGTGATCTTTTGCTGTGAGGTTTCCTTCCTTTACCTTCTTTCATATTGATGACCATGTTTCTGTGTTTCTGTGTGTAACACATCTTTAAGCATCTTTCGCAGGGCTGGATGAGTGGCGACAAATTCTTTCAATGTCTGTTTGCTGTGAAAGGTCTTTATTTCACCTTCATTCACAAATGAGAGCTTTGCAGGATATAATATTCTGGGCTGGCAGTTTTTCTCTCTTAGTACCTGGGCTATATCTCACCATTCCCTCCTAGCTTGTAGGGTTTCTAATGAGAAGTCAGCTGTGAGTCTAATTGGAGAGTAATCTGACGTTTCTCTCTTGCACATTTTAGAATCTTTTCTTTATGTTTCACTGTGGTGAGTTTGATTACAACGTGTCGTGGTCAGGATCTCTTTTGGTCATGTTTACTAAAAAATACTCAAGAAGACGTCTTTTTAAGATTAGGGGACTAGGGGAATAGCAGTGGAAAACTGAATCCTGAAGCTACTCTCTACTGTTCCAGAAATTAATGTAAATGTAGAAATATTTTTGCTACCAGAGAAGTTACACAATATTCAAAGCCTAGAAATAGTAAAAGTGAAGAAAATCAGTAATTTGAGTCATAATTTACAGAGGACATACATATCTTCACAAGATCTTAAGGCATTGTACGTATTTTCTTTATTAGTTTATATAAAATTTTTTGATTGGTAAGGAATACATTATACTTTGTATGGAGTATAGTGTAATATTTCAGCAGTTATCTATAATGTAAACCAATCACATGAAACTATTAGCTATTCTGTTTCCTTTGTTGATGAATGTAATTATTTTACTATTGTGTGGACACCAGAACCCATTTCTTTCACCCAACTGTGTCTTTGTACCCATTACCATCTATCTCCAACCTCCAGTCCTCTACACTTCCCAGCCTCTAGCCATCACTATTTAAGATTGACAGGAGATTTTCAATGGAAATCTTGCAGCCCAGGAGGGAGTCGAAAGATATGCCCCAAGTTTTGAAAGAAAAAAAAAACTCTATTAACCCAGAATGATTTATCCAGTGAAGATGTCTTTCAAAAATGTCTTTGCAGGAAAAGCAAAAATGGAAAAAAAAAATTCATTAGCTCTTGACCAGTCTTAATAGGTGGTACTTATGGTATTGAACTTCTAAAATGTGTCAAAGACATTTCTACAAATCAAAAATGAAAAAAAATTTCAATTGGAATATCCTGGTAGAATTGGTATTCCCAGAACTGAAAATTCCAGAGCAAAAGTCACTGAATTTTCTGTATCAAGCTGTAATGATATTCTATTTTGGATGTGCATTTTTTTGGTATTATGTATTTTTATGTAGAACCTTCAAGATATTTTTCCACTGCTCTGCAAATGGTGACTACTTGTGCAATGTTCAGGGGAATTTGTTTTGACAGCTGACCAATACATAATTTTCTAGTATCCCAAGTCCTCACTATTCCCCGCCTCTTTATTTCTTTTAATTTTTAAAGATTTACTTATTTATTTGAAAGAGTTACAGAGAGAGGAGAAAAGAGAGAGAGAGCAAGTGCTAGGGCTGGGCTGGGCAGAAACCACGAATCAGGAACCAGGAGTTTTTTCCAGATCTCTCACATGGGTGGTAGAGACCCAAGCACTTGGGCCATCCTCTCCTGCTTTCCTAGGCACATTAACAGGGAGCTGGATGGGAGGTGGAGTAGCCAAGACACAAATTGGTGCCCATATGGGATGCTGGTGTCACAGGTTGTGACTTAACTCAGTATGCACGACATCAGCCCCTCTTTTCTATTTTTTCAATGTAGGGAAGAAGAATATACTGTCATTACAAGGTATGATTCAGAGAAGCAATATACATATATATGTATATATATATAAAGCTATATACCAAATGATATGATATTCATATAACTTTTACAATGTTTTGTTTTTAATTTGGATGTTGGTTATAAGGATGATCAGAGGACAGAAACCTCATTTTACCTGTATACTTCTGTGCACTTCTTGGTATGTACCCCGTATTTTACTAAAATGTTTAAGCCCCCCTCAAAAAAAGCAACACAGGTTCCAGGGGTTCAACTGTTTCATATTAAGCATGTTTGTAGGTAAAGTAAAGCCTCTTGATTTATCTTTTTATTTTCAAATGGAAACTACCAAGAATTTGGGTATACACTTAGAAATTGCATGCATTTAAATCACTCATGCATTAAATAAGAATGTGGATGAAAAAAAAAGAGTCAAAACGAGAAATCCAAGTCACCTGTGTTAACCCCAACAGAAATAAAAGCAAAGCCAGAAATTGTGAAGAAACAGTTTTAAGCATTATTACCTGACAGCAGCTGTCACAGAAGACCATCAGAACCACAACGTTGCACAGAGGCCGCTGCAATATTATGTCAAAAGTATTTCTGTAAAAACAGCTACCCAGCAACTCTCTCTTCAGTCTCAGACTGACACCCTTGTGTGGTCAGAGATTGTTGCTTCAAGATAGCTGCCGCATTCCTGCTCACTCCTGTCACTGAAAACTCTCCCTTACCCCAGCATCCTAGAAATATGCCCACGATTTGACAGGACATGCAGATTCCCACCACAATGCATTGCTCTTCTCAAACTTCATTAGAGTTACAAAAAATACATATTTCAAAGTACAAACATTTTCCAAATACATAGTATATTAATATAATATATTTTCAGATACATATATTTCAAATTCTCAGTCTCCATCTGGTACCCATAAGGGGTTCTGGCATTGCAGACAGAGGTTTAACCACAACACCGGCCCCTAAATTGTCTTTTAATTCCATTTTTCCATAAGTTAGTTGAGGTGCCCTAATAGGAATTATCAGTTAAGCTAAATAAGTTAAAATATGATTTTTTCTCTTTGATCAAGTTCTGTCTGCCAAGGATGCTATCAAAATTTTTTCATTTAATAAATTAAACTATTCAGTAAAGTTTAGAGTGGAGGAGGTAACAATAACTCTAAATCAATTATTTTTTGTGACACCAAGAGAATTTAAGATAGACTGTTTCATTGTCAAATTGCTTTTATTTTATTTTGCTTGGCTTTCAGTTTTTGTTTGTTGCATTAGAAGTGAAGTTAGTATGTTATTTACTAGCAAAATCCTATCACACCTTTTGATTAGAAACTTATCCTAGAAAAGGATGGAGAGGTATGAATGGGGTGAGCATCTGTGGTGGAGAGTATTTGTTCTGGGTGTAATAAATGTTTGAGAAGATTGACCTGAACGGATATCAGGTCAAAAAGAGACAAATAGAATTGAAGCTCAATGATTTATGCTTAGCCATATTTTTCTTTCTAGACTTGCATCTTCTCTTTCTTCTTTGAGACCAATGTGATCTTTTTGAAGGAATCGCTGAACGCTTGTCTCACTTGCTGGTTTCTCAGAGTATAAATGAATGGGTTCAGCATGGGAGCAATGGACGTCATCAGCACCGCCACCCCCTTGTTGATAGCCACAGAGTTCTTAGCTGAAGATTTGACGTAGATGAAGATGCAGCTCCCATAGGCGATGGAAACCACAATCATGTGAGAAGAGCAGGTGGAAAAGGCCCTTTTCCTTTGCTGGGCAGAAGGGAATCTCAGAATGGTCTTGATGATGTATATGTAGGACAGAACCACACACAGGAGGGTGGTGATGAAGGTCAGGACTGCACAGACAATCACTAACTGCTCTATGAGCCACGTATCTGAGCATGAAATTTTCAAGATGGGAGATGCGTCACAGAAAAAATAATCAATGACATTCGAGTCACAGAATTTCAAATTGAGGAACAGCATGAGTGGGGGAAGTATGATCACCAAGCCAGCCCCCCAGCAGCAGAGGACAAGGCTCCTGCAGACCTGGCTGCTCATGATGGTCACGTAATGCAGGGGTTTGCAGATGGCCACGTAGCGGTCATAGGACATGATGGCCAGGAGGAAAAATTCAGTTACTCCAAAGACATCAGTAAAGAACACTTGAACGACACAAACGTTGTAGGTAATTGATCTGTCACCTGTTGCTATGTTGTACAGATATCTAGGGATGCAAGAGGATGTAAATGCAATTTCTAACAAGGCAAAATTTTGTAGGAAGAAGTACATGGGTGTTTTGAGGTGGGAGTCCAAAAGAGTGAGGGATACGATGGTCAGATTCCCGGTTATACTCAACATGTAGGTGAAAAACAGAAACAGGAAGACCAGAACCTGAAGCTGAGGGTCGTCTGTCAGTCCCAACAGGATGAAGGCTGTTATCGTGTAGTTTTTCATCACTGACTACTGACTTTTCCTCAGTCTTCATCAAATCAAATTTATAGATATTTTATATGGATCAGGTGGTGTCCAAACCAGGTAGCAAGAAAGAGTGACTAATAGAGATGGCAAATTTATTCATTCGTAATATTTCCCCTAAGTAGTAATTCATATTGCCAATTCTCTGGTGGGCTGGCTATTTCATTGTTTACTATTTTAATGGATCTTTAGTGATATTTGAAATTGCTCTATATCCCAATTTATTAATTTATTTTAGATTTATGATCAATACTCAAGATTGAACGACCTGGTTTTTATATTTGAGTCACAGAGTCTTATGATTCAACCAAATTATGTTTCTTTGTGTCTAAGGCCTCTTCTGTATTTTAAATGTGAATATTTAAATGTAATCATTTCCACATATCTTTCTTAAAAGATTTAGTCCTTTATGAAATGTAAATATGTACCAGGTTGTCTGGATTTTACATGCAGTCTTTGTTGATCCATGTTTGGCTTCATTTTATATTGTACTACTGTGGCCAAGTATATGTTCCTGTTATTGTGTTTTGAGTTTTAAGTGGCAACTTCTATATGGTTGGCTCCCCTGATTGTCCTGTGCCTCTGCCTGTGTATAATTTATGCTTGATGTCCACTGGAGTACACAACACAAAAGAGTATTTTAGTGTACAATTTATTTGAAGAAATATTTGGTCCAAGGATATACAGCTGGAAAAACAAAAGCATATCTAATTAAGTTTGCAGTCCGTTAAGTATGGAAAATTCTTTAGCATATGCTATCGTTATCATGAAGTTCAAAATCAAATTTTGAATGTTAAATATGGTTTCCAAATTAACATAGAAATATGGTCTCCATGCACTGCCTGTGTCCAGCTACTCATTTGTGGTTTTCAGTTTGAGCATCATTTCCGCTGAAAAGCCTCCTTAAATTTAACTGAAAAGTGATCCCTGTTAAATATAAGAGTGGGAATAAGAGAGGGAGGATATGTACAATTTGGGACATGCTCAGTTGTACTTGCTCCAAGTGGTGGAGTTAGAAATGTGCCAGGGGATTCCAATACAATCCCATCAAGGTGGCATGTACCAATGCCATCTCACTAGTCCAAGTGATCAATTTCAGTTCACAATGGATCACACTGTTAGGTCTAAGAGTCAAAGGGATCACACAAACAAGACTAGTGTCTGCTAATACTAACTGATAGAATCAAAAAGGGAGAGAACGATCCAACATGGGAAGCGGGATACACAGCAGACTCATGGAATGGCAGATGTCCTAAATAGCACTCCGTCCTCAGAATCAGCCCTTAAGGCATTTGGATCTGGCTGAAGAGCCCGTGAGAGTATTTTAGGCATGGAAAGCCAAGACACTCTGGCAAAAACAAACAAACAAACAAACAAAAACCTAAATGAAAAATCTCTGTGAGTGGGATTCCAGTGGAAAGAACGGGGCCATCAAAGAAGGAGGTACCTTTCTCTGAAGGGAGGAGAGAACTTTCACTTTGACCATGACCCTTTCTGAATAAGATCAAAGTCGGCGAACTCTAAAGGCTTCCATAGCCTTGGCAACTCATGACTAGAGCCCAGGGAGACTACTGACACCATAAACAAGAGTGTCAAATTGTGAAGTCAACAACAGGAGTCACTGTGTACTTACTCCTCATGTGGGATCTGTCCTTGATGTGTTGTCCACTGTGAAGTAATGCTATAACTAGTACTGAAACAGTATTTTACACTTAGTGTGTCTGTGTGGGTGTAAACTGATGAAATCTTTACTTAATATATCCTAAATTGATCTTCTGTATATAAAGAGAATTGAAAATGAATCTTGATGTGAATGGAATGGGAGAGGGAGCGGGAGATGAGAGGGGTGGGAGTGGGAGGGAAGTTTTGGGGGGGGGGGAAGCCATTGTAATCCATAAACTGTACTTTGAAAATTTATATTTACTAAATAAAAGTTTTTTTAAAAAGAGCCTTGTAAAATACCATTGTCTGTGTGGATGTCTGATTTTTGCTCACATGACAAGTAATTGTTACTTAGTACCTCCTCTTAGAAAGGAAGTTTGTTAAAACTTGTGACTGGTGCCTTTCTTTTTTCTAAAACTGGCTTAGCTACCCAAACCAACAGTCCTAGGTTTATATTCAATGTGTAGGGAACATTGTGTAAATCCACACATAGCTAGTTCATTGACCTACATATTAACAGCTGTCTCCTACCTTATTTGACTTTCACTTTGAAACAGCTCTTTGATTGATTTAAATTATTTAAAAAATATGTGTCCCAGACTTCCCCACACTGCACTTATGTTATCACCATCTGTTCTGTGTAAACTGTTAACTGTCACCTCTTCTATGCTTTACCTCTAAAGCAGGGAAATAGTTCTATCTTTGTGGTGATTTTGGATTCTTTGGAGAAATTTTCAGTAAGATAGTCAAATCAGCAGTCAAGGAATTTAGACCCACGAACAAACATCTTTTACATGAAATACTTCTTAAAATATGTTTCAACTTCATAAGTGCACTTAATTTTATTCTATTTAATTTTAGCCCTCTGTATTCATGGATAACAATTTTAAATACTTCTTCATTTTTGTGAATTCTGATTGTGAAATTTCAGTTATATTAAAATAATTCTCTGAATGCACCAAAAGTTTTAGCCAATTTCCAATATGCCATTATGTATTTCATTGTTTTGTACAATTGTTATAATGTCTTCAAAACACATGCTTTTAGAAAATATAAACATAATAGTTCTCAGATGTGTAATTTCTACACAAAGTATGTGCTTATTTAAAAATCATGTGTACATTTACCAATGCATTATCTGTGAACTTTATATCACTGCTTTCCTTCAACTCTCCATAAGCATGTGGTATCAAATCTTTGCAAAATATTATGTATCTCTTCTCAAGTGCATTAATACTATTATTTGACAAAAGTTTGTTCCTAGGATATCTGAATTCACACAGTTGCATATGGAATATTGTATTCATCTGATCAGTCCACATATCAGACTTTCATCCTTGGCTTCTGTAGTTCAAAATTCTTTCCCCTAGATCAGAAATGGGGAATCTCATCTGCCAAGGGCCATTGGATATTTTTAACATCACTCGTAGGTCACATATAATTGTCAAATTAAAGATTACCGTGGTGCACATTGATTGAATTTCAAGTCTCACCTGTGGTTGCCTTTGCAGAGCCAGTCCAAATGACATTGCAAGTCTTTTTTATTTTTATTTATTTATTTTATTTTATTTTATTTTTTTTATTTTTGACAGGCAGAGTGGACAGTGAGAGAGAGACAGAGAGAAAGGTCTTCCTTTTGCCGTTGGTTCACCCTCCAATGGCCGCCGCGGTAGCGTGCTGCGGCCGGCGCACCGCACTGTTCCGATGGCAGGAGCCAGGTGCTTCTCCTGGTCTCCCATGGGGTGCAGAGCCCAAGCACTTGGGCCATCCTCCACTGCACTCCCTGGCCACAGCAGAGAGCTGGCCTGGAAGAGGGGCAACCGGGACAGGATCAGTGCCCCGACCAGGACTAGAACCCGGTGTGCTGGCGCCGCAAGGCGGAGGATTAGCCTGTTGAGCCACGGCGCCGGCCAACATTGCAAGTCTTACATAGAAGCCGGTGAGTCGGGCATTCCCCACTCCTTCCCTAGATTTTCTACTTCTGCCTCCTTGGTGGATATTTTCATAATATTTTAAAATGGGAGTTAAGGCTTTCTATTTCTTGATTTGGATTAATAGCTGTTCTAGTTTCCCATCAGCCATCACACTTAATGTTATTAGGACAACCAAATGCTTTTCAGTTCTGAATTAGTATCTCCAGTGTGTGAGTTTCCCTCAAGTAGGTGATTAGAAGGCACATTTTCCACCAAATTTCCCAACAAAACTCTGTTAGCTTATTTAATTGAATGTCATTTGTTCTGCTGGAATAGTCATTTTCTCCAGAAATCAGGACTGGGTCCCCTGTTTGCTGTGGAAAGTTGTTACAGTTAAACTCCCAGGTTTAATGTAGCAGTCACTGGGAAGGAGAGTGATAATGATTCTGAAGACCTGTGACCATCTCAGGAACCACAGAGGCACAGTGTAATAACAACACTGGCCCATTTGACTTGAGGAAAGGGTACTCTTTTTAGCCTTCCTTCTGTCCCCAGCCCATTTCCTGTCAACCCGGTGTCTCCTACAGCAATTGTGTGGTAGCACACTTGTTCCTGTACCCCTGGGTAACAGCCCTTATTTCAGCAACTCCTTTTTCTATTCCGCCCGTTGAGAATCCTAGCTTTTAAAAGGAAACTTTTAAGAAGCTAGTTGCATCCTGCAGAGATTTTTACAACATAAAGAAGTGCAAAGATAACTAATTTTGTCATTAATATTTGGTAATGTATCATAAATGGGGATTTTTAATGAAGATACATACTTTTTGCTTTTAAAGAGGAAAGTGAGGGTGTGCCAGAGATAACTTCTCATCATCTTGATTATTACCTGTTTGTAACTGTAAAAAGGAATACCCAAAAATACAACTCAGACAGATTTGTGGATCTTTCTATAACAATTCAAAAAACTATGTTTGATTTCAGTAAATCCCCACAGTTTCCAGAGAAAATCATCGTATAGATTTATGGAAGGTGAGAGTAAATGAGGTAGCGAGAGTACTTACTCTTTTGCAGGTTAACAATAGCTTCAACTGATACTTTTTAGTCCTGAGTCCTAAAGGCTAATATGATGTGGGTGACCTGAGAGCAAAGGCTTGTGTGGAATTTTCTCATCCGGGTTTATGATCCCCAACTTCCTCTGGCCACTGCTGGCAGGGATGATTTCCTAACCAAGGATATTGGTTCTGTTTTTGCCTAGGAAATACTTTCTTGCTCTCATTTGTTGAAAATATATTATTTCAAATATTGTCTTCTCTTGCGTTCAAAGCTTTAATACTATGACTTCTCTGGGCAGGGTGAATGGCTTGCACATCATAAAGATTTACATTTGATTTATTTGCTAAATTTTAAATTAAGTAACAAACAACTAGGTCCTTGGTGACCCATGTTCAAATTTCACTAATGAGTCTTTGTAATGAACTTGGGCAGCATCCTGGAAGATGCTGCTGTGGGGGCAGTGTCCTTGGAGACACAAAGACGCAGTGGTAGCAACCAGGTACAGGTCAACTTGCAACTGCAGATACAGAGTGGTCAAAACCAATCCTGCCTTGCTTGTTCTTTTTTCCTCATCTTGTCTGAAAGACAGAAAAAATCACAAAACGGAGCCATCTGCTATTTTCTCTCAACCATTAAAGAAAGATAAGGAAAGAGGAAAATACTAGAAACTCAAAGCAAGTTACATTTTTAAACTCAATATTTTATTTATTTTTTGCAATAATATTTTTTAAAATTTACATGATAGTTAAAGGCTTAACTGCTCTAGTAACTAAAGAATTCAACACATGAACAGTAAAGAGCATGAAAATAGGTACAGACTATAAACTACAAGCAAGTGAAAGGATGTTCAAGTTCACTCATAGGAAGTCAATTTATTTTATTTTATTTTTATTAATATAAAGAGAACTGATTCATAGGTATAGTTCTAAGATGGTAACCCTACTCCCATCCCTTCTTCTCTTCTTCCCTCAATCCCCCTTTCCTTCCTTTTTTTTTTTCTTTGATTATTTCAGGTGTACTTGCAATCCACTCTGTAACCACAGACTGATTCACCACTAACTGTAATATTGAATGAGTAAAAAGTAGTCACAAACGCCATAAACAAGAGTGTTAAATTGTTAAATCAACATCAAGAGTCACTGTGTGCTTATGTCCCATGTGGGATCTGTCCTTAATGGGTTGTCCAATGTGAAGTAATGATATAGCTAGTACTGAAACAGTATTTTTATACTTTGTGTTTCTGTGTGGGTACAAACTGATGAAATCTTTACTTAGTATATACTGAATCGATCTTCTGTATATAAAGATAATTGAAAATGAAAAAAAAAAACCCTTGGGGTTAAATTGGAAATTACATAGAGAATTAATCAATTTTTAAAAAAATATCATGTAGGATCTCTGTCTTTAATGTGCTGTACACTGTTATTTAATGCTATAACTAGTACTCCAACAGTATTTTTCATTTTGTGTTGCTATGTGAGGGCAAACTGTTGAAATCTTTACTTTATATATACTAAACTGATTTTCTGTATATAAAGAGAATTGAAAATGAATCTTGATGTGAATGGAAGGGGAGAGGGAGCGGGAAAGGGGAGGGTTGCAGGTGGGAGGGAAGTTATGGGAGGGGGGAAGCCATTGTAATCCATAAGCTGTACTTTGGAAATTTATATTCATTAAATAAAAGATAAAAAAAAAGTAGTCACAAAATCATTAAAACCATCACAAGTGACTTTTTCAAATTTTAAGTAAATATATGAATATTTGAGGTTTTAAAAAATAAATGAGATTTCCATTTTTCACATTAATTGCATACTCTTTCACTAATTACATAAAATATTTTCATAATAATAAACACAGAAGCCCATCATGATGCATAAAATGTTTTTTGGAACACTTGCTCATATTTTAAAACACCTAGTTTTTAATATATATATACATTTATCACTACTACTTAAAAGAACCTTCATCGTTATCATTTGTATGATTGCATCAATGCATAAATTCAGTTCATTGGGAATTTTTAAATGGCTATTGATTTCTAGAAAAACTATGCTTACACATATTTACTAGAGGTAAAATTTCAGAATGCAAATTTATTTGTATATTGAGGCTTTTATATTAAAATACCAACATGCTGTTAAACAGATTATGGCAAACTATACATTCAAATTTTATTTGTGGCCTATTTTTGTATCTATACTTAATTTTATACTTATAGCCATGTTTATTTTTTTTATTTTTTTTTTAACTTTTATTTAATGAATATAAATTTCCAGTGTACAGCTTATGGATTACAGTGGCTTTCCCCTCCCATAACTTCCCTCCCACCCGCAACCCTCCCCTCTCCCGCTCCCTCTCCCCTTCCATTTGCATCAAGATTCATTTTCAATTCTCTTTATATACAGAAGATCAATTTAGTATAAAGGTTTCAACAGTTTGCACCCACATAGACACACAAAGTGAAACATACTGTTTGAGTACTAGTTATAGCATCAAATCAAAATGTACAGCACATTAAGGACAGAGATCCCACATGAGGAGCAAGTGCCCAGTGGCTCCTGTTGTTGACCCAACAAATTGACACTCTAGTTTATGGTGCCAGTAACCACCCTAGGCTGTCGTCATGAGTTGCCAAGGCTATGGAAGCCTTCCAAGTTTGCCGACTCTGATCATATTTAGACAAGGTCATAAAAGACAGAGTGAGAATAGTAACCAATGATCCTAAGAGTGGCATTAACCAGGTTTGAACAATTATACAGCATTAAGTGGGGAAGAGGACCATCAGTACACACATGTTGGGAGTAGAGCCATTGGTGGTAGAGTAGAGGTTATGATTACAAAGGAATGAGGCCCAAGTACGCTAGACAGGGTCTAGAACAAAGGACAGAGTCATTCTTAGAGGAGCTAAGAAAGGTGCTGTCTAAGCTACAATTAAGTTTTCTGATTGAGAGGCAAATAGAACCTGATAGAAGGGGCTTGATAATAATCTGGTGGGCTTTAGGCCTTGTAAGTTAAGAGGCCCAGACCTATCTATCTCTTCATATGGGGTATATCCTAAGGGAGGTGTGAACCTCCTAGGGGAAGGCACTCTGTTGACTTTCATTACTTGGCTGGCCTGGGAGGAGAGCTGGCCAGGTAGCCATGTTTAATGGCCCTATATGATTTGAGACATTCCATCAGCTAGCCATTTGTTTTAATTTTGTGTTGATCTTTCTATGATTTAGAGAAACTCAGGCTATGTTTCAGAAAACTAAAAACATTTTTCTGCGTAGGTCTCATATTTTCACATTAATTTATACATCCTTCATATTTATTTGTTATAGCAATTGCATCTACTCTTTAATAACAAAAATATTATTTATAATATTAATTATCTGACTTTTTGCCTTTATATAATTTGGTTGCATCTAAGAAGAGCTTACCTGTTTCAATGCTTTATTTTTATAGTGGTTATTTCCTAATATTTTAACACAAACATTTAAATAACTAGAGCCAAAGTTAAATATTCACAGTGTAAATTAGAATACACTTGCAGTGTAGTTACAATAAAATGTGTCATAAAAATTTATGGAATATTCAGAATGCCACAGTTTAGAAGGCAATACATTTGAAAGGCATATTTTAGAAAATATATGTTCAAAACTAGTGATATAAGTATTCAACTTAATATGTAAGTCAATGAAATAGATATGTATGTCTTTAGACAACACTATTTCTTATATTTCTTACAGCTTGACTATAAATAGAGGACTTACAGATCTATCCTAGTTTTTTTTTTTTTTTCTTGTAAATGAGAGCAGTCCTGAGGTTTAATAAACTTGCTTTCTTAGAGGAAGTGCTCAAACAGGAGTGACAATTAATTGGCGTGGGAGCAAAAATGTGCCATCCACGTATACAACAGAGTTTGAGAAGACTTTTCAGTAGACATCGTGCTCACACTTACAGCCATCAATGAAGCCCAGGGAGACTAAATTCATTATTTTAAATTTGACTTTGAACTTGGTGATAATGATACCAAATGTCAAAGTATTTTTCATACTTAATAGATGGAAAACTCAGAGATATATACGTATTTTTGTTTTTCCAGCTGTATAACTTTTATTTCTTCACATGTAGCAAATAAATTGTATGTTAAAATACTCTCTGTGTGGTGTATCTCAAAGGATGCTGAGTATAAATTACATACCAGTAGGGAAACAGAACTACTATCAGTGTAGTGAGCCAACTCCATGGAACAAAATAATGTAAACACGTTTGGTCAAAGTGGTAAAACAAAAACTGAAGTTAATGTGGTTCTACAAAGCTTGTATGTAAAAATCCAGACAAGCTGTTATATGTTTACATTTTATCAAGTACAAAGTCTTTTTTTTTTTTTTTTGACAGGCAGAGTGGACAGTGAGAGAGAGAGAGAAACAGAGAGAAAGGTCTTCCTTTGCTGTTGGTTCACCCTCCAATGGCCGCCACGGCCGGCACACCACGCTGATCCGAAGGCAGGAGCCAGGTGCTTCTCCTGGTCTCCCATGGGGTGCAGGGCCCAAGCACTTGGGCCATCCTCTACTGCACTCCTGGGCCACAGCAGAGAGCTGGCCTGGAAGAGGGGCAACCGGGACAGAATCCTGCGCCCTGACTGGGACTAGAACCCGGGGTGCTGGCACCGCAAGGCGGAGGATTAGCCTGTTGAGCCACGGCGCCGGCCAAGTACAAAGTCTTTTAAGAAAGGTATGGAGAAATGATTACAATTAAATATTCACCTTTACCATACAGAAGAAATCTTATACAGAAGAAAACCATAGTTTTGTTGAATTGCAAGGCATTGTGACATATAAAAACAAGAAAATTCAGTCTTAAGTGTTGATTATAAACATAAAACAAATGAAGGAATTGCAATATAGAGCAATTTTACAAACTACTAAAACCATAAATTAAACAACAATGTAACAGCCCACCCAACAAGAATTGGTATTACTACAGAGAGGCATCCCCTATCATGAAGATTTCATGCTCAGACACATGGCTTTTGGAACAAATGGTAATGACCTGTGCTGTGTTAGCCTTCCTCACCACCCTCCTGTGTGTGGTTCTGTCCTACATATACATCATCAAGACCATTCTGAGATTCCCTTCTGCCCAGCAAAGGAAAAGGGCCTTTTCCACCTGCTCTTCTCACATGATTGTGGTTTCCATCGCCTATGGGAGCTGCATCTTCATCTACGTCAAATCTTCAGCTAAGAACTCTGTGGCTATCAACAAGGGAGTGGCGGTGCTGATGACGTCCATTGCTCCCATGCTGAACCCATTCATTTACACTGTGAGAAACCAGCAAGTGAGACAAGCGTTCAGCGATTCCTTCAAAAAGATCACATTGGTCTCAAAGAAGAAGGAGGATGAGCAAGTCTGTAAGTATTAAGCTCAGCACAAATCATTGAGCTCCAATTCTATGTGTCTCTTCTTGATCTTATCAGTGTTCAAGTAAACCTTCCCACACATTTATTGCACCCGGACAAAAATACTCTGCACCATGGAAGTTTACTCCTTTAATGTGTCCTTGCAAAACTTTTTCAAGATGAATTCCTGATCAGAGATGTATTTTTATAGTAAACGTGAGCCCAGTTTCACTTCTAACCTAGCAAACAGTAATTAAAAACCAAGGAAAATAAGACAAAAGTAAATCCAATAATGACACAAATATCCTATCTTAAATTTTCTTGGAATTCAAGAAAATGCTTTATTTACAGTTTTGGTTAAGTCTTCTATTCTAGATATTGCTGAATGGTTTGACTAAGTTAAAAATGTTGAGTGTCTTCTTGACAGAAGGATTTAGAGGCAAAGAAAAAATATAATATCTCAGAATTTATTTATTTCACTAATAATCCTAGAAGGGTACTCTCAACACGTGTGGAAAATGGAATTAAAAGTTTATTTTGCAGGAAATTTTTTTTAAATTCATGCATATGAGAAATTTTCAAAAAGTTCATGAAAATGTGTATTATCAGAAAACTGCATGATTTTAAAAGTTTTGGACCCCAATAACTTATTGCTTAATTCCATTTCCACTGTGAAGTATTCTCATACATATAGGTAAATATTTTAAAGTACTATTATCAAGAAGTGACATGGTATAATTTTAAAAAGTTTAATTGTTAAAATAGAAAATAGGGGCCGGTGCTGTGGTGTAGAGGGTAAAACTGCTGCTTGTAGGGCTGGTGTCCCATCTGGGTGCTGGTTCAAGTCCCGGCTGCTCCACTTCCAATCCAACTCTCTGCTGTGGCTTGGGAAAGCAGTAGAAGATGGCCCAAGTCCTTGGGCCTTTGCATCCATGTGGGAGACCTGGAGGAAGTTCCTGGCTCCTGGCTTCGGATCTGCACAGCTTTGGTGGTTGCTGTCATTTGGCGAGTGAACCGGTGGATGGAAGACCTGTCTCTCTGCCTCTGCCTCTCTGTAACTCTACCTTTCAGATAAATAAATAAGTATTAAAATATAGAAAATAAATATCTTAACTCATAATGTAGCTAAGTAAAGTAGTAGAACACAAAATGTTTATAATTTTTTCTCAAAAGAGCTCACGCAAATACCAAATGATTTTTCACTCTGATAGTTTTTTCATTATGACTTCTGTTTTCCATTTACATGTCAGTTTGAATATCCTTTCCACTTAGAGAAATCCTTTCCTCTTCTCCCACACATAGCCTTGGGTCTAGGGAGACGTAGCAGGTCTCTGTATCCCGTAGTAGGTAGAGCTTGTTCTAGCCCAGGTCCTGGTTGAGTACGTAGGCACAGCCTACAGATTTTGGAACACTGAATATTTCACCTTTAAATAGTGTATTTGATGGAATTTTTACTTTTCAATGGAGAGACTAAACGGAACTTCTCAGTTGGTTAATATATATTTTTAGTTACCAAAAATAGGTACTTTTTTTCAGTGTAATGATGTACATATTACAGTAGTTGTTTCAATGGAATTTTGAAAAATTGAGTCAATGTGTCATCAGATAGAGTTAATGAATGGGCTGTTAATGGGAGGGAGAAAGTTAGGGCAAGCCATTGGACTGACACTAAGATTATTCTTACAAAGAAACCCTTGCTTTCTTCTCATTCTGGATGGTTAGTTTTTTGATTCCAGTGTTGTTTTTTCTTTTGCTTGTAAGTGTGTCAGTACTGCCTCTTTTTTTTTTTTTTTGACAGATAGAGAAAGAGAGAAAGGTTGATTCACTCCCCAGATGGCCGCTACAGCTGGTGCTACGCCGATCTGAAGCGAGCCAGGTGCTTCTTCCTGGTCTCCCATGAGGGTGCAGGGGCCCACGCACCAAGAGAGTTGGACTGGAAGAGGAACAACCGGGACTAGAACCGGTGCCCATATGGGATGCTGGTGCCGCAGGCGGAGGATTAACCAAGTAAGCCACAGCGCTGGCCCAGTACTGCCTCTTTTTATTCAGTGTGTAGTTAGCAAACTTTCGGCTAGTTCATTGGTCAACTTAAAATAGAATGATCAATGTAAATTGAGGCTTTGACAATTTAATTCTTTCAATAATTAATCCTACTCAAATAGAAAAGGACGTACAATTGTGGGATGGATAGCCATCTTAAAGTTATAGTGTAGAAATCTCTGCAAAGAGTTGTGTTAAAAACCAGAAAAAATCATTTAGAATAAAACTCTAGTTGTGTGAAAACCAAAATTAATGATCTTAAATGAAAACTCATAGTTTGATGGAAAAGTTTAGATTGAGTCAGTGACCTCTGAACCTACATCAATCGATAGGTCCATGTAAAAATTTTTAATAAAATATTTATTTAATTATTTGAATGGCAGAGAGAGAGAGAGAGAGAGAGAGAGAGAAACAGACAGAAAGATCTTCCATCTGTTGGTTCACTCTCCAAATGGCCACAAAAGACAGGTCTGGGCCAGGCCATAGGCAGGAGTCAGGAGCTCCATCCAGGTCTTCCATTTGGTGGCAGAGGCTCAAATTCTTGGGCCATTCTCCACTGCCTTTTCTGGTGGATTAGCAGGAAGATGGATGGGGAGCTCAGTGTCTGGGGCTAGAACTGGCATTTGACATGGGACATCAGCATCAAAATCAGCGACATAAGCTGCTGTACCACAGCACTGGCCCCAGTAGCTCTATTTTTAATTGCTTTTAGGAACCTTCATACTGTTTTGCATAACGACTACACTAGTATATGTTCCCACCAACTGTGTACCAGGATTCTCTTTTCACTGCTTTGAGTTACGTACCTCAAATATGTGCAGCTTTTTCCATCTCAGCAAACACCTTCATCTGATTGTTCAAGGAAGCTAATTCACAGAACAACCTTGAGGAGCTACTAGAATGGAGCATATAGTGGGGGGGGGGGGCTATAGCTCAGTGGTAGGGCATTTGACAGCAGAACGGAGCATATCAACAAGCCCTGATGGAAGGAATATTTGTGACTGAGGTAGGGGGAGTCCTATGTATAATATGGAATCCTGCATCCTTTAAAAGTAATTGTTCATGGCCCATGGCTATCTTATGCATGTTTCCCTGGTTCCATTCGGTCCTAGCTGGAAGCATGAGTATTTATTATATGCATGTATTGAATTCTGTAAGCCATTCATAGAGTCCCAACCTTGATTTCATCAACAGTCAGATCTAATCGCTGTAATTTAATTAATTTGATTACTTTCTCAGAATGTACACAAGCTATTGACCTTATCTTTTTGTTTAAAATTCTGACTCTTCATTGTTCCATGATAAAGCATAAGTTTTCTTTTTGTAAATACAATCTTGAACATAATCTACTTTCTAATATATTGAATATTTAAATTACTTGTATATCATGAATGTTTATATTAAGATGGTATGCTATTCAAGGTATTTAAATAGAGGGTGACTATAGATAGACAATATATTGTATATTTTCCTATTAGAAAATTGAAAGAGTATTTTGGATGTTTTCACTATGAAGAAATGTTAAATACTTGAAAGGATAGATGTATTTACCTGATTGAACATTGTACAAAACATCACATTGTAACAGAAACATTGTAACAAAATATCACATAGTACCCCATCAAAATGTACAATTTTTACGTCTCTTAGATTTTTTTCAAAAAATTTAAATTTTTTTACAAGTATCCTTATCTTGTTTATGTGATTTTCTCAAGATATGTATTTAGGATATTTTAATGCTAGGAGGCACATGATTGGGCCATCAAGCACTGTATTAAACACAGGCTTTGGAGACAGATAAAAATGGATTCACATGATGAATCGCCTGTTACTAGTCTTATTGATTGTTTGATTCAATGTATCAGTCTGGGAAATGAGGAAAAGATAAGAGAACTTTTAAATTTATTATTACATGTAATAAAAAACAGTAGGAGTCTAGTGATTTTCTTAGTAGTAACTGCTGTAATCATTATCATTTTAATGGAAAATTTGTTATAAATACCTCATTATCTTGGTATTGAATGAATATATCATTATCTCAGTATTAAAGTAAAGATGTATATATGTATATATGTGTACATACATAATGTTTACAGTTGAAGTGAATGTGGCAAAATATGGAAAAATATTAAATTTTAAAACCAAAGGAATAGTAAATTCTTAAAAATGTAAAGATAAAATCCATTAAACAGTATCTTCCCTTCGAGATTTAATTCTCATCTGTCACATTAAACCTAGTTTGCCTAAACCATCCTTTTTCCTTGGTTTACAATAAATAATAAAATAAGTCCCCCTTTTGTATCTATGGATTCTACATTCTTGTACTCAAAATAATGTGGATTGAAAATATTTGTAAAAAAATTGTGCCTACATTGAACATGTACAAACTTAGTTTTCTTGCTGCAATTTTCTAAACAATGCAATAACTGTTTACATAGCACTTAAACGTATTAGACAGTACAAGGAATCCAGAGACCATGTACACAGGAGGATGAGCTCAGATGATACAAATACTATGGCATTTTAAAAAGCATCTTGAACATGCACAGATTTTGTTACCTATTGGAGGTCCTGAAACTAATCTCCCAACAATATTGAAGGATGACTGGAATCTAGAATGGTGCCTAGAATCACAATAGCCATTCAAAGGCTGGCGTTAGAATATTCCACAGGGACTGGCCTTGTGGTCTAGTAGCCTAAGCCTCTGCCAGCGGCTCTGGCATTCCATATGGGTGCTGGTTCCTGTCCTGGCTCTAGCTCTAATTCTCTGCTTATGGCCTGGGAAATCAGTAGAAGGTGACCCAAGTGCTTGGGCCACTAAACCCTCATGGAAGATCTGGAAAAAGCTCCTGGCTTCACATCTACATTGCAGCCATTTAGGAAGTGAAACAGAGATGGAAGACCTCTCTCTCTCTCTCTCTCTCTCTCTCTCTAACTCTAGAATACACCATAAGCACAACTACTCAATACCAAACATGAAAATGAACTCATTTTTTTGTTTTGAATTTTATTAAGGTTTGCTAAGATGTGAAGTCATTGTTTCTTTTCCTGGAAGTGCATCTTATTTTTTAGAAATATAATCTTCAGATTTTTCTTCCTAAAACTAGTAAACTTTTCAAAGTACAGCTTAATTTTAAGGGAAAACTTGATTTTAGCATGTTAGCACATTCTCTTACTTCTTTAAGAACAAAGCAATTCTTTTGATTGAGTCATTGAAGGCTTGTTTCACTTGCTTGTTCCTCAGGGTGTAGATGAAGGGGTTCAGCATAGGCGCGATGGAGGTGGTGAGCACGATCACGCCCTTGTTAGTGGCCACTGACTGCTTTGCTGAGGGCTTCACATAGATGAAGATGCAGCTGCCATAGGTGATGGAGACCACGATCATGTGGGAGGAGCAGGTGGAAAAGGCCTTCTTCCTTTGCTGGGCTGAGGGGAATCGTAGAATGGTCTTGATGATGTATATGTAGGATAGACCTACACAGACCAGGGTCATGATGAATGTCAGCACGGCACTGACCATGACCATCTGCTCTATCAACCGAGTATCTGTGCACGTGATCTTTAGGAGGGGAAATGCATCGCAGATGAAATGGTCAACGACATTAGAGTCACAGAACTTTAGACGTAGGCCCAAGCTCAGGGGTGGGAGGATGACCAAGAGGCCGGCTACCCAGCAGCAGAGGACGAGTCTCTGGCAGACCTGGCTACTCATGATGGTCACGTAATGCAGGGGCTTGCAGATGGCCACGTAGCGGTCGTAGGACATGGTGGCCAGGAGAAAAAATTCTGTGACACCAAGGAGATCGATGAAAAACATTTGAATGACACAGTTGTTGTACGTGATTGTCTTGTCACCGGTTGATATGTTGTATAAGTATCTGGGAATACAAGCCGTTGTAAATGAGATTTCTAGGAAGGAGAAGTTTTGTAGGAAAAAGTACATGGCCGTTTTCAGGTGTGAATGCACGAAGGTGAGGAAGATGATGGCCAGGTTGCCAGTCACACTCAACACATAGGTGAGAAACAGGAAGATGAAAGTCACAGCCTGCAGCTGGGGGTCATCCGTCAGCCCCAGCAAGACAAACGTTGTGACTGTGTGGTTTCTCATAACTGACATCTACCCAATCCGCATATACAATTCAGATATTTGGTATGAGGGGCTTGATGTTAATATCAGCCAGTAATAATTTTTTTTTTTTTTACACTTTAGGCTTTTATTTAATGTGAAAGGTGCATAGGAAAGTGAGAGCTTCATTTAAGAGACAGAGAGATAAATCTGGGTTCATACTGAGCACCAGGAACCAGCCACGTGGAGGAGCATCTAGGCCAGGAAGCCTGGGGCGATTGGCCCGAAGGCCACATGCCCTGGAGGTGCAGTGCTTCCGCCTGCCCCGTCCTGGCCAGAGGCCAGGGAAGAAGAGAGGTGCTGGACACACCTTGTCTTGTCCCAGGCTTTTTTTTTTTTAACAGAGTTCAACCAGTGGTCTTATGTAGAACAAACAGAGCAACAACAACAACAAAAATACTAAAAGGAATAAAATAGTAAGTTGTTCCTCAACAGTCTAGACAAGGGATGATCATGTCATTGTCTCTCATAGTATCCATTTCACTTCAATGGGTATCATTTTAGATGCTCGTTTAGTTGCCGTTGATCAGGGAGAACATATGATATTTGTCCCTTTTGGACTCAGCCAGTAATAATTAGTTGCTCAGCATACTGTGCCAAACTGTAGGACACACAATATGTGTTAGTTTATAAATAATATCATCCCAATAGTAGCACAGGTTTCACTGTGACATTTTGTGGGATAATTGAATTCTGAATGTATACCACACTGCAACATTTAAGAATCCTTTTTAAGCGTTTTAAGTTCTCATTTCATGTTTTATTTTATTTACACACAGGATTGCATTGATCGTTTTTTGTAGAAACATGTGTCTTTAACTTTTTGAGCACTTCAATGCCTTTCTTTGTAATTGGATAGTGATAAATTGTGGAAATAACACCAATGCTACTGGCACACTTTCATACGCTCTTCTATAATCTACTGCATAGGATTTTGAGTTGTAGCATTATCACCAATATTTAAACTTGTGCTTTCTTTTCTCAACAACTTTTTCCTCATTTCCTCTCACCGTCACGCTTCCTCACAACTCCTTTCTGTCGAAAATTTGTGCTCATTGCCAGGTGTGCAGAACACAGTTTAGATGAGAAGCTTGCTGTGTAGAATCTTAAGATGTGTTTTGGATGAGACATGCATAGGGTTGTGTGACATCATCGCAATTACTAACTTTCAGTCTATGGAGATGAGCTTGTAACACATTCTGACTTCTTAGTACCAGCGTGGTTAATTACTAAATAATGAAGTTCCAGATGCGGTCACACTCCTGAGCACTGTCTGCTTTCACTGAGATTCAGTTTTGTCAGCTAAAAACAGGAAAACACTCCAGTATCCTTTATATGCTACTTCTGAAAAAGCCAAATTCTGCATATGCATATGTATAAACCTATCTGTATATTCTAAACATTTTAGAAGGGTACTGCGCTTGTAGTAACTAGTAAACATGTACGTAATATTTCAATACTTCAACCCACAATGATTTTCATCTGTTTTTGTCTCCATCTATTCGTTCTTTTTTCTATTATAACTTCCCCCTCATCCTTTTAATGAAACAATATTTGCTAAAATTGACCAAACAGCTCCTTTAAAACTTTTTAAAATTTTTCTTTTTTTTTTTTTTTTTTGGTGTAAACTAAGAAGAATTCTATGTGCAGTGTTTCTTTTGACTTGATTCATAACATCTTTTATCTGGGCATCACACACATTTTTCATCTTACCTTTGTGTTTTAATCTCTGGGTATTTCTTTTCCTACTGGTTTCTATTACGTTTATATTTTTCAAGCTCCTCTCTTTGATTATATAACTTAACACATAGAGCCTTAGTAGACATTGCCTTGTACTTCTAATTGCTTAAATTCCATAATACTGTTCTTCGGAATGTGACCCAATATGTAAGATGTTTTAAAAGTTCCTGGAAATGTATATTATGAAAAATGATGCATTTAAAAACTTTTTGCACCAATGCAAATAAATTTTGAATTATATTTTCATGAACCTTTTGAAGTACACTCATATACCCAAAACATAGACATGATCACACTACCCTTTCTCTTTCCACAGGTTTGTTATCATCCAAAAAATAGGCTTCGCCAGGTATTGAGTGAATCACTATACATGAGTGATCTCTCTGGTCTCAGTTTTCCTCTGATAACTCTTTTCTCTGTATTAAGGCCAGTTCTATCTGTTCAGGAACACAGAAAGCACTAGGATTTGGTAAGGGGCCATTTAGAGCAACCAATTCATATTTCCATTTTAACATTACCCCGAGAACATACTTATTTTTTTCAGGTCAAAGTTTTGCTAATTAACTAGAACAGGGTGTACACGCATCACACTGCCAGATATCTATCTCCATGCCCCAAGATTTAATAACAATCTAAGTCAAAAATTTCACATGAAATTATTTTTTGCTTGGGATAAATCTAAACATTGCGGGCATTTCACATTTATTGCTTAATTTGCTGTATAGTAACATTTTACTGTATGTTTTGTTTTGAAGTTTGGTTGTAATGCCAGGGAGGAGGGTTTGTTCATGAAGAAGCACCCTCTGCTCACTGCCGTTATCTTCACTCCTGAAAACAGTTGCCTTCTGCTGTCTGACTGCTCGAGGAGGAATGGGAGCGTGGTCGCTGACACTGCTTTCCTACACTGGTGCACCTCTCCCCAGAGGATGGAAATCAGAAGCCAGGGGCTTCGCAGTTCTATATTTGTGGTGCTATTTTCTATACCTTCTGCTTCTCCACTAATGCTCATGAAACGCTACAGCAGCTTCTCAAAATGTTAAAAAATGGAATCAGTACTTTCCAAGAGTAAATTCCCTGCAGGATTTCCTGGAGGCTTCAATATTTGTGTTGTGTGAAGGGCTTCAGTGTCCTGATGTTGCTTTAGGACATTCCTTCCCTCTTGAGCAGGGGCCTGTGCCCGCTCTAAGCATGTGTCTAAGTTGCAGAGGTAAGCCCAGGAGTTATGGTCACTGTCACACAGGAGGTGCAAGGACTTGCCCATGGTTAACTGAGGACTAGGACGGCCCCATGCCATGTAGGTGCCCACGTGTGCTTCCACCAGGTCATCCTGAGAGCAGAGCATGCATTTCTGCAGCCGGCTCATCCCCCTAATCTGCTTTTCTCCATGAGTAGGGAGAGACTGTTGCTTCTCTGTGGTAGCTACTTCAGCCCTACTCACTGAGCAGCATTCTGATAGAGAATCATTAGAGCTGGACTTCTTGTGGCCAGCATTGTGGCATAGCAGATGAAGCCACCACTGGCACCCCATATGGTTGTTGGTTGGAGTCCTGGCTGCTCCAATTCTGACCCAAGTCCCTCTATTGAAGGGGGTGGGAAAAGCAGTGAAAGATGGCCCAAGTGTTTGGGCCCCTGAACCCATCTGGGAGTCCTGGATGAAGCTCTTGGTTCCTGGGTTTGATGTGGTCCAGCCCAGGCCTTTGAGGTCATTTGGGGAGTGAACCAGCATATGGAAGACCTCTCTTCCTCTCTCTCTGTAACTCTGACTTTGAATCAATCAGTAAATCTTAAAAAAATTGATAGTCTAGTAATGAACTGATCTGCATATTATGATGATTGCTTATATTTGAATTAAAATATTAAAAAAGTTAATTTTCAAAGAGATGATACAATGTTGCATAAGGTATCATTTTTTGGGTCGGGGGTTGGGGTGTTGTTATTGCTTTTTCTAGGTCCTCAATTTATACTTGCTTTCCTACTTACTGTAGTATGAAAATTATCACATCAATGAACACAAACTATGCTCTAAACATGGCATTGCTTTAGTATCCTTGTGAAAACTCACTTCTGCTGGTTTCATACAATCAGGAAAAATCCATTGCCTAGGAGGCAGATAGGACCCAATGTCATCAAAGAGTATATAATTGAAATTGCAGAATTTATTGTACTTACACTTCTGGCAGTTAATGTTAGCCTCACTCTGTGAGCTGTTCAGAAACAATCATTCTTACACAGGTGGAAATGGAAGCAATGTTGGAGACTACCACCTGAATGCATGCCATGGTTGCCGTCCAGAGAGGCTGGGGTTTCTACCCTCAGGTAGAACCTTCGTACACCAGATGTGCTGTCATAAGCCCAGACACATTTTCTTCTGCTGTCCATTGCCAGAAAGAAACGCCAGTACAGAAGAGTTCCTCGAAGCTTGGCAAGTGTTCCTATACTGAGCCATCTTTACACAGAGATTTTTTTTTTCAATTTCAATCTTGAAGTTTGTTTTATTTCCCACTTCTGTGCAAGTAATAACAAGAGTCTTTGGTGATCCAGGTTTGAACGTGACTAATGAATCACCAGTGGAATTGACTTTGAGGAAGCCCCTGTATCACACCTAGCATATTAGTCCTGAGGACACTCCCTTCAGAGACAGGAGAAATCATTCGAATCATTTAGAAGACATTGGTAGCAATTAACAGAATCTAATTAAGTACCACACGTTGGCCAATTTCTGTTGATATCTACCATCCAGGGCAATTAACAGCACATACAGAGAAAATACACATTTCTGAGACATTTGATTAATAAAGACAAACAGAAATAATAGGGTGAAAGAATAAGGAAAGTGATTTTTAAAAGAATGGAAATGCTATGTTATTTTCCTGTAAAAATACCCATCTATATCACATGAAATATTTATAAATATATAAATATATAATTAACAAGATCACATATATGGAGGCAGACTACTTGGCACATGCTTTTACATTTATAATATGTATTTATTTTAGCTCACTAGTGATTGGCATGTATCATTAAACTTTGATTAAACTTCAGCACATTGTTTTAACCAAACTTGGTTGTAAATTTAGGTTCTTTCCAGTGTTTCAGTGTGTTTACAAATAAAGTCGTATGTTGACGCACCTTATTTATTTAGTCCCTAGTTAATAATTTTAAGTTCTTCCCACCTTTTCTCAATTATAGCAGATTTTGCTATAAAATAATCCTTGTCCAGTTGTTTTTGGTAGTTTAACAGAATACTTGCTAGAAGTAAAATTTCTTCACTGACTAGATCCATTTTTAGAACTGCATTAGTCATATGATGTAAAGTAATTAAAATTTCCCTTCAAGCCAGGCAGGTAAGAGTGCCTTTGTAGATGCATTCTTGTCATGAATGAGCACCTTTTTGTTTTTAACTTTTCTATAGTTGGTATGTCACTTTATTATCAAGAGCTGATCTGGGATGAGCCTAGGTTGCAGATTGTTTGAGTAATAACTTATACAGAATTGTGCGTACCCATATTACTGCACATTTGAGAAATCTGGCAAACCCTACCCCTTTGTAACCAGCTCCACAATGAAGACAGAACGTTCTATCATCCCACCTGCTCTTTCTTCGTGTCCCTTCTTATCACTGAGTCTTGTCACCCCTCAAGCTCCAGGCCACAAGTGATCTTTTTGTCATCATAGTTTCAGTTTATGAACAGCCGGTACGTTTCTGGAGTCTCATATGAAAGGGATCATTTATATGCAGGCTTTAGAGCCTGGCTTCCGTCCTTTAGCATAAGGATTTGAAGTTGCTATACACAGCAGTTGCTCATTTTAATAGCAATCCTATTTTCAAGAAAAATAGTTCATACGTAATGTCTACACATGAAGTGGATGTGGCAACATATTAAAATTGCTACATTTTAAGGCTGAAATACCGTAAAATCTATATTTTCAAATGGAAGCTGTCATAAATTTTAGCCTTTTGAAGTACACAATGTGGAGCTGATGCTGTGGCAAAATGGGTTAATCTGCTGCCTGCAGTGCTGGCATCCCAGTGGGCACCTGTCTGTGTCCTGGTTGTTCCACTTCCCATCCATCTCAATGTGCCTGGGAAAAGAATTGTAAGACCGCAGAAGGGCTTTGTCCTCTACAACTCACGTGAAAGCCCAGATGAAGTTCCTGCTTGCTGGGTGCAGCCTGTGCCATCCCTGGCATTGCAGCCACTCGGGAAGTGAACCAGCGTGTGGAAGTGCTCTCGCGCGTTCACGAGCGCTCTCTCTGTCTCTGTCTCTCTGTCTCTCTCTCTGTCTCTCTCTCTCTGTCTTTGTGTCTGTCTCTCCCCACTCTGTAACATTTACTTTCAAAAAAATAAATCTTTACAAAAGTTGTACAATTTGATATGGTTTAGTACTCATTTATTTATTTACAGCATTTTGCAATTTTCAACACTCATTTTAGAAACCTTCCACCACTTAGAAAAAATCCCCACAATTAGCAGTTACTGTCATTCCTGCATGTTCTCAGCTGCCGGCAAGCAACAGTTTCTATTCCGACCTAGAGAATCACCATCACCAATTCTTTGACTTTGTCCATAAGTGAAATAATAGAATATGTGGTCTTTTATGATGTTTTTAAGGTTTACTCATGTTGTAGCATGTAATGGTGCTTCATTCTTTTTAGTACCAAATACTGTTTAATTGTATGGATATGTTATACTTTATCTTTTCTTCCTTGGTTGGACAGAATGGGTTGTAGCTACTTTTTCGTTTATGAATAATGTTGCTATTAATATTTGGGCTTGCATTTTTCTCCCTGCATATATTTTAACTAGGGTATATACTAGGGGTTAGAATTGCTAGATCAGTGGTTGCTTCATATTTACTTTTTGAGGAACTACAAATTTTATTTCAAGTTTTTGTACGATGTTGTGAGAATGATGTTGCTAGTCCCATTAGCAATCATAGAATGCTACATTTTTTTTTTTACATATTTGTAAGCATTTGGTCTGTGTTTTTTTACTTTTGGTCATTTAATCGTTATGCAGTGGTATCTCAATGTTAATTTGATTTGCATTTCCCTAGCCACTAATTATGTGGATATCTTTTTATGTATGATATTTTTATTGTTTTATTTTTTAAAATATTTATTTCATTTATTTGTTTATTTGAAAGAGTTACAGAGACAGGGAGAGCGAGAGAGAGAGAGCGAGAGAGAGAGAAAGTCTTCAATTCGCTGGTTCACTCCCCAAAGAGAGAGAGAGAGAGAGAGAGAGAGAGAGAAAGTCTTCAATTCGCTGGTTCACTCCCCAAATAGCCGCAAGGCTGGAGCTCAGCTGATCTGAAGCCAGGAGCCAGGAGCTTCTTCTGGGTCTCCCACGTGGGTGCAGGGGCCCAGGGACATGGGCCATCTTCCTCTGCTTTTCCAGGCACATTAGCAGGGAGTGGGATCGAAAATGGAGCAGCCAGGATTCGATGGTTTGGCTGGGGCTGTAGGCCAGAGCTTTAACCCGCTGCTCCACAGTGCCAGCACCAAATTGGATATTTCTAAATCTTCTTTATATAAACGTCTATTCAAATATGCTGCATAGCTAAAGTTTAGTTCTTTCTAGTGTTGAATTGTTAGAGTTCTTATGTATTTTGAGTACAGATTTCTTAACAGAGATTATCATTGCAAGCATGTCTGCTGTGTTTTGGTTTTCTTCTTGCTTTTGTAATGGTGTCATTTGAAGATGAAAGTTTTAATTTTGATGAAATTCAGCTAAACATTTATTTTCTTTTTTCTTTGTGCTTTTCTTGTTTTCTTCGCTCGGATTGAGCAGAACTCCTGAGTGTTCCAATCTCATGGAACCTTGATGTTTTTCCCATGGTGAGTAAGGACATTTCAGAATGGAAGCTAGACAGGCAGGTGGAAATTCTTTCCAGGCCTTTTGCTGGAATTATCTCCAAATCATTGCATTGAAAAAATGAACATTTAACCTTTAAACATGTGGGTCTGGAGTAATGATAGTGATATAGAGTAGGGTATGTGGGTCATGTTTCACTGTTACTTGATGGAAATGTATTGAAATGTGTGTTTTTGAGCAGAGTATAAATATGATCTTTTTCAATTGCTTTTGTTTGCTATATTTGGACAATTGAGTATGATGCAATTGATAGTTTGGGGAATGGAATTCTGATTTCAGGAATTTCAATTGATAGAACATTGTTAGGAAGCAAAGCATCAAGCTCCCATGAATGGGAGAGAGCACAGGATATGTAATGTGAGTCTATACTACTGTGAACCAACCAATATCAAATAAATGACCTCTGCAATAACTAAGGCACAGGTCTACAATGACTGTCAATGCTTCTCATGAACATGAATATTAGCTGGGATTTGCAATGACATTGTTTTCAGGAACCATTCTTGAATGATTAAGGAAGTACTATAATGCCATTTAGTCATTCTAGTCTCTTTGTGACTTGTATCTTATGAGAATCACATCATCAGAAATTTAGCGTTAACTCTAAGAAAAACTAAAATTCTGCTGGGGATATTTTTATAGTAGGAACAACCATTGTGTCTAATTAAGTCTTACTGTTGTGTAGTCAGATACTAACAATGACTTTCTTTTACCAAAGAAACCTTTCGTTTAAGGTATACAAATTTCGTAAGTACAACTTTATTTATTTTGTTTATTTGAAAGACAGTGATAGACATTGACAGAGATATCTTCCTTTCAGTAGTTCACTCCCAAAATAGTAGCAATGGGGGCTGGCCTTGTGGCATAGAGGGTGGGGCCTATGCCTGCAGTGCTGGCATCCCATATGGGCACCTGTTCGAGTCCTGGCAGCTCCACTTCCGATCCAGCTCCTGCTGTGGCCTGGGAAAGCAGTAGAAGATGGCCCAAGGACTTGGGCCCCTGCACCTGTGTGGGAGACCCGGAGGAAGCTCCTGGCTCCTGGCCCAGGCTTCCGATTGGCGCAGCTCTGGCTGTTGCAGCCAGTTGGGGAGTGAATCAGCAGATGGAAGACCTCTCTCTGTCTACATCTCCTCTTTCTGAGTAAATCTGAATTTCAAATAAATACATAAATCTTTAAACAAACAAAAAAACCAAAATAGTAGCAATGCCTGGGGCTGGGACTGGGCCAGGCTGGAGCCAGGAGTCTGGAGCTCTGTTGGGGTCTTCCATGTGGGTATCAGAGGCCCAGATATTTGGGTTGCCTTTTTTTGTCTTCTCAGACACAGTATCAGGGAGCTGAGTCAGAAGAGCAGTCAGGACTACATCCCGTGTTCCTGTGAGGGACAACAGCATCACTAGCAGTGGCTTGATCTGCTATGCCACGCACTGTCCCTAGTTCAATAACATTTTTATGTACTGTTCAAACTACTCCTATAAAATGTACTGAAGATTTTTGTCATGGGTCTGATTACATAGACTCTACAAATGGTAATTGTGTGGAAAGCATTGAAGGGGTTTCCTCTGAGGTGTTGTAGCACTGGGGTATTCACATCAAGTATTATACTTGAATTCAGCATGTACCTGTTTTCACAAAAATTTTGGCAGAAATGTTTCTTTCTCTTCATGTTTAGGTTCCCATCATGCTGCAGGCAATATTCACAAAGATAGTGTCTCAAACATCACAAATTTTTCCTCTTTGAACCCTGAATATCAGAAATCTAAAATGAAGTTGTTGACAAGAGTGAAACTGCTTTTTCTTTCCTTTTTTTTTTTTGTCTTTTAGCATCTATGGTCTGTATGAATTCCTTCTATCAGCCCCATTATGTACTTTTTAAAAAAGGATTTTATTTATTTGAGCGGTAGAGTTACAGAAAGTGAGAGGGATAGACACAGAGAGAGAGGTCTTCCATCTGCTGGTTCTCTGGCCAGATGGCTGTAATGGCCAGAGCTGAGCTGATCTGAAGCCAGGAGCCAGGAGCTTCTTCTGGGTCTCCCATGCGGGCGTGGTGGCCCAAGCACTTGGGCTATCTTTCACTGCTTTCCAGATGCGTTACAGGGAAGTGGATTGGAAGTGGAGCATCCGGGACTAGAACCAGTGTCCATATGGGATGTTGACACTGCAGGTGGAGGATTAACCTACTGTGCCACAGTGCCGCCGCTCTCCCCTGACTATGTGCTATTGTTTTGATTCTCTTGCCTCCTTTCAGTAGTACCATATGACTACATGGGCTCCCCCGAATAATCCATGATCGTCTTCTCATTTTCAGAACCATTAATTTATCAAACTTGCTATGCTTCTTTCCCCCAGTGAGGTAGCACATGAATATGCATAGATTTCAGGGCTCTGGATATTTCTGGGAGGTATTGTTCAACATACTGCACATGTCTAACACTGTCTTATTTAGACATAGTCAAAAAGTATAGCAGCTGGTAGGTAGAGTTTATTTTTCCCTGGGTCTGGTTGAGTAGTTGGGAACAGCTTACAGAGTTTGCAACAGTTACTATTCTAGCTATAAATATTTTATCTGATGGAATTTTTATTTTTTAATGGAGGCATTAAATGAACCTCTTCAATTGACCAGTGCATTTTTGAATTACCAAAAAGGGTATTTTTTCTGTGTAATTATATATATACATATATATATATAATTACATATAAAATTGTGATTTGTTCAATGTGTCATCAGGTAGATTTAAGGGGGCACACATGGGAAGAACAAGGTCAGGCCCCACCATTGGCCTGACACCAAGACTAGCCTTAACAAGAGGCCCTTATTTCTTTTGCATCCAAGATGGCTAGATTTTCAATTCCACAATATTGTTTTCTCCTTTGCTCATAGTGTGTCAGTGCTGTCTCTCTCTCTCTCTTTTTTAAACCTACAATTTGCTGACTTTCCCATGCTTTTCTTTTTTTCCTTGTTTTTATTATTTATTTATTTGCTTTTAAAAATTTATTCATTTATTTGAAAGGTAGAGTTACCAAGAGTGAAAATGAGAGAGAAAGAGAGAGAGAGCGAGAGCGAGAGCGAGAGCGAGAGAGAGAGAGAGAGAGACAGATCTTCAGTTTGCTGATTCACTCTTCAAATTGCCAGGACATTTGGGGCTGGGCCAGGACAAAGCCAGGAGCCAGGAAATTGATCTGCGTCTCCTGGGTGGGAGGCAGGAGTCCAGGGTCTTGGGTCATCTTCAGTGATCTCCCAGGTGCATTAGCAGGAGCTGGATTGGAAGTGGAGCATCCAGGACTCAAACCGGTGCCATATGGGATGCCAGTGCTGCAGGCTGTGCCTTAATCTGCTGGATCACAGCACTGGTCCCAGTGCCGTTTCTTTTAAAATTTGCTGGGTAGACGGCAACCTTTCAATTAGCTCAGTGAAAAATAAATCCAGTGTGATCAATCTAAATGGAACTATTTGATACTTTAATTAAAAATACTTAATCTTATTTAAATAGATAAGGGAATGCGCCTGTGAGATGGCTGGCCATCATCAGTGTAGTGTAGAAATCGCTAAAAAGAATTATGTAAGAAATTACAATAATCATTTAGAATAAAACTCCTGTGAAAAATAAAAATTAATGATGTTCAAATGGAAACATATATTTTGTTGAAAAAAGCGAGAGAAAGCCAGTGACTTCAACACAACATTAACTAGTAGTTCTACTGAAAATTTTTGGGAAGGTGTATTTTTATTATTTACTTGAAAGGCAGATTGACAGAGAGGGAGAGACAGAAAGAGCTCCTGGATGACCACAACAGCCCGACCTGGGCCAGGTGGAAGACGGGAGCCAGGAACTCCGTCTTGTTCTCTCATGTGGGTGGCGGGGACCAAAGTACTTGTTCCATTACCAAGTGCCTTCCTAGGTGCATCAGTAGGAAGATGGATCTGAGCAGAACAGCTGGGACTTGAACAGGCGCTCTGATATGGCATGCCACTGTTGCTAGAAGTGGCTTAGCCTGCTCTGCCACAGTACTGGTCCCCAGGGTTCTGTTTTTAATTGCTTTTAGGAATCAACACATTGCTTTATTTTATTTTTTTAGGATTTATTTATTTATTTGAAAGGCAGAGTTACAAAGAGGCTGAGACAGAGACAGAGAGAGAAAGAGAGAGAGAGAGAGAAAGAGAGAGAAAGAGAGAAAGAGAGAGAGAGAGAGGGAGAGAGAAAGAGCGAGGGAGTGGGAGGGAGAGGTCCATTGGTCTTCTATCCACTGGTTCACTCCCAAGATGGCTGTAAGGGCCGGAGCTGAGCCCATCTGAACCCAGGAGCCAGGAGCTTCTTCCAGGTCTCCTACATGGGTGCAGGGGCTCAAGAACTTGTGGCACTTTCTTCTGCTTTCCCAGGCCATAGCAGAGAGCTGGATCAGAAGTGGAGCAGCCAAGATTAGAACCAGCGACCATATGGAATTCCAGCACTGCAGGCTTAGCATTAACCTACTGGGCCACAGTGCCGGCCTGTTCTCCTCTTGGATCTAGGAAAACCAGCTCCTCGGATCCTGGTTCCTATCAGCTTCACCATTGCTTTCTCCAACATGTTGAACAACTGCCCCATCTTTGGGGGCTGATAATAATTCCCAGTCTACCAATGCAGGGGAGAACAGGCCTTTTAGTGTCTGTTAACTTATTCCTGGAATCATACGAGTTTGGAAGACTTTCTCTTTTAGTTCATGCCTATCTTGATTATTTAAAAATTAAAAAAAAAATCTTGAGTGAGTACTTTTCTAAGCACTTCACTCATGTTAGCACATTTAGTGCTCCTGATAAGATACAGGGACTCAACCAGTGCCCATATGGGATGCCGGCACTGCAGGCGGTGGCTTTACCCACTACACAACAGTGCTGGTTCCCACACTGCTTTCCATAAAGTCTGTACCAATGTGTGTTTCCACCAACAGTGTCCCAGGCTGCTCTTTTCCCCTCTTGGAGTTATATATAACAAAGGAGTACAACTTTTTACATCTCAGAAAATACCTTCCTCCTATTGTCAAAGCATTCTGGTCCATGGACTAACCTTAAGCAGCTGATGGAATGGAGCATGTCACCAAGCCTGGATGGAAGGGACATTTGTGACTTAGGGGTCCTACACTTGATAGCGTTCTGCTTCCAGTGAAGGTCATTGCTTGTGGCCAGTGGCTTCTTAAGCTTGTTTCCCTGATTCCATTGGCCTTTCATAGGAACCTCAATGTTTGTTATACCCACATATTCAGTTCTGTATATGATTTCATAGGCAATTCCCATTCCAATTACTTCTTATACATAAAGTACTTAAGCTATTGACCACTTTTGTTTTTTTGTTTAAAATGTTGGCCCCTCATTGTTTATGATAAGACATAAGTTTTCATTTTGGAAGAATGATATTGAATATAAACTGTTTTCAATAAAACAAATATTTAAATTCTTTATTTCTATGAGTGCTTATGTTAAAATGGCATGCCATATATGTACTTTTACATGAGGACACCATATAGGGTTGATTTAGTGTACATTTCTATATAAGAAAACTAGAAGTTAGAATTTTGGCTGTTTTCACTATAATGAAATGATAAATGGTTGAAAGCCCAAATATACACTTCTGACTGAACATTGCACAATGTATACATGTAATCCAGTGTCCACCATTTTGGGATCTGAGGGTATGCCAATTTTGAAAATTATTGTTGTAGAATACAAAACAATAGGGCTCTAGTGATTTTCTGAAGAGTAACTGCTCTGTTCGTTGTTACTTAGTGCAAAGATAAACACCACCAACAACATTATGACTTCAGGATTTAAATCTTATCTTTCAGACCAAGCCAGTGTCCCTAACCCATTCTTCTTCCTTGGTTTACAATATATAACAAAGTAAGTCATCCTACTACATCCATGGGTTCCAGAGTTTTGGATTCAATCAACTGTGGATGGAAAATGTTGGTCAAAAAAATTGTGCCTGTACATTCTCTTACTTCTTTAAGAACAAAGCAATTCTTTTGATTGAGTCATTGAAGGCTTGTTTCACTTGCTTGTTCCTCAAGGTGTAGATGAAGGGGTTCAGCATAGGTGCAATGGAGGTGGTGAGCACGATAACTCCCTTGTTAGTGGCCACTGACTGCTTTGCTGAAGGCTTCACATAGATGAAGATGCAGCTGCCATAGGTGATGGAGACCACGATCATGTGGGAAGAGCAGGTGGAAAAGGCCTTCTTCCTTTGCTGGGCTGAGGGGAATCGTAGAATGGTCTTGATGATGTATATGTAGGATAGACCCACACAGACCAGGGTCATGATGAAGGTCAGCACGGCACTGACCATGACCATCTGCTCTATCAACCGAGTATCTGTGCACGTGATCTTCAGGAGGGGAGACACGTCGCAGATGAAATGGTCAACGACATTAGAGTCACAGAACTTTAGACGTAGGCCCAAGCTCAGGGGTGGGAGGATGACCAAGAAGCCGGCTACCCAGCAGCAGAGGACGAGTCTCTGGCAGACCTGGCTACTCATGATGGTCACGTAATGCAGGGGCTTGCAGATGGCCACGTAGCGGTCGTAGGACATGGTGGCCAGGAGGAAAAATTCTGTGACACCAAGGAGATCGATGAAAAACATTTGAATGACACAGTTGTTGTACGTGATTGTCTTGTCACCGGTTGATATGTTGTATAAGTATCTGGGAATACAAGCCGTTGTAAATGAGATTTCTAGGAAGGAGAAGTTTTGTAGGAAAAAGTACATGGCCGTTTTCAGGTGTGAATGCACGAAGGTGAGGAAGATGATGGCCAGGTTGCCAGTTACACTCAACACATAGGTGAGGAACAGGAAGATGAAAGTCACAGCCTGCAGCTGGGGGTCATCCGTCAGCCCCAGCAAGACAAAGGTTGTGACTGTGTGGTTTCTCATAACTGACTTGTATCGAATCTGCATTTACAATTCAGATATTTGCTATAGGGGCTTGGTGTTAACATCAGCCAGCAATAATTAGTTGCTCAGCAAACTGTGCCCAATGGTAGGACACACAGTATTTTTTAGTTTATACATAATATCATTGCATTAGTAGCACAGGTTTCACTGTGACTTTTTGTGGGATACTTTAGGGGATATTTGAAAATCAGAATACTTAATGTATACTCCACTGCAACATATTAAAAGTCCTCTTTTCAGTGTTTTAAATTCCCATTTTGTATTTCATTTTATTTACAGATGGGATTGTATTATCATTTTTTGATTCCCATGTTCTACAGCCATGTCTTCAACTGACTGAATTTGGTTATTGATAAACTGTGAAAGTAACACCAACAGTGCAAGTTTATTCTAAGAAGCTTTTGATATCCACTGCTTAAGATTTTGAGTAGTAGCATTAACACTCGTTTTTAAACTTATGCTTTATTATCAACTTTTCCTCATGTTCTTTCACCTTCACTCTGCTTCTTAACTTCTTTCTGTCTAAAATTTGTAGCCAACGCCTAGTGTGCAGTCAGACTGTTTGGATGAGAACATTATTTAGAATGTTACAGTGTGTTTGCTGAGACATTCATAGGCTTGAGTGACATTGTCACAGTTGTTTCCTTTCAATCTATGTAACTGAGGTAGTAATACATTCTAACTTCTCAGTACCAATGCAGTTACATCAAAAGAATCAGGTTGCAAATGCAGTCACACTTTCAATCATTGTCTGCTTTCATTGAGATTCGGTTTTGTCAGCTAAAACTGGGGAAAAAAAAACAACAACAAATCTGTGTCCTTTATATGCTACTTTTTAAAAATTAAACTCTACCTGTGGATATCTATTTATCTATATTTCTATCTCTATATCTAAAATTGTTTAGAACAGTACCTAGCTCCGAATAAAAAATACATATAGTCTCACCATTTGAAAACCTTGGTCCACAATGGCTTTTCTTTCTTTCATCACAAACCATTCCTTCTACCCTATTGTAATTAGATTTTTTGCCCAAACCACTTTATTTATTTATTTATTTATTTTGACAGGCAGAGTGGATAGTGAGAGAGAGACAGAGAGAAAGGTCTTCCTTTTTTTTGCCGTTGGTTCACCCTCCAATGGCTGCTGCGGCCGGCGCACCGCGCTGATCCAAAGCCAGGAGCCAGGTGCTTCTCCTGGTCTCCCATGCGGGTGCAGGGCCCAAGGACTTGGGCCATCCTCCACTGCACTCCCGGGCCATAGCAGAGAGCTGGCCTGGAAGAGAGGCAACCGGGATAGAATCTAGCGCCCCAACCGGGATTAGAATCTGGTGTGCTGGCGCCGCAAGGCGGAAGATTAGCCTGTTAAGCCACGGCGCCGGCCCCAAACCACTTTAATGAAACATTTTTGGCTGAAGTTTACCAAAGGTCTCCTTCAATTTTTTAAATTCCGTTTTTCTGAAAATTAAAAGTATTTCTATGTGGACTGTTTACTTCTGACCATATACTGTTTATTACATTCTCCCATAACTGAACATCATGTATGTTTTTCCTCTTACCTTTTTATTTCTAATTTCTGGGTATTTCTTTTCATACTGGTCTCTATTGTGCATAAACTTCTCAGTTTCTTCTCTTAGATTCCATAACTTAACAAGTGCGTTCTTAGTAGATAGTATCTTGACTTAAAAGCTTCAGATCCACAAATACTAGTTTTCAGAATATGGCTAAGTATGAGAGATATTTTAAATGTCAGTAAAAACATATATTATGAAAAATGATGTGTTTCAAAAAAAGTTTTTATATCAAAAGAAACATTTTTATTTCATTTTCCATGAACGTTTTAAAGTGCTATCATATACCAGAAACAAAGAAGTGACCACACTTACCTGTCTTTCTTTCCAAAAGACTCGTATCTTCAAAAGGTAAATTTGGCCAGGTATTGAGTTTATCACTTTGCATGAATGATCTCTCTGAGCTCAGTTTTCTTCTGGTACTCTTTCTTTTCATATCTCTGTGCAACAAACTCCAGTTCCATCTGTTCTGAGGACATAGAAAACTCAGATGTTTGATGGGATGCCAATCAGAGCAAGCAATTTTTATTCCAATTTTAACATGGAAAATGTACATTTTTTTACAAACCAAAGTGATATTTTTAATTAAAACTGTGTAACACAGTGCCATATATTAATTCTCGGTGCCCCTGAACTTAATAACAAAGATTTAAGTCAAAATTTTCAGACGAGCTGGATTTTTTTTTAAATTTAGGATGAATCTAAAAATTTCTAGAATTTCACATTTCTTTTTTAATTCTTGAATTTTGGTAGTTTTGCAAGGAAGGTTTTTTTTTTTTTTTTTTTTTTTTTTTTTTTTTTTTTTCCTTCCCATGAAGAAGCACCCTCTGCTCACTGCTGTTACCTTCATTCCTGAAAACACTGTTTCTTCTCCTATCTGAACTGCCTTTGGATGAATGGGAACTTGGTTACTGACACTGCTTTCCTACACTGGCTCATCTTTCCACAGAGTATCAAAATCAGAAGCCAGGGACTTCGCAGTTCTATATTTGTGGTGCTATTTTCTATACCTTCTGCTTCTCCACTAATGCTCATAAAACACTACATCAACTTTTCAAAATGTTAAAAAAAAATGGAATCAGTACTTTCCAAGAGTAAATTCCCCTGCAGGATTTCCTGGAGGCTTCAATATTTGTGTTGTGTGAAGGGCTTCAGTGTCCTGATGTTGCTTTAGGACATTCCTTCCCTCTTGAGCAGGGGCCTGTGCCTGCTCTAACCATGTGTGTAAGTTGCAGAGGTAAGCCCAGGAGTTATGGTCACTGTCACACAGGAGGTGCAAGGACTTGCCCGTGGTGAACTGAGGACTAGGACGCCCCCATGCCATGTAGGTGCCCACCTGTGCTTCCATCAGGTCATCCTGAGAGCAGAGCATGCATTTCTGCAGCCGGCTCCTCCCCCTGATCTGCTTTTCTCCATGAGTAGGGAGAGACCGTTGCTTCTCTGTGGTAACTACTTCAGCCCTACTCACTGAGCAGCATTCAGACATCAAATCATTAAAGCTGTACTTCTGTGAGAATTCTGATATTATAGATGTTGAGTAATGAACTGACCTCAATATCATTGACTAATGCCTGCTTATATTTTATTTAAAATATTTTAAGATTTAATTTCTTGTGAGCTGATGAAGTGTTGCTTCAGTTGTCAGTTTTTTGGAGGGGTGGGTTGAGGTGGTGTTATTGTGTCTTCATGCTCCTCAAATTATACTTCTTTAAAGGCTTCCTACATGTTGTTGCACAAAAACGATCACATCAATGAACACAAACTATTCAATTTAATACATTCTAAAAACGACATTTCTTTAATATCCTTATGGAAATTTACAATTATTGGTTTTATGCAAGCAGGAAAAATCCATTGCCTAAGAGACATATATGACCCAATGTCATAAAAGAGTTATATGATTGAATTTTCAGAATTTATTGTACTTACACTTTTGGCAGTTAATGTCAAACTCCCTCCGTGAGTTGTTCAGAAACAATTGTTCTTATGGCTACACAGGTGAAAACGAAAGCAATGTTTAGACTACCACCTGAACCCGTGCCCACCGGTACAGAAGTTTGGAGAGAGTGAGGTTTCTACCCTCAGGTAATTGCACAAACTTGTGCTGTCATAAGCCCAGGTAACTTTCTTTTGTATGCTCCATTACTGGAGCATAATACCAGTAAAAGGAGCTCCTGATAGCTTTGAAAGAATCAAAGCTCCGAACTTGTTTGCTCAGAGATGTTTTTTTTTTTTTTCAATTTCAAGCTTGAGGTTTGTTTTATTTGCCAGTTTTGCAGCTAGTTAATAAACAGAGTCCTTGGTGACCTGGGTTTAAAAGTAACTAATGAATCATCTGTGGAATGGACTTGGAGAAAAAAAAAAGTATCAAATCTGGGATACTATTAGTGAGGACGAAGCCCTCAGGGACAGGGACAGTATCCAAGTCAGACAGAGCGGTTTAAAACAGGACTGGAAGAAAAATCAATTGGAATCTAATTAAAAAAAAATCTCAGCTAGGCCAGTTTCTTTTAATTTCTATCACATAAAGTAATTAAAAGCATGTACAGGGAAATTACATATTTCTGAGACATTTGATAAAGAAAAACAGAGAAGTACAGGGCAACAAACAAGGAAAAGAACTTTATAAAAGGTAACAAATGCTAATATTTTGGAATATATTCTGTATTTTTCCTCTTGCAAAAATACCCATATATGTTATATGTAATATTGAAAAATGCATAAATATAAAATTAAGAAAACACAAATATTGAAGTAGACAGTTTGCCACATACTATTTCAAATTTAAATATACTTAGATAATTTTTGGTTTAGTCGCTAATGAATAATTTTAGATTATTTCCTACTTTTCCTTAATTATAAAAAATTCCATAAAAATCCTTATGTTTAGATTATTTTGGCATATTGTCAGAATAATTGCTAAATGCAAAATTTTGTCAACAAATTATTTTATTACTTTTTGGACTACATTAATGATGTGGTAAAAAGTAATTAGAATTTCCCTTCGATCCACACAGATGAGGGCACCCTTGTAGATGCACTCCTGCCATGAAAAATATTTGTAAAATTATACTGTTTAAATTATACTACTTGTACTTATTTATTTACGGCATCTTGCAATTCTCACAACTAATTTTAGAACAGATTTCTCAGTTTAGGAAACAATATAATTAGCATCACATCCATTCCTGCTTGTCCCCAGCTGCTGGCAATCTATAATTTTTATTCAGATTCTGGGGAATTGCCATTCTGGACTTCTGAAAAAATAGAATATGTGGCCTTTTGTCAGGACAGTCTTTTGCTCAGCATGTTCTCAAGGTTCATTCATGTTGTAACATGTATCATTTTACATTTCTTTTATCACCAAATAAAGTTTAATTGTATTTATATGTTATAATTTATTTATTATTTAATCCATTAGTGGAGATTTTATGAATAATGCCACTCTTACTATTTCAGTACAAGATTTTGTCTGTATATATATTTTACCTTGGATAGACAACAAGCAGTAAAATTGTTGGGTCAATTGTTTTGTGTATATTTAATTTTTGAGGAAATGCAAATTGTCTTCTGAAGTTGTTGAACTAAGTTGTAGAGTCCCATCAGAAGTGATAAATGTTCCAATTCCCTACTACTCAGCAGTAAAAGTAAAAAAGAATGAAATCCTGTCTTTTGCAGCAAAATCGATGCAACTGGAAACCAGTATTCTCAGTGAAATAACCCAATCCCCAAAACACAAATATCATATATTTTCTCTGATATGAGGTAACTAATAGAGTATCAAAAAATGTATAGGAATGAAATCAACATTTTGAGATTCAATTATTATTTACAGCCCTTGTCTCTACTGTTGAAGAATGGTGTTTTTTTCTTCCTACTATTTGTTGAATACTTAGTGTAGGGTTAATCTTTGGAGTATAAACTATACTGAAAAAATTATAAATTTTTATAGATTATTATAAAATTTTTATAGATCATTAAGAAAACTAAGAGGAATAAAAGAGAAAGGAGGAGGAAGGTGGAGGCATGGGTGGGAGAGTGGGTCAGGTGGAAGTGTCACTGTGTTGCTAAATCTGTATATGTGAAATCCAGTATTCTGGGTTGATAGGTTTTTTCTCTTAAGGCCTAGTCTATGTCTTGCCATTCTCTCCTAGCCTGAAGTGTTTCTGATGAGAAGTCAGCTGTGAGTCTAATTTGACACCCCTGAAAGTAATCTGGCATTGCTCTCATGAACATTTTATAATCTTTGCTGTATATTTTACTGTTGAAAGCTGGACTACAATGTATCGTGGTGAAGATTGTTTCTGGGCATGTCTTTTAGGAGTTCTATATGCTTCATGCAGTTGGTTGAACCCTTTCTTTCTCCAAATTAGGGAATTTTTCTGTAATTATTTCACTGAATAGGCTTTCTAATCCATTCTCTCTTTCCACACCTTCAGGAACTCCTAAGACCCTTATGTTGGGTCATTTGATAGTATCCCATATATCTTGAGCATTTAAAAAAATTATCTATTTATTTGAGAGGCAGAGTTACAGAGAGAGGGAGAGACAGAAAAAGCGATCTTCTATCTGCTGGTTCACTACCCCAGTGGCCGCAGCAGCCAGAGCTGAGCTGATCTGAAGCCAGGAGCCAGGAACTGAAGTAGCACCTTGACAGTAGGGACTCCATTTTGGAGCACTTAAGACTCCATTCTGGGAAAGCACCCCCCCCCCCCCCCCCGTGAGACTCTGGTCTGAGACTATGATCTAAAACAGTAGAACAAAGCAGTCCACTACATCACACTTGGCAGAGCATAGAAACCCCCTAGCATAATTGTTCAAGCTTGAAAGTAAAAAGGTTGCACCTGGGTTAATGATAAAAATGTAATTTGTCTATGTCCTACATATAATTAAAACCAATACCTGGATTAATGTCAGGATTATAAGATTGTAACTAGTATTGTCAAGATTATAATTGATACTAGTTTCGCATAGGTTTTAGGTTGGCTTGACCCCGGTAACCATGTATTCCCCCCTGTTCCTAGTAACCATGAATTCCCCTCCCGATTTTGTGGTTTTTGCCTTTATAAACCCTGTTGCTTTAGGCTTCAGGGTCGAGAGTTCTTTAGGGCATGAGCCCACTCTCCACCGCTGGCAAATAAAGGACCATCAAATTTTATCAATGTGTGGAGCTCCTTTGTTCATACTCGCTCAGGTACAACAGAACCAGGAGCTTCTTCCAGGTCTCCTATGTAGGTGAAGGGGTCCAAGCACTTGGGCCATCTTCTGCTGCTTCCCCATGCCATAAGCAGAGAGATGGATCAGAAGAGGAGCATCCAGGGCATGAACTGATGCCCATAGGGACGCCGGCACTGCATGCAGAGGCTTTGCCTACTATGCCACGCTGTTGACCCTTGAACATTGCTTTCACTTCTCTAATTTCCTCTTCATTTTTTGGTCTGACTGTGATATTTCTAAAGATTTCTCTTATGGCTCAGGTATTCTGCCTCACCAACTTTGTTGTTAAAGACTTTCCATTGTGGCTGGCGCTGTGGCTTAACAGGCTAATCCTCTGCCTTGCGGCGCCAGCACACCGGGTTCTAGTCCCGGTTGGGGCGCCGGATTCTATCCCGGTTGCCTCTCTTCCAGGCCAGCTCTCTGCTATGGCCCGGGAGTGCAGTGGAGGATGGCCCAAGTCCTTGGGCCCTGCACCCGCATGGGAGACCAGGAGAAACACCTTGCTCCTGGCTTCGGATCAGCGTGATGTGCAGGCCACAGCGGCCATTGGAGGGTGAACCAACGGCAAAAAGGAAGACCTTTCTTCTCTCTGTCTCTCTCTCTCTCACTATCCACTCTGCCTGTCAAAAAACAAACAAACAAAAAACAAAGACTTTCCATTGCATTTTTATTTGACATAGTGAATTCTTAATGTCTAATATATCAATTGGATATCTTTCAAAATCTCAATCTCATGGGAAAACTTTTCATCCATGTCATGTATGAATTTCTTTAATGCTTGAGTTTGCTTCTCATTGCTTCTGAATAATTCTATGATCCTTCTTTTGAATTCCTTTTCTAGCATTTCATCTATCTCTTCTTCTCGACATGCTGATATTCAAGTGTTTTTTGTGTTCCTTTGGGGGAAGTCACGTTGTCTCCCTTATTCTTGTTTCTTGAATTGCTGCATTTATTCTTAGACTTTTGTGGAGATACTTGTTGGTTTCTCCTCTATCTCTGAACTATGCTTTTGCGGCTTAGTGGACTTCTGCTCTTTCAGGGAATTCTCAGAGGCAAGTGCTGGGTGGGGCCAGGGAGCTGGGTGTGGTCAGTGCTCCAGGGTGGTGTGAGTATCCAGGGTTACATGTTGGGACCAGGTAGGGCAAGTATCTATGTTGGGTGTGGTAAATCTTCTCTGTTGTCTGCAGGGGATAGGGTATGCTCATGTCTTTTGGCGTAATCAGAACCTCACCCCTGTCTTTCAATGTGATCAGTGAGTGGGGTTAACTCACAGTGGGCACAACCCCCTCCACACAGCCCATGAACCACACACAGGATCTGTGCTGTCCTCAGTGTGAACATGGAACCTTCTGCAGTGACCCACACCAGGCAGTCAGGGAGCTCTAAGCCTCTGCCACCAGACACAGTGGTTGCCCAGAAACCCAGCTACACCTGGGCCCTATTGTACAGTCACAGGATTCCCACAGTCACAGGGTGCACAGGATCTGTCCCGTCCTTGGAGAAAGCAGACATGTTTCCAGAGCCGGCTGCCTGTGGGTGCCCCACGTTGGCAGTTTGAGCACCAGAGCCTGTGATATGTTGAGAGGCTGGGGGCACCTCTCAGTCCTACATGGGTACCAAGCACCCTTTCAACCCTCCCAGTCATACTCACAGTCAATGGGGAACGTGGCTTTTCCCCTATGGTAATGGTCCCTGGCCACATGCTTGCACAATAGCTGCTGCAGCCTCTGCTGATGTCAAATTGTCAAAACCTTCTCCCCACCAGTTTCTGGGCACCCTTTTGGGGCATTGAGAGAAGGACACGTGCTTTTCTTCCATTGGATTAGGTGGGTACCCGTGCCTGCTGGTAGGTTTCCAGGCTGGACTCAAAGTTAGTGTGGTCTGCTCTACAATTTCTTACGCTTTAATAGCAGAAAAACTAAGTGAGAAATGAAGGAATATTTTATTTTCTGAAAGTCAATTATCATATTTCTTAATAATGGAAATAATTCTGATTGAGATTAAAGAAAGAGAAAGTTTATTTTAGCTAACTAGTTTGAAAATCATGATTTCAAGAATTGCTCAGGGCCGGCGCCGTGGCTCAATAGGCTAATCCTCTGTCTGTGATGCCGGCACCCTGGGTTTAGTCCTGGTCTGGGTGCAGGATTCTGTTCTGGTTGCCCCTCTTCCAGTCCAGCTCTCTGCTGTGGCCCGGAAGTGCAGTGGAGGATGGCCCAAGTGCTTGGGCCCTGCACCCGCATGGGAGACCAGGAGAAGCACCTGGCTCCTGGCTTTGGATCAGTGTGGTGCGCTGGCCGCAGTGGCCATTGGAGGGTGAACCAACGGCAAAGGAAGACCTTTCTCTCTGTCTTTCTCTCTCTCACTGTCCACTCTGCCCATCAAAAAAAAAAAAAAAAAAAAAAAGAAAAAAAAAGAATTGATCAGAAAGTTGTTAGCCTTTGGCTGAACTAAATAGGATTCCAGAAATAAAATGTTAAGGACTTTATCTTTCTTTTTTTAAACTTTTATTTAATAAATATAAATTTCCAAAGTAGAACTTTTGGATTATAGAGGCTTTTTCCCTCCTACCCGCAACTACTCCATCTCCCACTCCCTCTCCCATCCCATTTGTTATCAAGATTCATTTTCAATTATCTTTATACACAGAAGAGCAACTTAGTATATACTAAGTAAAGATTTCATCAGTTTGCACCCACGCAGAAACACAAATATAAAGTACTGTTTGAGTACTAGTTATACCGGTAATTCACATAGTACAACACATTAAGGACAGAGATCCTACATGGGAAGTAAGTGCACAGTGACTCCTGTTGTTGATTTAACAATTGACACTCTTGTTTATAATGTCAGTAATCACCTGAGGCTCTTGTCATGAGCTGCCAAGGCTATGGAAGCCTCCTGAGTTCACCAACTCCAACCTTATTTAGACAAGGCCCTAGTCAAAGTGGAAGTTCTCTCCTCCCTTTAGAGAAAGGTACCTCCTTCTCTGATGGCCTGAGGAACTTATCTTTCATTTTCATTTAATTGCCCAAGTTCGGAGTGCTCTTACTTGTATAAGATAAATGCAATTTTTTTGATCGTGTTATCTAAAGCTTGTTTTACCTGCTTGTTCCTCAAGGTGTAAATAAATGGGTTTAACAAAGGAGCAACGGATGTGGTGAGCACAGATACCCCTTTATTTATGGCCACTTCTTCTTTGGCTGAAGGTTTGATGTAGATGAAAATGCAGCTGCCATAGGTGATGGAAACCACAATCATGTGAGAAGAGCAGGTGGAGAAAGCTTTTCTTCTTTGCTGAGCAGAAGGGAATCTGAGAATTGTTTTTATAATAAATATGTAGGAAAGCATCACGCCTATTAGTGTGATGATGAAAGTCAACACAGCACAAAAAATAACAGTCTGCTCTATAAACCACGTGTCTGAGCATGCTATCTTAAAAAGAGGAGATGCATCACAACCAAAATGATCAATGGTATTGGAGTCACAGAATTCCAGCTGGAGGCCCATACCAAGTGGAGTGATAATGATCACTAACCCAGAAATCCAGCAGCAGAGGACAAGGATGAGGCAGACCCTGGTGTTCATGATGGTCGTATAGTGCAGGGGCTTGCAGATGGCCACGTAGCGGTCATAGGACATGGCGGCCAGCAGGAAAAACTCCGTGGCCCCAAAGAGTCCAATAAAAAATATTTGACTGGCGCAAGCATTGTAAGTAATAGTTTTGTCCCTAGTTGATATACTGTACAGGAATCTGGGAACACAGACTGTTGTGAATGAGATTTCTAAAAAGGAGAAGTTTCGCAGAAAAAAATACATAGGTGATTTAAGATGGGAATCTGTCAGAGTGAGAACGATAATGGTCGTGTTTCCAGTTATGCTCAGAACGTACATCAGAAACAAAAAGATAAAAAGCAGAACTTGCAGCTCTGGGTCATCTGTGAGTCCCAGCAAAATGAATGTTGTTACTGTTGTGTGATTTCTCATAGCTACCATTAATGTTCTGGGCAAGCTGCATGTAAAAAGTTAAAGCCAGAGTATCTGAAAAAGAATTATGGAAATTAAAAATTTTAAAAGTGAATGAAACACATGAGCTTTAATGAGAACGAACTGGAAACCAAAGAGTGAAACAAAATCAAATAAGCCAAAAAAAGGAACAATAAAGACCAAAAATCAATAAAATTAAACCCAAGAAGACAATAGAATCAGCAACACAAAAAAACTTTGTTTTCAATATATTTATTTATTTTCATTTGAGAGGCAGAGAGATGGGGGGGGGGAGGAGGGAGGGAGAAAAGGAGAGAGGAGAGAGAGAGAGAAAGAGAGAGAGAAAGGGGAGAGAGAGATCCCATCAGCTGGTTTGCTCCCGAATATCCACAATGGTCAGGGCTGGGGTTGGCCAAAGCCAGGAGCTGGGAACTCAATCTGGGCACAATATGGCAAGAACCGAATTGGTTGAGTCACCAACTGATACCTCTTAGGTTCACATTAGCAACAAGGTACGATTGGGAGCAGGCCCTGGCACTCACACCTAGGCACTCTGACATGGAACACGGGTGTCTTAACAGGTGGGTTATGATCCCCAAATTTAATTTTTGTAAGAGATGAGTGACACTGATAAGCTTCTTAACAGACTGATAAACAAAGTAAAACAAAACACTAGAAGAAAGATAACACATATATTAGTAAGATCAAGAATTAAAGAAAGGATATGGTTGACGATACTAAAAGAATAGTAATGAAATACATATGTTTGAAAATTTAAATGAAAAGAACTGACTTTTCCAAAACCACAACTATCAAAGCACAACTAAGATAAATTAGGCATCCTGAATAATCCTACAACTATTATAAAATGGATTTGTAGTTAAAACCATTCTAAAGCAGATGTTTAGTGCAAGGTAGTTAACATGAAGTATCATCAATTCTACGCATTCTTTTAGAAAACTGAAGAGCAGGGGATAGTTCCTACCTTCTTTTATGAAACTAACATTATGCTGAAATTCAAATATGAAACTACAAGTATAACAACTATAAGCCACTAACTTCTCAACTGATATTAATGATTGAAATTCAACATTATTTAGAAAGCATAATATACTGTCGCCAGGTGCAATTCATCCCTAGAATGCAAAAGAGTTTTAAATAGTCAATATAAGTACCCTATGAAAAGGATGAGGGGGGAAATGTCATCATATTATATCAAATGATGCCCAGGAAGTATCTACTAAAAACTAACAACCAAACTGATTCTTCTCATGTTATACATTAGTGAGGAAACCCTCAACACTCTTCCTTAAAATTACAAAATAGGTAAAAATAACTACTGCACGACTATTATCCAACAATCCATAGGAATTCCTAGTAAATACAGTAAGGCTAGAAAAAAAATATGAACACAAAGGAAATAGACAAAGAACTTTTCTTCCTTAGTATATAGCATAGTTGTATACCAAAAGGAGTCTATGAAATGAACAAAAATCAGGAATGAATAAATTTAGCAAAGGAAATGTTAGAAGGGCAATATGTGTAAAATTTGTGATATGTGTCCTATCTCTGAGAGTTTAGAACTTGAAGCTTTTGAAGTGCTGTTTACAACATCAATTTAAACATTAAGTACCTGGGAATTAGTTGTAAAAAACTGGGCAAAAGACCAGAAAATGGAAATTACAAAAAATAAGAAAAGTTTAATTACTGATGATATAAACTTGAATTTAGAGGATAAACATTGCAAGTAACTCATTGTAACGGAATTGTGTATACTGAAACAGAGCGACATAAGCAAACATAGATAAAACAAGAAGTCTTTAATGAATAGAGCTGCAATAATAAGACATATGTATGGAAAAAAGTGAACGTAACACAGAAAAAATGTGTAGGGATGAAATGGACATCATGTGGTATCATTTTTGTTTTAGCCTTTGTTTATACTCCTGGGAACTGTGGTCTTCCTACTTTTCACTTGTTGAATATTGCATGTGGTGAATTAAAACAGTGATTATGGAGGGGATTGAAATTAAATCCTTGCAAAAATTAAAGAAAAAAGTGAAGGGAAGGAAGTAGGGACCTTGAGGGAAGGAGAGAGTTAGGCAGGGAAGTATGGTTATCATATTATAGAACTGTACCCACGAAATACATGAAATCTGTTCTTTTTATGTTAATAAATATTAAAAAAACACAATAAAAACAAAAGGAAGTAAATCTTAGACATAATTTAAAATCCTCTGCTCACATGGTATTGTTAAAAATACGAAATAAAAACTATATACTGCGTGGTGTTTATAAAACATTTGAAAAAGTTTCAGATAGGAAGAATAGAACGTATTCTCATCAATACACTGATAACACATACACAGCTTACAAATGATAATACAAACAGCTGGTGCTGTGTTGTAAAGGGCTGGGCCTTTGCCTGCAGCGTTGGCATTCCACATGGGTGCCGGTTTGTGTTTGGCTGCTCCTCTTCTGATCCAGCTCCCTGCTTGTAACTTGGCAAAGCAGTGGAAGTGCTTGGGACCATGTGCTTGGGACCATGCACCTGCATGGGAGACCAGGAAGAAACTCTTGGCTTCTGGCTTCAGATAGGCTTAGTTCTAGCCATTGGAAAGTAAAGCAGTGGATGAAAGACCTCACTCTCTGTCTCTCCCCCTCTCTCTGTAACTCTACCTGTCAAGTAAATAAATTTTTTTTAAAGATTTATTTATTTACTTAAGAGTCAGAGTTACACAGAGAGAGAAAGAGAGGCAGAGGCAGAGAGAGATAGAGAGAGAGAGAGAGAGACAGAGAGAGAGAGAGAGAGAGAGGTCTTCCATCTGCTGCTGCTTCACTTCCCAAATGGTACCAACTGCCAGAACTGGGCCAGGAGCCAGGAGCTTCTTCTGGGTCTCCCACATTGGTCCAGGGGCCAAAGGACTTGGTCCATCTTCTACTGCTTTCCCAGGCCAAAGCAGAGACTGGAAGTGGAGCAGCCAGGACTCAAAACAGAGCCCATATGGGATGCTGGCACTGCAGGCAGCAGCTTTACCAACTATGCCATAGTGCAGCCCCAATAAAATCTTTAAAAATTAAAAATTAAAAAAAGAGGAACAGCTTGTTAAAATATGGTCAAAAACCTGAACTGATATTTCACAAAAGAAGAATAATGAATACTGAACATCATTGGTCATCAAGCAAATAAGATCTAAAGACTGGAATACTACTAAACATTTATAAGAATATCAACATTTAAAAGAATAAACATATAAACAATTATAAGAATATCAAGAGGCAGAACAATATCAAGTACAGGAAAAATATGAGTTTAAGAGAATTCTTGAGTTTCACGTGGAAAATCACTTTGAAAAACCATTTTCCAATTTATTATAAAATTAGAACTATAACTGCTATGTGGCTAGAAAATATATTCCTTAAAATTTTCCCAAAAGAAACAAAAACATATGTACTGAGAAAATCTTCTTAATCAAAACTTTAAAAATTTGAATGCAGCAAAACTAAATAATAAGGGGTCAATAAATGAACAATTTTCTTATACCTATTGATGGGATACTACACAGTATAAAAGAATAAAAAATTGATATATATGATGACAAGGACAAATCTCAATTTTAGTGCGCCAAGTTAAAATATGCACACTATGAAGAACATGCTTTATGTTTCATTTATGAGAGATGAGTGTTCTTCCCAGAGATTAATTGGGGAAGAGGATAAGCAAATGTTTTCAAGTGATAGAAATGTATGTATCTTGATTTTGGTAATGGTTATAAAATCACATGCATAGATTTGTCAAAATTTGCTGAAAAACCACCCAGTAAATAAATGAATTTCACATCATGTAAGTTAATTGTATCAGACAAAATAAGTTATGAATCGAGAGATGATATTTGCTATAACTGCCAAGGACTTAGAATCAGCACTTATAGATAACTACCATAAACCAATAAGAACACAAATCTATTCTTACATATAATGAAAAAATTCTTTCCCAAATGGCTATACCTACAATATGCAAAAATGTGATCTTTTCAGTACTAATAAAAAAGAAACTGAATTTATAGTTACTGCATAATCACTAGAGTAATAGATATTAAGGATGATAACAAGTGTTTCTGTGAATATGGGCTAAGTAGAATACTAATATCTTGAAGGTATGTGCATACATTTCTACAAATAATGTGAAAACTTTCTGAATATATTTTTAAGCTGAATGTCCCGATATCTATGAGCTTTTAATACGAGGCTTTTACCCAATAGAAATACGTACATATGTACACAAAATATACTTACATACATTTATATATATATATGCTTCACAAAGTTTGTAACAGTATTATTCTCAATAATCCAAACTTGAAACACAAAAATGCTCATCAGTGACAAAATCAAGGTTAAAGTTATTACATATTCATAAATTTGAGCTATATTACAAGGAAGATAAACAGCATACTTATATATGCAACACTATGGAATGTTTTCACAAATTTGACTGAAAGAAACTAAACACTACATAATACCAATATCATCATAGTCACACAAAGTTCAAATCTAAGCAAAAATTATATATAGAGTTAGATAATATTTATAGTTTGGGAAAGTATGAGGGTAGGGACTCGGTTTACGTGTATATGAAGCCACTCCAAAACGTTTGTGGAAATGGAATTAAAAGATATGATTATCTTGATTCAAAACATTTTGGAACCAATGTATACAAGAGCTCTTCAAAAAGTTCATGGAAAAATACATATTATGACAAAACTATGAGGACAGTGTGGTGGCACCGTTTTGAAGCTCAACTGTTTGATTTCTGGTCCAGTTCCCTGCTAATGCACCTGGGCAAAGCAGTGGAAGACAGCACAAATACTTGGGCCACCTACGTGAGCGACCTGGGTGGAGTTCCAGGCTCTTGGCTTTGGTGAGACCCAACCTCAGCCATTGTAGTCATTTGGGTAATGAACCAGTGGATGGAAGACCTCTCCTTCTCACTCTGTAAAATAAATCTTAAAAACAAACTGCATGGACTTCAAAATTTCCCCACCAAAATAAACTCACCTTTTATCTCCATGAACTTTTCCTGTACCCTTATTTAGGCTTAGGCAACGCTGTTACTGATCTGTTTTCTATTCAGAGGTGGCTGTTCACTTTTCCTATAATGTCGCTCTATCATAAAGTGTAATAGTTGAAAAAGACAAACTTCATATTAATCATTTCATCTAACCCTTTATTATTATATAGTCATTCCTTTTTCTACCCCTTTTACTAATATTTAATGTACAACTGTAGAAAAATATAAGGGAATGCTTGGCATGAGTTGTATTGATTAGGTGTAGCTAAGGTTAACATACATCAATCAACTGTATTTCAAAGACTGTGTTATTTAAACAAAGCTTTCAAATCATAAATTTATCCAGTTAACTATATACTTGCTTTGAAGTTATACATGGGGGTATTGCAAAAAGTTTATGGAAATGTGAAATTAGATGATAGTGTGATAGAACAAATTTTGAAACCCAAGCATAAGGTCTTTCATAATATGCATTTTCTATTATCAGTCTTTAACATTTATTTATTTTAGAGGCAGGAGAGAGAAAAAAACCCTAGACTTCTCCCAGACCTTCTTCTAGTTGATTGTCTGTATCTGTATAATTGATAATCTCTTTAGATTCTACAGTTTAATACCCTTAGTACGTTATACATATGTTTATCTTCTCCATTTCATGTTTTTACTCTGCTTCACATTATTTTGATTTAACACTCAAAATGAAAATTCATGTTCTAACTGTATGTGACATCTCCTGTTCTAAGTCTTTTTAATCCATTTTCCTTACTGTATCTAGAATTAAGTATTTTCCATTTTACACTCTTAAACAATACCGTGACATTTCTCTTATCAAGTAACCTAAAAAATGTTTACCTTTTTAGGTAATTGTTTTCTGTGTTCATGTTACTGAACTGTCTTATTACTGTAATAGTTTCAATTTATTATTCTTGCATATTCTAAGGGCCCATTTAGATCAGTTGAAAGGAAATTATTTAATCAATCAAATACTAATCAAGTATTCAATTGAGTTTTATTTTATATATTCAAAAGGCAGAGAGACTGAGAGAGAGAGAGAATCTTCAATTTCAATCCACAGGTTCACTCTCCAAATGGCTGCAATAGTTAGGTCTAGGCCAGACTGAAGCCAGAAGCCTAGAACTCCACCCTGGTCTCCCCCATGGGTGACAGGGCCCAGGTACTTTAAAATTTTTTTTTTTTTAAAATACACTACTAAAGGTTTTTCACTCTGATGCCTGTTGATGCTGGCATTGCAAATGGTGACTGAACACGGGTGCCTAATTAGTCAGTTATTAATGCTTGATCACCTAGTCTTGCTCTTCTTAGAAAGCTTGGTATTGCTTTAATTAAGAAATGTATATTGGATAATAAAACACAAAGTGAAAATCTCTAAAATTATTGCTGTAGCATTATGGGTAGCATAAAATTGATTATTACTAATTTGGGGCCATAATATTATTTAAGTTTAAAATCAAACTACTCACTCTGCAACAAATGTTGTTTTTTTAGTATTGGCAAGATTATAGATTTTCATCTAAAGTGAACCAAAAATGTTTTGATGCATGATGTATTGTAAAATTTCTTCTGGAATACTCAGTTGCTGGAATTAGTTAGGCATCCATGATAGTAATAATCTTTAGAGAGAAAATTATTTTTTGCAATAAATACAACATTTACATACACACACACACACACCCATGTATAGAGAAATATATCATTCTCTCTCTGAGATTGTCTATCATCTATCTATATCACCTATCTATCCATAATTACGATGTTTCTCTATCCATTATCTCTCAACCATATTGTATTATATGTAGGTTTGTACATATGCTATCAGTTATATGTTGTTTTCTGGAACATACTCTTTGACTTACAGTTCTAAGATTTGTCCATATTATATAAATGTATTTACAAATGTATAAGAAATGCAAATAAAATATGTTAATGTGCACATTTTTTAAAGCCATGCATTGTTCATAACACATTTCTGTCACATTTTGAAGACTCCTTAAAATGCAAGGATTTCAGAGTTTTTTTTTTACAACAAAATATATATCCTAATTTCAGTCCCTACGAGGTTCCTGGAATTATATTCTGGCTATTATTCTATAATTTGCTAATGTATACTTGACTATTTTATCAGAAATTTTCACTGTACTTCTCAAATTCTAACTTGATTTTATTAAAGATGGTGAGGGAGTACCATCATAATTTAAAATCTTTTTTTACTTTTATTTAATAAATATAAATTTCCAAAGTACAAAAATAATTTAAAATCTTTAAAAAATTGCACCTTTCTCCTTTCTAACATTTTTGCCCACAAACTAATTTTAGAGAATTATCAGAAATTTCTCTGTTTTGTTGATCTTTTCTTGAATAATATGAGAGATTTTAGATTTTATGCTTATAAAATAAGCAGTCCTTGCTAGTACATTATTTAAAGAATTTTTTGCTACAGTTTTAAATCAAATGAGTCTACTGAGTGTTTATTCCAGTGAATATCCCTGAGTTTTACAAGGGTTTGAGATAAGCTTGTAAAATTCTAGTAAAGGAAGCAACTCTGAATTCTGTAGTAGTGCGTCTGAATTTGGGCGATGAATCGTTTACTTCCCCACTGATTCAGCACAATTTGATAAGTTTGAAAGTTGTATGCCGACTCTCAGTTTATTGATAGTATGGTTTTTCTTTTTTTGTAACATCTCTTGATTTATTTGAGAGGCAGAATGGCATGCGTGCACACACACACACACGCCCGCGCGCAGAAACTTCTACCACTGGCTCACTTCTCAAATTCTGGGAATCAGATCCAGGTAGTCTGATGTGCAGCATGGGCATCTTAGCTGCCAGGTTAAACTTTCGACCGCTCCCAATAGCATGTTTCTAAAGATGCTGCAAACTGAATTCCCTGCTGTTCTGTCACTGTTTTCCTTCACTGCATACTAAAAGCGAACTTGAAGAAATTTCTCTCAGACACTTGTGTTATCACATTGAGAAGCTGGAACACATCTGATACTCATAGAATCGCTGCCCCTTGGAAACAGAGAGCTATACTTAGTTACAACATCATGGTTTATACATTGCATAATCTATTCCGGAACATTGATGGAGAATCTTTTCTGCTCTCTGCAGGCCTCTGCTTGTCTCAGCAGATTTCAATGACTGTGGAGCCCCTGCTGCAGGTGTACTGTCTCAAGTAGGATAAAGCAGTGAGAACTCTGCCTACACTTTGAGTGTTTACATGCACTAGTTTCCTCTCCAGTTATTAGGCAATTACTACACATTCATGTGTTCTGTATATAATATATTTGATCCTTATAATGTCAATCAAAATCTACTTTATTGCTTTTTCATAGATGAAAAATGAAAATAAGGAAGTGGGTAATTATTCCCAGACCATACAACACACAAATTCTAGGAGATTTTGAAATCCTGACTTGCCTATTCTTCTTGTGTTCTGCTATATTTTTGTTTGTGGTATTCAGTTTAACACTTACACCATTCATTCTTGGGAGCAGATGTTTAGCTTGGAGGCTAAGACACCTGCGTCTCATGTCAGAGTCCCAGCTGTGGCTCCCGACTCCAGCTTCCTGACAATGCAGACTCTGGAAGGCAGTGGTGGGTGCTCAAGTAATTCTGGATCCCTGCTTCCATCTGGCCCAGTCCCAGCCATTGATTTGGGGAGTGACCAGCAGAGGGGAGTGCTCTCTCTCTCTCTCTCTCTCTCATTTTTCTGCCTTAAAAATTATATAAATGAAGTTCAGTGTTCAACAGTAAAAGACCTGTCCAAACATAGGGGAGGATTATCCTTTGTCTCACCTGTCATTAGTACGTTCTTTCTCAGATCCATAGGCGGATCAGCACAGGTTTAATTCAGTCTCTAATCCCACCTTTGCTGTACTTCATTTTACCATTCACTGCGTTTCCATCACTGGCAACCTAATACTTGGGAAACCTGTCTAGCTAATGGTAAGTATGAAATACTATCAGAATGTGGCCATCCCATCCACATCAGTACACCCTTCTCACACTGGTGTATCCTTAATAGTCACTGTTGGGTGTATGAGTGACAGCTGGGGGCATGAGACACAGGTCTTGTGGCCAAAACCCCTGATTTTTCACTCTTACAGTTATATCTGATAAACAGGTTTAGATTTTAGGTACCTGTAAACAGGTTGAGATTGGGAAGAGATGCAATGCATTTTCTCTTCTCCATTTTATTCCCATGATCTTGGCTACATGTGGCAAAACACTGAAATACATTGAAGTCCTAAATAAATTCTTGGTTTTTTTTTTGTTTTTGCTAATGTGGCTATACTTAATATTCAATTTTAATTTTAATAGATTTAACTTGTACTTATTTTATTGTATAAACCCACACTTTCCTGGACATTATCCAATATCTTCCTCAATAATTTATAGAGAAGTTTCAAGAGGCTGCAATGAGAATCTAAACAAATGTCACTTCCATCTGAAATAGAAAGTTTCAAAACTTAATTCATTTCACTGGCATATTTTCTTTGGATGAATTAACCATGTTTGAATCCTGATTCAAGATCCTTTTATGGTATATTTAACAATTAGACAAAATAAACTTAGTTACAACATCATGGTTTATACATTGCATAATCTATTCCAGAACATTGATGGAGAATCTTTTCTGCTCTCTGTAGGCCTCTGCTTGTCTCAGCAGATTTCAATGACTGTGAAAAAATAAACTATTATGGGTTTTGCAGATGAGTTTCCAAAAATTAGGTTATTGCTACAGCACTTTTCAAATCTTAGTAAACAATTTCTGTTGCATAGTTATATTTCATGTCTTCAGCATCTATGGAGTGTTACCTCTTAATGGGTATCTTTGTGAATGTACTTCCTTTCCTGTATCTTTTCTTGTTTATAAACCTACTCATGTAGTTTCTGATTTTTGTATCTCTTAATTTCCAGAATAAAGTGGAATTCACAAAAAAGAAATGAAGAACAACACAAGGCAGATAGAGTTTATCCTGCTGGGACTGACAGATGATTCACAGTTACAGATTATAATTTTCTTGTTTCTGTTTCTAAATTACATGTTGGGGCTGATGGGGAACTTAACCATCATTGCACTGACTCTGCTGGAGTCCGATCTCAAGACGCCAATGTATTTCTTCCTCCGTAATTTCTCTTTCCTGGAAATTTTGTTCACAAGTGTTTGCATTCCTAGATTCTTGGTCACCATTGTAACTAAGGAAAAGAGTATTTCCTATAACGGTTGTATAGCTCAGCTCTTTTTCTACATTTCCTTGGGGGTCACATTTTCCTTTGAAGTGAGTTATAATTTTGATTGTGTGATACTAATTTAGTATTTATATTTGTGTGTGTATATATATGTGTGTGTGCGTGTGTATATATAGAGAGGGAGAGATATCATTCACCTACTGGTTCACTCCCCAAAGAAATACCTGCAACAGTCGGGGCTGGGCCAAGCTGAAGCCAGGAGTCAAGAGCTACATCTGGGTCTCCCATGTGGGTGGCAGGACCCAAGCCCTTCAGCCATCATCTGCTGCCCCACAAGCACTCTATCAGGCAGCTGGATCTTAGGTGGTGGTGGGAGTCTACCCCGAACACTCTGTTCTGACTTAACCCACTGTATTGCAGCCCCAAACCCATAATTTATTTTTAATCCTTATCTTCCATTTTCTCCATTTTTGCTTTGATTATTATTGTGATATTAATTCTGATAACTTTATATTGGAGGATGAAATTAGTACCATTGCCATATAATTTAATACACAGATCATTCATATACTTTTTATAAAAGTACTTTCTTTCCTTCTTCAGAACAATGAGGACAAGATTAACTCAGAAGCAGAGAAAACTTTAATTTCTTGGAAATACATTTTTCAGTCTCACAGTGAGGGAAAACACCATCTACCAGTTCTGTTAAAAAGAATAAGGAGTTTTATAAAGGTGAGATTGAGAAGAATTGTAGGCAGCAAGCAATGAAGTAAGCTGGAAGGTGCAATAAGATCGTTGGTCAAATGTTTTCATTTTATTTTGATCTATCAGACCTTCCGCTTCTTGGGGAGAAGTGCAATCTTCTTCACAGAGTGATTGAAAGCTCGCTTCACTTGCTTATTCCTCAAGGTGTAAATGAAGGGGTTCAACAAGGGTGCAACAGAAGTCGTGAGAACCGACACTCCCTTATTGATGGCCACCTCTTCCTTTGCAGAGGGCTTGATGTAGATGAAGATGCAGCTGCCGTAGGTGATGGAAACCACAATCATGTGGGACGAGCAGGTGGAAAAGGCCTTCTTCCTTTGCTGGACAGAGGGGAATCTCAGAATTGTCCTGAGGATGTATGTGTAGGACAGGACCACACAGAGTAGGGTGGTCATGAGTGCAAGTACAGCCATGAAAATAACCATTTGTTCTATTAGCCAAGTGTCTGAGCACGAGATCTTTAGGAGGGGACTTGCATCACAGCTGAAATGATCAATGGTGTTGGAGTCACAGAACTCAAGCTGGAGACCCAGGCTCAGGGGCGGAACGATGATCATTAAACCAGCTACCCAACAGGAGAGGACTAATAAGGTACACATCCTGGAGTTCATAACGCTCATGTACTGCAGGGGTCTGCAGATGGCCACGTAGCGGTCGTAAGACATTGCTGCCAGGAGAAAGAATTCTGTGGCTCCAAAGAGAATGACAAAGAATATTTGACTGGCACAAGCATTGTAGGTAATGATATTGTCCCCAGTCGATAGACTGTACAGGAATCTAGGAATGCATACAGTGGTAAATGAGACTTCTAAGAAGGAAAAATTTCGGAGGAAAAAGTACATGGGCGTTTGAAGGTGGGGGTCCACCAAGGTGAGGGTGATGATAGTCAGGTTCCCTGCTACACTCAACATGTAGGTGAGAAGTAAAAAGAGAAAAAGCAGCACTTGCAGTTGTGGGTCATCTGTCAGTCCCAGCAGGATGAAAGTTGTTATTGTGGTGTGGTTTCTCATTACTGGTCTTTGATATCTTCCTGATCTTCATGGGAAAATCATGCTTTGACGAGGAGATAGATAGTCAAAGTCTATAGCGGAAGGACCGTGCATACGGAAGCCAGACAAACTGGTCTACGCTTATTTCCTCCTTTCCCTGTATAATCAGCATTGCCAGTACTTCAAAAGCCTTCCTGAATCTCACAGGTATGAGCAGTGGAGCTGTCCTATGGGTTTGTATTAGTGTAAAACTATCCAATTGTTTCTTTGGTCAATTTTGTCCCTCATGATTTCCAGATGTTGTTGGTTATAATTCATTACCTGGGTCAGATTTCCAAGTGGCTTGCATAAGGAGGATATCATTTCGCATGTGATTAAAAACTCTTGGTTCAAGACAAACCGCTGGATGATATATACAGGTAATTAAGTATATTGTCATTTTCCGAGGATGATTTTAAGGGCAAGATGGATTTCTCCTGGAAAACAAAGAAAAATGACAACAGAATACAATCTTAGATACTGACACTTTCTCTTGTCCCTTTTTCTGATTGTGTTCCTTCTTAGCAATACTGTGATACCTATAGATGACTTGATATACAACTGTTTTATTTATAGTGTTAGAAAAGATTATGGTCACGACATTTACAACAGAGATGTCATCATATGCTTTCATATAACATTCAGCTAATTGACTATGGACCATTTTCTCTCAACAACTCAGAAGCTAATCTACATTTAGCATCACTACATTGAATCTTCTAGGCTGTGCTGATTTTCATGATGTTTTCATTCTTTTTAAAAAACATTAATGTCACCATCTCAGCTTAACCCACAGTTAATTTAGGCTTTAAATAAAAAAATTAATTAAATTTATATGAAATTAATAAATTTTCAATCTCCAAAGTTAAAATGAAATAAATCCAAAATTCAAAATAATTAAATTAAAATTAATTTTGAAAATTAATAACATTTTAATGTAAAAAAGCTGAAAATCAATTTTAAGACTATCACTTCCAGCCTCCTTCATCTTTCCTAATGCTTATAAAAACTTTGTTATTATTGAAATCATTGACATGTTTTTATTTTTGTCTGGCCTGGCATTGCCACAGCATTTAAAAAATAAAGTTAAATCATTTTTATGATGAGTTCTGTGATATCATTCTGATTTTCCTCCTAGTTTTCAAGCTCTTTTTCTACTTTCTCTGTTTCTAACCTCTGTTTCTATTCCCATGTGATGTGTTGGTATTGCTCAATAGAATATTTTCAGAACTCTCACTTATTATTTTCTATCTGTTATTCTTACTCTATACTCTCTAATGGTGATTTCCCCCAGTGTAATTGATTTATCACTGACACAATGTGCTCTGGAGACGAGGTCTATTCCCCACAACAACCATGCTGAGTATACAGACTGTTCCATGGAGTTGTTCCCAGGATTTCCAGGACTTTCTACAGTTGCCAACATCCATGGATACCCCAGGACCCCCAGAGAGCCCCCTGTATCTGCAGGCACCACACGTGTGAATACAGAGGCAGACACCTCCTTTCCCTCATGCTCTAACTGACGTCATCTCTCTTCTTGAGCTTTCTTTTATTCTAGTATTCACGATTTCTTGATAAAGCTGAACCTCTTTTATGTGCCCCACAAGGCTCCTTATGGACTATGCCCTCCTTGATTTTCCCATCTCATCACTTTCTCCTTACCATTTTCTCTAATGGTTTAAGTTCCACTCACGCTGACGACTTGGAATTCTTCTTATTTGCCACATGCTCTCTCCTCTGCACAGGCTACTCTTGAGTGCCAAATGTCTGTGAGCCCCTCAGGTTCTCTTTAGGTGTTAGTTCTTCATGGGAAACTTCATCTATTCACTGAGAGAATGTGAAATTACTTTGCTGTGTCCTTCCCAAGTGCCCATTGTTTATTCTGTCTTGGAATACAACACATTGTATTGTATTCTATGTGGTACTTACATTTCTCCTGTATATTTCGGCAAACTTCCTTAAAGTAGCACCAATATTTTATATACTCCTACCCTTATTTGTGAAATAAAGAATGCGCTTAAGAAATTTGGTGAGAAACACATCAGAGTGGTTTAAATGAATCAAGACTAATCTGTTTCTTAATGCTTATTGTCAGTTGGCTCAATGTTCTAATTTTCATGATTCGAACCGCCCCGTCATTTTGACTCTACTCTTAATATTCACAGTTCTGGACTCTGTGAATCCTCCTTTCCCAGTAACTTTTCCAAAGTTTTACTGGTTTCTGTTATGTCTTACCTCACCCTTCATATTTTAGTTCCCTATCTACTAACGATGGTTGGATGGTTGTTTCTGGTGTTGTCTCGCCTCTGCTCTCCTTGTTCAGTGCTCAGTATTTTCTCCAGTGTTTCAGAACCTGCTCCCTATGAAACCATTTCTAGGGACCTCAGTTGTTTCACTTTCTGTTTTCCTGTCTATCAAAGCTGGGACTACCCACTGAATCAAAAGGTTACTCCCCTTATAGGGTAGACTTTGGATTTTTATCTTATGAAAATTGGCAGTGATTCACATAAATAATGTAAATGGATACACTCAAGAAGCTCAAGGATATTTTAATATTCCCAGGACCAGAGGATCTTTAGAGTCACTGGAGAAGTTCCTTGCTTCTGGCTTCGGATCGGTGCAGCTCCGGCTGTTGCGGCCATGTGGGGAATGAACCAGCAGATCGAAGACCTTTCTCTCTGTCTCTCTCATTGACTGTAATTCTACCTCTCAAATAAATAAATATAATCTTAAAACAATAATTTGTTGGTGCTGGCACTGTGGCATAGTGGGTAAAGCCACCGCCTTCAGTGCCAGCATCCCATATGGGCTCTGTATCAAGTCCTAGCTGCTCCACTTCTGATCCAGCTCTCTGCTATGGCCTGGGAAAGCAGTGGAAGATGGCCCAAGTCCTTGGGCCCCTGCACCCACGTGGGAGACCCAGAAGAAGCTCCTGGCTCCTGGCTTTGGATGGGCACAGCACCGACTATTGCGGTCAACTGGGGAGTGAACCAGCGAATGGAAAACCTCTCTCTCTCTCTGTCTCTCTTTGTGTAACTCTGCCTTTCAAATAAATAAATAAATAAATCTTTAAAAAATAATTTGCTTTTCTATCTATATCCTAAAACCTATTTCTGTCATGGAGAAACTACCAATACATTTACTATACAATGAAATATACTGTTAATATCCATAACACCATATATTACACTGATCTCTTTATATAACAATCAGAAAGATAATTTTTGTGTTCAGTTCTCTGTACTGTTCATGGTCAACCTCAGTGTAGTGTTTTTAGAGAAACAAAAATACTGAGTGTAGAGTTAAATCAATCAACCCAATGTTTGCAAAAGACAGATGATGTCATCACATTTCTGTACTCTCGACTGGTCACGGTCTGCTAACCGGTGTGATTTTTTTCTTTCCCTCATCAGTACTCTTCCTCTTTTTGCTCTCTCCCTGAACTCTCTATTTGTCTAAAATGTCACGGCATTCTAAGTTCCCCAGACCTAGCAGTTTTGAGGTAAAGAACACAATCTTACACTAGCAGTGGATTTCTCCCTTTGCAGTGAAAGGGAACCAGGTACAGGCTGACATAAAGGATGAACAGATAGGCTACATTTAGTTTAAAAAAATAAATGAAACTTCTGTAATGATTCTGCCATATCCCCAGGGGCTGCAGTCATAGTTAGGAGTCTTTCTTGTATTGTGAATATCAGGAGTTTGGAATAAGATACAGTAAGAAAATAATCCGAACTCTTCAGATTTTAAATAACTATTGTTAAAAAAAAAAGGGCTCTACATATCATTTAGAATGAACACATTAACAATTAATGACAATTTGCATAGCTTCAGGGAGATTTGGAACACAACTCAAGAGAAAATAATTGCAAACCATGTGTCTGGGGAGGGATAGGAAATCCTATAAACTTAGTAGTAAAGAAAGTCAGTATTCTAACTCAATGGTAAAACAAAAATGTCAATATTAATGTGGAAAGGGATGTAAAGAGATATTTTTCAAAGATGACATGCAAAAGGTCAATAGGCCTATGGAAAGGTGCTCAATAGCACTAGGCATTGTGGAAATGCAAGTGAAAACCACAATGAGATATAAATTCGTGCCTGCTAGGGTGTCTATTAACAACAGCACTAAAAGATACATTGTGGCAGTGGTATGGAGATTTTGTAACCCTTGCATACTGTTGATGGAAATGTGAAATAGGGCATCCACCATACAAAATAGTCTAAAAATTATTCAAAAAAATTAAAAATAGAACTACTCTGTGACCCAGCAATTCCACTTCTTGGAATAAATAAAAGAATAGAAATAAATATCTAAAGAAATACCTGCATTCTCATGTACATTGCCACATAATTTAAAATCGCCTAGGTATGGAACAACCAAATGTTTATTAATAGATGAATAGATACAGAAAATGTGATATTTTCATACAATAGAATATTATTTAGCTTTAAAAAGAAGGAATTACACACCATGTAATAATATGAATGAACCTGAAATATATCATGCTAAATGAAGTGAGAAGTTACAGCAAGACAAATCCTGGATGTTTCTACTTTATAAGGATCTAAAAATTGATAAAATCAAATCAGAGAGAATAGTGTTTGCCAGGGCCTGGGGAAATGGAAAAATGGGAAGTTGTTTAATTGCTATAAACTTTCAGTTATGGAAGTGAGGAAGTTTCATCAATCTGTAAAGTTTACAGATTGTACACTGAAAAAAAATGTAAGAGTTAAGTCTTTTTATCAAAACAACACACACACTCACACACACATGCACACACAAACACCAGAAGGTAATAAAACCAAAAAAGAGGTATGGAGAAATTTTGAGAATTGATGAATATATTTATTACCTTGATTGTGGTGATGATATTATGGCTGTAAGCTTACATTTATAATTTCACTACATCTGTGAAATTACAGAAGAAGACTATGCACTATCTAAACGCATTGTAATTTCCACAGATAGCAACAGACTGGGTCCCAAACCTGTTCTGTTAGTCCTCTGGCCAGACTATTGATGCATTTCATCTGCAGGCATTAGTTCACCAATATCATTTGGAAAGGACCACCCAGAATCCTTTTCCTAGCAGTTTTAGGGAAAAATGATTAATTATTTGACTTACTGTTTCTCGCTTTTCTACTTGGACATCTTCTCACTTGATCTTTTATCCAAACTTTAAATTTAACCAGCTTCCTATTTGTTTTCCTCCTCAGAAGCATAATACATTTAAAAAATTCTCTTCACAGTCTTTATATATATTGAGTAAAGGTGAATATATCTTCTCCTTTTCTAGAAGACAAGAATCCCTCTCTTCCTAATTTGTCTAGATTTTACCCTCCTGGAAGACTTTCCACCAATGCAGGACATGGAAAGTTGTGGGAAATGTTGCATTTGCCTCAACACCCACCTTATTAACCTGCCAACCTCCTTTTGCTGATCACAAATACGTGCTCTTATTGCAGAGTGCTCCATCCGACATTCTTTTGAATCCACTCTCCCCAAGGGATGAAGGAGCTCCGGACCCGTCCATCTCTTCTCCTTCTTATTAAAGCATAGCCACTTAATTCCATGGCAAGGTTTGCTTCCACCTGACTACTGGAAAATACGAAACAACTATATATCAAATGAAACCATCCCATTCTGTGGCTGCTGTTTGCTAGGCACCAGTCTGGGTTCTTTACCATACAATTCATTCAATTTACAGTGATAACCCCACTGCTGTATTTTGTAATGCATTACCTTCTTTTGGAAATACTTGAATTGGACTGCTGCAACTCTCTGAATGAGTCTTCAAAGTTATCTGTAGTAAATATACACTCCTAGGAATCACATAGATCTAATAAATTTTCACATAGTGGAGAAGTGAAATCAGGTGCTCTTGGAGAAATTAGAACAATTATAGTATAATGATCAAGAGTTTTGTATGCATATTAATGCTTGAGAATCACTTAAGCAATTAAGGAATTTTGTTGTTCATCTTTGACATCATCATCTATCTTCCCCATCGATGCTGTCCCTTATGTGATAAGTGCTCACCTAATTTTATATGTGCATTGTAAATTCAGACCCAAATGTAGGATGATTAAAAATACTTGCTGGATTCTTTGAGCTACATTACGAGTCTTTTGTGGACGTTGTATCTGTGATCATTATGCACATGCTTCAGCAAGAGGAAAAGACTACTCCTGTTCTTGGAGCAACAACTATGCCTGGTCCTCAGCCAGCATTAATTATTAACAATGGGGCCAGCACTGTGGCATAGTGGGTAAATCTACCGCCTGCAGTGCCAGCAACCCATATGGGCGCCAGCTCAAGTCCTGGCTGTTCCACTTCCGATCCAGCTCTCTGCTATGGCCTAGGAAAGCAGTAGAAAATGGCCCAAGTGCTTGGGTCCCTGCACCCACATGGGTGATCTGGAAGAAACTCCTGGCTCCTGGCTACAGATCCGTGCAGATCCAGCCGTTGTGGCCAATTGGGGAGAGTGAACCAGCAGATGGAAGACCTCCCCCTCTCTCCCTCTGCCTCTCCTCTCTCTGTGTAACTCTGACTTTAAATAATAAATAAATCTTAAAAATTATTAGTAATGATAGAAGTGAGCGCATGTTTTATTTGAAAACACAAGTTTTTGCTGTTTCTCCAACACTGAATGAAGTGAAATCATGAGTGATTTTCCCCCTCAGTTTGCTTTTTAAAAATTCCTGAGATTAGCATGAGTCCACTGGGTCTGGACAAATGAATTTCTTCTTTTTAAGGTCTTATATCCTGTGAAATACCATGACGTACACATGGCAAGGTCCACCTTGCTTTAAAGGGACAGTCACAGGAAAATAAATATACGCAGGAAACGAATGAAAAAATTCTGTTTAGGGAAATAGAGCAGACCTGGCGCAGCTAGGATGAAGACGCCCTCAAAGCTTGCTGGTTGCCCCCACATGAATATGCCAACCTCCTGTCACATGCATTTCTTAATGAAATTCCTGAAGGGTTTCCCAGAAATCCTCAACACTGAAACTGCTTCCTTTGATGACCTTCTCTACAAAGACTGGTTTTTACCGTCTTTCCCGCTAATCAATAGCTTATTCAAGAAAGGAAAACAGAATTTTTTGTTTTCAAATTCCATGAGGGTTTCCATGTCCCCTCCATTCTTTCTTTTCTGCAAATTCCATTTTTGAATTTATTAGTTAAGACAGATTTATTAATGACTTCTCTTTTATACAATTACAATATTGTGCAAATAATTTCCTAGGCCTTGTTTTTGATTGTGTTTTGTCTAATAACTCATTCTCTGCTGACCACTGCAGGACCACAAAAAGCGCAGTTCAGTAGAGATAACTATGAAGGAACTAAGAATTGACGTCATTCCTGTCATTTTCTTTTTCATGCTTTCGCTCTGAACACACATCAGGCAGAGATTGCCTCGGTGACATCATCTTTTCAACCTGTATGATCCCATGCAGTTCTTCTCTGAGGGAAACAAAAATCCTCTCAACAGAGGAATTTGTCTAAATTATAGATTAAGGGAAAACTTTCATTGAAGTAGTATTTAGGAAGGATTGGATAGCTTATGCTTAATTTTTCATCATGAAAGAATGTCTATTATTTACAAATGTCAAAATTATAACAATGTATTATTTGGTTTTGGTATATATTATAAGAAATAGTAAGCTATATTTCTGGGGCTTTTAAAATTTTTAAAATTTTTTATTAATGTAAAGAGAAAAAATTTCATGTATCTCATAGATATTTCAAGAAGATAACCCTACCTTCCTTTCTTTTTTCCCTTAATTTTTGCAATTACATAATTTCAATTTACTTTATAGTTACATGCTTAATGCATCGTTAACCATAATGTTCAGCAAGTTTCATTCTTACACTTTTTTTGTATTCTGTATTAACTGCCACATATGAAATTATGCTTCATAAGTGACTGAAACTTACTTTCTGTAAACTTATTTATTTACTTATTTACCATGGATGCATAACTATGCCCTGGCTATGACATCAGTCTTGTCAAAGGGCTGTTGAAGAATTTCAAAATTTGCTCACTACAATTTCCTACAGTAAAAAGTTGAAACTAACTTGACTAAAGAAATTATAACATACCAACAAATATTTCTTTCCCTCATCTCTCAAAAGAGAAAATAAATCTCATATCTTTCCTGTGGTACTTACAATTTTGATAATTCTTTATGTTTTCAGCCGGCAGTACCTTAGAGGATTTGACTGTGCTGTGGGCAGGAAGACATGACTCCTTACTGCTGGTCTACAATCCGTCAACCTACACTTACTCTACAGGCATCTTCTGAAAGTCTGGGGCTCTCCTAGTCCCCACTTTTACATCAGGTAAAGACCTTCTTTACACACTGTTCATTATTGCAGGCTCTAGAAACGTTTTCTTTGGTTCCCATCATGGTGGTAGGAAAATCTAACATAAAGGAAGAGAACAAGAGAATTTCCTCTGGTTTGGAAAGAGCAGATGCTCTGATGTTTTTAAGGAAGGAGCTAGCCTTTCTACTCTAAAAATGAAAATATTTATGCCTTCTGTTCTGCCTCCTGGAGATGCACTGGGATTCCTGCATGAACGGAATAGAGGATCCTTAGTGACCAGATTCAATCATCACTAATGAACCTGTGTAATTAACTTTGATGAAGCAACTAGAACAGGCAGGAGCAGAGATACCTTCCTTTGAGACAGTAAGATAGAACCACAGGTTCAAGCAGAGGCTCACCCTAATGAATTAAAAAAAGTGCAAATACAATTTAATTCCCAACTGCACTGAGCCTGTTTTTCAATCATCAAAATATTTTGCTACACAGAATCTCTCATTATATAATTATTTATAACTATATATCTATACATTACATATAGATATATAATAATATCTGTTTTATGAAAACACACTCTGAGAAATTACTATGTATATAGTGTTCCTGTAAAATCAATTCTGATTTTGTTAATCACAGGAGAATGTATCTACATTTGAAAAATAGAAAAATATACATAGATTATACATTATTTATTCTGTCCACAAACAATGCTTTATAGCATCATTGTTAGATGGATGACTTTGAGAACTAGTTTATACAGTTATGAATCACTGTATTAATGAATTCCTCCTTAGAAAATATGCATGTAAGATTTTAAAGTAAGTGTATTTAATAGGAACATCTCAAAGTGACTGTGGATGGTGTTTTAAAAATACATAAAATTGAGGGCCTGCGCCGTGGCTCTCTTGGCTGATCTTCTGCCTGTGGCGCCAGCATCTCATATGGGCGCCAGGTTCTAGTCCTGATCGCTCCTCTTCCAGTCCAGCTCTCTGCTGTGGCCTGGGAGGGCAGTGGAGGATGGCCCAAGTGCTTGGGCCCTGCACCCCATGGGAAACCAGGAAGAAGCACCTGGCTCCTGGATTCGGATCGGTGCAGTGCCGGCCATAGCGGCCAGTTGGGGAGTGAACTAATGGAAGGAAGACCTTTCTCTCTGTCTCTCTCTCTCTCTCTCTCTCTCTCACTGTCTAACTCTACCTGTCAAAAAAAAAAAAAAACAAAAAAACATAAAATTAAAGAGTTTGGAGGGCTGGTTGGATGATGTGTTGGTTTGGGTCAATAATGAAGGGAAATTAAAACTGCAGTTTCTGTGTAAATTTTTTTTTTTTTTTTTTTGGACAGGCAGAGTGGACAGTGAGAGAGAGAGAGACAGAGAGAAAGGTCTTCCTTTTGCCGTTGGTTCACCCTCCAATGGCCGCCGCGGTAGCGCGCTGCGGCCGGCGCACCGCGCTGTTCCGATGGCAGGAGCCAGGTGCTTCTCCTGGTCTCCCATGGGGTGCAGGACCCAAGGACCTGGGCCATCCTCCACTGCACTCCCTAGCCACAGCAGAGAGCTGGCCTGGAAGAGGGGCAACCGGGACAGGATCGGTGCCCCGACCGGGACTAGAACCCGGTGTGCCGGCGCCGCAAGGCGGAGGATTAGCCTAGTGAGCCGCGGCGCCGGCTTCTGTGTAAATTTTTAAAAGACTTATTTATTTGAAAGGCAGAGTGACAGAGAGAGAGGGAGAGGAAGAGTAAGAGAGAGGAAAGGAAAGAGAAAGAGAAGAAGAGGGAAAAGGAGAGGAAGAGGGAGAGGAGAGGGAACGGGAGAGAGGAAGTGCGCGATTGTAAAAATTTTAAGAATAAGAAAGGAAAGAGGAAGGAGGATGGGAAGTATTGCTCTTTCCTAAATCTGTATATTGGAATTGCACGAAATTTGTTCACCTTATATAAATACAGAAATTGAAAAAAACACAAAAATTTGATAAGAACTTACAGCTAATATTAAGGGTTCTTGCTAAATAAAAAAAAAAAAACAGAAACAAAAAGGGGTAGACAGGAAACCACTTTGGAGGATATGAGTGTGTTTATTACCTTGATTGTGCTCACAGTTTTATGGGCCTGTACGTATGTCAAAACTCATCAAATCATATGTAGTAAATAGGTACAGTTTCTTGTATGTAATGATATATCAATAAAGTTGTTAAAATAAATAAACAAGAAAGAGTCAGTTAGAGTCCCACAGGTTTCTACACTATTTGTTATATGACAGAAGACTGGTTTTGGAGAGAAGGAAACAAAGTATAAACAAATAAAGATCTACTGAAATAGAAAGCACCAGAAGGTTGCAAGAGAAATTAGTAGTAATCCCACATGAATCGTTCTTTCCAGCTCTTGAGATGGGGGGCTTTTAGACCTTTCAAGTCTTCCTTATATTTTCAATCTACTCAATCTTAATTCTTTACCTTTTTTCTTTGATTTTATTTAGCAACAAATATTATCCCACATAATATAATGTGCAAATATTAAAACTGAGACAGTTGATGAAAGAGACAATACAATACTATTAGTGGTATACTGTGTGGATAATATCCTTAAATCAGAACCTTAGGTAAGGTAAGGTCCCCAAAAAATGTTGTTCTCAAAAAAATGTTGATCACTCTGTTGAAAGATTTATGGAAACATGATTACATGCTATTGCCTTTCTTCCAAGAATTCCTTGTATTTTAAAAAGTTCTAAGTCATGACATTGTACTTAAGTCATAGTTACATTAATTTTTCTTATTTAATCACTCATATAACAAGTGGCACTGAAGGTAAAAATTAAAGAGCAATATTATTGTATTCATTACCTATTTGCTATCATGGCCACAAATATATTTAAATTTTAAATTTTGCATAAATATAATTAAGTTGTGGGTTAAATTTAATTATACAAAAATGAACGTGTGCCTTTTTCATAGTGTTTAACTCTTAATTTACTGTTTGTTTGTAAATCAGCTATTCCTGTATCCCATATGGATTAGTTTCTTCCATGTATCATTCAAAAATTATTAGAAACAGGGTAATCATATGCTCACACAGACATTAAAACATTTATGCAAATACACGCATGTTGGTGCATTTGTATGTACATTTATATACATACATGAATTAACAAGAACTAAATATCTTATTCTATTAAAAAATGTGCAGTGATTAATATCAACATGCATAGTACTTGTAGTATGTGCTATACTAAGTGACTTTAGTTCTTTTAATTGCATAGTATAAAAATACATCAGATCATTCCTTACTCGTTTTATGCACAATTCATAAAAGGAACTGTAATGTAAAAACAGTAAATACAAAACAGCACAGACAAGATAAAAGTAAGAAGACAGAAGAACTAAGAGAATGAAATATTTATTGTTATATGTGTTGCTCTAATAAATCACATTTAGATCGATATTTTTGAGGAAAGCATCTTTCTCATCGCACCCTTAAATGCTTGTTTCACCTGCTGGTTCCTTAGAGTGTAAATAAATGGATTCAGCATTGGCGCAACAGAGGTATTGAGAACAGCCACCCCTTTAGTTAGTGCGATTCCTTCCTTGGCTGATGTTTTCACATACATGAAGATGCAGCTTCCGTAAGAGATAGAGACAACAATCATATGTGAGGAGCAGGTGGAGAAGGCTTTTTTTCTTTGTTGAACTGAGGGGAGTCTAAGAATTGTTCTGAGGATGTAAGTGTAGGAGAGGATTATTAGTGTCAATGTAGTCATAAGAGTAAACAAAGCTAAAACAAAGCTCATGAGCTCTAGAGTACTTGTGTCTGTGCAAGAGATCTGCAACAAAGGAGCAGAGTCGCAGGTAAAATGGTCGATGACATGGGAGGCACAGAAATCCAGCTCTAACCTATGGCCAGTGGTGGAAAAATGACCAGGAAGCCCGCCAGCCAGGAGCTGATTAAAAGCTGGTAACAGATCTTGCTGCTCATGATGGTTGTATAATGTAGAGGCTTGCAGATAGCCACATACCGATCGTAGGACATGGAGGCCGAGAGAAAAAACTCCGTGGACCCAAGGAAGATAAAGAAAAATAGCTGAGCTACACAAGCGTCATAGGATATCGACTTGTCTCCAGTGATGATGCTGATCAAAAATCTAGGATTACAAACAGAAGTAAATGAAATCTCCAAGAAGGAGAAGTTTCTGAGGAAGAAATACATTGGGGTCTTCAGGTGGGAATCCAGCAGGGTGAGGGCGATGATGGTCAGATTTCCAGTAACACTCAGTACATACGAGAGAAAGAAAAAGGAGAAAACCACGGTCTGCAATTCAGGGTTATCCGTCAGACCCAGGAGGATGAAATCCATCCCTGATGTTCTGCTTCTCATGTTGCATGGTTAATAGTTGGCAGATCTTACTGAAAAATAACATAGAAAACAGTGAGTCTGGAGACAAGCATATGTATCTGCACACATTCTTCCAAGTTCTACTGTATTTTCAAATTTTTAATTGATGCAAAAAATGTTAAGTATCTGCGGGGTATTAGATGATGTTTTATTACAGTATATGCTGTGTAACACCCTGGTTTTTTTTTTTTTATATTTTCCCATTCTCTATTATATGCCTGTAATTTCTATGAGATCTTTTTAAAGGTATATCCCCTTTGTTTAATATCAGTCTTACATATTTATATTGTGCCTCCATATCTCGTATTTATTTTGCAGTAATGTATTCAGTATGAAGTCTTCTAATGCTTCATTACTTAGTTAAAATTTAGGGGACACTTCAGGAATGTGTTCTAGATTATGGAATAGTGATCTGTCCTTTTGGGAAGGAACCACTACAACCTCTGCTGGTTTATTTCTTTCCCCAGTATAATATTTTGTTTAGTTTACATAAACAGCATCCATTTTTTTGTCAATCCACAACACATTTTATTTCCAGATGTCATTGGAATCTTTCAAACCCTTACCGTATTTCATGACTTTTAAAGGAAGTTTTTAAAATCAAAATTCAATTAATGTAATGTTGTTTCACTGTTTCCAGCTCCCCTAAGAGCTGTTTAAAAATTCAGCTAGGCATCAAACAGCATGGTCAGAAAATATTTTAATGAAGTACACAAATATTGAAATCAGTTCTGAAACTCACAAAGATCTTATATGTATTATTTAGAAGTATCTTTCACATCTTGACTACTTATATGAACCAGCTTTTTCTGAAGTATAAATATTCCAATATTAAACAAAGCCTACTGTGTTACACATATCTTGGTTAATGGCCAGAAGTTTCCATGTAAAATATTTTCACATGATATTTAACCATTATCTATCATTCCATCATTTTCACTATTCTAAATTCAGATAGACTTTTACAAAATTTAAAATATTTAAATTATTTTTGATTTTTAAAATTTCCACATATGAGACAGAACACATGGTATTTCCTATCCTTATTGGGCATATTTCACTTAACATAATGATCTCCAGTTCCTTAAAATTATCATTACTGGAGGTTGTAAAGGGGGAGGGCAGGGGAGGCTGGAGGGAGGGTGGACAGTGAATGCCATAAAGTAGAAGTAACAAGTCCCAGTGATTCACAGCATGGTGAGGTGACCATCGTTCACCTGCTATGTTTATATAAAAAATATATGTGTGCTGTGTATACCAGCACAGACAGGACGAGCTGGTATGCTCCAAACACAAAGGAAAGAGGATGGAACGCCTACTTGGCCTGGTTTGGTTGACTTATGCTATGTATAGGTGTTGCTTGTTGAATGGTACCTCATAGAAATGGATAAGATTATGTATTTACTAATTATCATTTCTAAAATAAAATAATGTAAGGAAAAGTTTGTAACAGATTGAGAAACAAAAATGAAATAATTGAAATCCTCCCAAGGAGAGTAAACGATGCTGTAGAATGAAGAGACTGACCACAGGCTGAAGCATCACATCAAAATACACTGAGCATCCTTACCTGCTAGCAAAGTCTTGATGGCTGGAGCTAAACATTGGTGTGCTGAATTCTCTTACTCCAGAAATCTCAGTGCCTCATGGAGAAGTGTTTTCCTCTCTCTTCCTCAAAGCTGCTACAGATTCCATCACAGAGCCCTTCCTGCTCATCTCAAAACACCTAATGGAATCATTTCACCACATTTTCCCCAACACTGTCCCAAATCTGGAATCCTAACCTATCCCTGCCATCTTACCACCAAGCCTTTAGATAAAAGTTTGCCTTTTATAAAAGAAAAAAAAAACTTTTTTAGAATTATCTTTCATTATCTGATGTTTCCCAGAGAGCCATTTCCATTAATTTCCCCCAGGATGAAAGGAAACACAGTGCTTTAAATGTGTTTAGCTCCACATAATTTTGGAAATATTTTTGAGATAAATACTTACTGACCTTTTATATAAAGATAGCAGGGAGCTTATGAAGCCACATGCAAGATCAACTTTAGTGATTATATTTTAATTGGTTGATTATGGGTCTTGTGCCCCAGAAGTCTGAGGCAATTATTCAGCAGGGTGTTAGCCAGGGTTGTGGAGACGGGTGAAGCCTAGCAACGTTAACCAACATCCCCTGACTTTCGCTCTCCTAAGATCGATGGATCACTGAAACTATTGGGAAAATCAATTTTGAATTTTTTGTTTATTATTTACTTAGAGAGAAAGAGAGGGAGAGAGAGAAAGGGAAATGCCAACTGGTGACTCACTCCCAATGCCCACCTAGAGCCAGAAACCCAATGCATGCCTCTCATACTGTGGAAGACTCAACCACTCAAGCCATCACCATGGCCTCCAAGGGCCAGCATCTGTAGCAAGATGAAGAGGAGCCCGAGGTGGGCATGAACCCAGGAACCTGGATCTGGAATGCAGGTTTCCTAAATGACAGCTTGGTCACGTTTTAATTAGAAAATTTACATTTGTCCCCAAGCACTAGTTAATTATTTGATATTAGGTTAGATATTTATAATATCAATTTTGTAAACTGAACCATATTTCGTTGTATGACTATGCTGTAATAAATCAAATTCTCTTTCTTGAACACACCAGCGAATCTTTAAAAAATTCTTTATTATAAATAATATTAGAATCCATGGATCCAAATATACATTTTGGCATTATTTTTTAATAAAAGATGTATTACTTTTTAATAAAAGATGTATTTTACTTATTTGTAGGGCAGAGTGACAGAGGGAGAAGAGACAGACAGAGAAAGAGAGAAAGAAAGAAATCTTCACTCTACTGCTTCACTCTCCCAACCAGGGCTGGGTCAGGCCAAAGCCAGGAGCCAAGAACTTCATACAGGTCTCCCACGTGGGTGACAGGGACCCAGGCACTTGGGCCATCTTCCACTGCTTCCCAGGTGCATTAGCAGGGAGTTGGACAGAAAAAGGAGCAGCTGGGACTCAAACTGTCCCTGTGATATGTGATGGTAGTATTCTTGCAGGGGACAGCTAAAACTGCTGTGTCACAATGTCAGTCCTGGTCTTATTAATTTTGAGTATAAGTCCCCCAGATGGAGTTACTACATCACAACTTTGGATGGTTAGAATGTTCATAATATTTCCATATTTTCTTAGGGAAATTTGTTTTACATACTTTTGCAACAAAGAACATTTTAGCAGCTGGTGCTGTGGTGTAGTGGGTTAAACCACTGCAGTACCTGCATCCCATATGGGTGCTGGTTAGAGTCCCAGCTGCTCCACTTCTGATCCAGCTCCCTGCTAATGTGCCTGGGAAAGCCACGGAACTGTAGAGTGCCCAGTCCTTCAATAAATGGTGTTGGGGAAATTCTATCTCTGCATGCAGAAGTATGAAAATAGAGCCCTACCTTACACCGTATACAGAAAACAACTCATAAAGGATCAAAAATCTGAACCTAAGACCTGAAAAAAAATCAAATTTCTAGAGGAAAGCATAATGGAAACACTTCACTGCATTGCCCTAAGCACAGACTTGTTGTATATGACCCCAGAAGCACAGGCAATACAAGGCAAATAGAAATGGAATTACATCAAGCGAACGAGCTTCTGCAAAGCAAAGCAATCACTGAACAACACGAAGAGGTAACTGACAGGATGGGAGAAAATATTTGCAAAGTATACATCTGATAAAGGATTACCATCCAGAATATATAAGGAGCTCAAGAAACTCAACAGAAACAAAACAGGGGCCGGCACTGTGGTGCTGTGGGTTAAAGCACCAGCCTACAGTGCCAGCATCCCATATGGGCACTGGTTCAAGTTTTGGCTGCTCCACTTCCAATCCAGCTCCCGCTAATGTGCCTGGGAAAACAGAGGAGGATGGCCTGAGTCCTTAGGCCCCTGCACCCATGTGGGACACCAGGAAGAAATTTTTGGCTCATGGCTTTAGATCGGCCCAGCTCTGGCTGATGGAGCCATTTGAGGAGTGAATCAGTGGATGGAAGACCTCTCCCTTTCTGTCTCTGTCTCTAGTCCCCACCTCGCTGTCTCTACCTCTCTCTGTAACTCTGTCTTTCAAATAAATAAGTAAGTCTTTAAAAAGAAATCATTCTTTTAAAAAAGTTCAATTAAGATAGGAACAGGCATTCTTCAAAAGATGAATTACAAATGGCCAATAGACACATGAAAAGACACTCAGGATCACTAGCCATCAGGGAAATGCAAGTAAAAACCACAACAATGTTCCCCATCACCCTTGTTAGAATGGCTATCATACAATAATAAAAGATAAGAAATGCTGGTGAGGATGTGGAGAAGAGGGTGTCCTGTGCTCTCTTGGTGGGAAATGTAAACTAGTACAACTATTCTGGAAGAGAGTATAGAGATTTTTCAGAAATTTCAAAGTAGAGCTATCGTATGACTCATTTTTTGTTTACTCATTTAGTCACAAATAAAATTGTGTTCTGTGATTACTGTAGGCATATTCAGTAGGTGTGTTATCAATTCATCATGGATTTTCAGTAACTTAGGGGGCTGTGTTTTAATGATCTCCACTTCTATCTGACGATGAAATTTTATAATATTTTCTGCCATAAAATTTAAAAAAATGACATTTAATGTAAAGCCATCATTTCTAGTAACTTTGCTTTATAACACTCCATTGGAAACCATCTTCCCCAACAGCTCTAGTCTCTGACAGTTCCTTTCCCTGTAACAAGAGGTGCATAATCTGACGTGGCAGAGTTGGTGAAGCAGAAACCGATAACTTGAAATAAACAATTTTTACATAAAATTGTTATTTCTTGGTCATTTTCCCTTATCAGATTCCAAATATCTGATTCACTAAAATGAGGGAAGAAGTGTAAGGTCGAAACAGAGCCCTTTTCTTCAAAGTTACCACAAAGCACAGTTTTCCAAGCTTTGAGTTTAGGTCTACCCCAGTTACTAACCAGGGCTTGCTATAAGTTAGCTAAAGGATTGTTTATTATCAGAGAGAATTTGGTTAAGTTATCTAGAGTTTCATACACATTTTTTTTTTAAAGCAAAGACCCACATTTACTGTAGTCACATCTTACAATCTCAATATATATGACATATATGAAACCGGTGAACATAAGATGGGAAAATTCCAGAAAAAAGAGACTAAAGGTATAAGAAAATATGTTTGAATATAGAAAATATAAAAAAAGGAGCTATAAAATGACTGTAAAATTTTTGAGTAGACTTTAACTAGAATTTTAAGCATAATTCCCTTCCATTATGTTTTTCTTTTTTATAACATTTATCATTTACCAAAGTATTGTGCAATTTGCTTTTTCTATTGTATTGGCTGTTTAATGTGTGTGTCTTGTCACTAAAAATCAGCTGTACAATGGTGTGAATATTTGTGTGCTTTGTATTCCTTTGTGTTCATGGGTTATATAGAATGGTTTCAGCTACAGATTTCATAATGACTAATGCTTATTTAATTTTTTAAAGATTTATTTTATTTGAAAGTCATATTTACAGAGAGAGAAGTCATATTTACAGGAGAGAGAGAGAGAGACAGAGAGACAGAGAGACAGAGAGTGAGAGAGATCTTCTATCCGCTGGTTCACTCTCCAATTGGCTACAATGGTTGGAGATACGCTGAATCGAAGCCAGGAGCCGGGAGCTTCTTCCAGGTCTCCCACGTGGGTGCAGGGGCCCAAGGACTTGGGCCATCTTCTACCGCCTTCCCAAGCCATAGCAGAGAGCTGGATCGGAAGTGGAGCAGTCAGGACTTAAACCGGCGACCATATGGGATACAGGCACTGCAGGTGGTGGCTTTACCCGCTACACTACAGCTCCGGCCCCACTAATGCTTGTTTAATGAGAACATTTTTTTTGAGAAGTCTTTCAGAACCTGTTTCACCTGCTGGTTCCTTAATGTGTAAATAAAGGGATTTAACATGGGAGCAACAGAGGTATTGAGCACTGCTACCCCTTTGCTGAGGGCCACACCTTCTTTTGCAGATGTTTTCACGTACATAAAAATACAACTTCCGTAAGAAATGGAAACCACGATCATATGGGAGGAACACGTGGAAAAGGCCTTTTTCCTTTGCTGAGCAGAGGGAATCTTCAGAATCGTTCTAAGGATGAATGTGTAGGAGAGGATCACCAAGGTCAGAGTTACCATAAGTGTGAAGACTGCTAGGAAAAATGCCAGAAGCTCTAGAAACTGTGTGTCTGAACAAGCAATGAGCAGCATAGGTGAAGAGTCACAGGTGAAGTGATCGATAATGTTGGAGTCACAGAAGTCCAGCTGGAGCCCCATCACCACTGGGGGGAAGATAACAAGAAAACCAGCTAGCCAGGAGCTGATCACCAGCCAATGGCAGACTTTGTTACTCATTATAGTTGTATAATGTAGAGGTTTGCAGATGGCCACATAGCGATCATAGGACATGACAGCCAGAAGAAAAAACTCTGTTGCTCCCAGAAGAATTTAAAAAAATACTTGTGCCATACAAGCATTGTAGGAGATGGATGTGTCCCCTGTAGCGATGCTCATTAGAAATCTAGGGATGCATACAGTTGTAAATGAAATTTCTAAGAAAGAGAAATTCCTGAGGAAGAAATACATAGGAGTTTTCAAGTGAACATCAGACAATGTTAATATAATGATGGCCATATTTCCACTTACACTTAGTAAGTACGTGATGAACATGAAGCAGAATATTACAGCTTGTAACTCCGGATCGTCCGTAAGTCCCAGAAGAATGAATTCTCTAATGGAAGTCTTATTTGGCATGGCTAAGTTCTGAGTTGTGATACATCTGTAGGAAAAAGAAGACTGAATGTCATCTCATGATGTGATTTCTAACACACTTGTAGTGCTCTTACATTGTGTGAAGAACTTGAATAGATGCTTTCAACCAGAAGTGGCAAAATAGTTGTCCACCAGACATCAAAAATCACATCAGAAGGGAAATTATTAATCAAGTTTACTACTGTAAAAACATGTTTTAATCTCAGATTTGATAATCCCATGATACTTGTTTTTGATTGCTAAGTTAACACACAGAAATATTTTTGTGTATATAAAACTGGGTAGTGGTGATAAATGTTCACTGTGCTATGGAATGTCAAACAACTTATCAAAATACTAATAGTAATTTTGGAAACATACTGACCATAAAAACATCTGTTAATTTTATCAATGGAAAATTTATTTTTTATTCATGGTTCAATCTTTTCATCTGAATTCAATCTTTCATCTAAATTCATCTAAATTCTTGATTTCTGTTCATAGCAAAAGCTAAACAGAAAATGGTGTATTTGTGGGAATAGCACTGAGATCCATTCCCTCTTGTCCTTATGCAAACTTGATTCTGCTAGCTCCTCTCTGATTGATAATTGACACAAATAAAATACCAACTTTTATTAATAAACAGGTTCATGACTTAAAATTTCCAATTGCGGGGCCGGCGCTGTGGCTCAGTGGGTTAACGCCCTGGCCTGAAGCCCTGGCCTGATGGTCTCTTAAGACCATCTCCTTACAATTTCCAGAGAGAAAATGCAAAACAAGAAACAGGCTGGTTTCAGACACAGCAGAGCGCTGGAGTTGGAAGCGCGGCGGCACCGCTGCGACTCTGGGGACCGCAGTGTTCCTGAGGAGTGAGCGGGGTTCCTCCCTTCCTCCCTCAGGGGCGTTCTCGGTGTGCCTCATTGCTCCTGCTCTTTGACATATTTCCCATGCAGAAGGTAGGGCGGCTGGAAGTCGTGCTGACAGTTGGAATAGGCCATGCTCAGGCCCATGCCAGAACCGAAGGCTAAAGGCCACGATTTTCTTTTAAAGAAGGTAAGTGAGAAAACGACTCCTAATCCAAAACCAGTACCTATCTTCATTACCGTATCCGCCATGCACCGGTCCCACTTCCTGCCGATGTCTGACTCGGACATGTTCCCCACCCGCGGCTCCATCTTCCCTTAAGGCCGGCCCCCAGACTCTCTGACTCGGGCAAGTCTCGCCTTTTTTTTTTTTTTTTTTTTTTAAAGAATACGGAATTTATTAGATAGTCAATCTAAAAACTGAACCCATCTAAAAGATACCCAGTCTGCTCCCTTTATCCATCCAGGTGCCTGCAGGCCTTCCCATCCCAACCCCAATAAATTATGGGTGCTGGTTCGAGTTCTGGCTGCTCCACTTCCGATCCAGCTCTCTGCTATGGCCTGGGAAAGCAGTAGAAGATGGCCCAAGTCCTTGGGCCCCTGCACCTGTGTGGGAGACCTGGAAGAAGCTCTTGGCTCCTGGCTTCAGATCGGTGCAGCTCCGGCCGTTGTGGCCAATTGGGGAGTGAACTAATGGATGAAAGACCTCTCTCTCTCTCTCTACCTTTCCTCTCTCTGTGTAACTCTGACTTTCATATAACTAAGTAAATCTTTAAAAATTTTTTTCCAATTGGGCTTTTCAAATATAATCAATCATATAAATAATAAATCAGATTATTCCCATTAAGATTAAATACATTATTTCAGAAAATTGTTGCATGACAGCCTTTATCAAACTCTTGGGAAAACAATCTGATAACTTTATTGTTTTTCAATAATGTGTTAAGGAAATATACTAGAAGGAAAATAATGGCAATAAAAATAATATAAACTTAGCATAAAATGTGATGGACTTTTCTTTCTTTTCTTCCGCCTCTTCATTCTCTTTCTTTTTCCAGTTGTAGATAAGACATATATCCATATCTTACCTGGTACCTGAGAATCCTCTTTGCAGGTTCTATTAGCAAACTGATTTTTCAGATTGAGACGTTTATGTACAGAAGGAAATGCAGCCTTGCCCATGGTTATACTGGTAGTAGAATGTTGCATTCATGTTAGTCTTCCACTGCACAACTTACAGAACTTAACTGCGACTTGGAGCCTATTTTATTTCATTACAGAATGAAATAATGATTGACTAATACATGTGTGACTATCATTAGTTTTGGATTTAGGATTCAGAGGCTTGTTATAGCTCAGTGGGTTGAGTTCTGCATTCATGCATCAAGTATTCTGAATTAATCAATTCTGATTACAGACACCAGTAGAGATGTGTACCGATGAGATGTGTATATTAGGTAACAAAAATCTTGGAATTGAGTTCTACTGAAGCAGATATTCAACACTCTTGTGGATCTTTACCTGGCTGCCTTGACAAAATCTCCCACTGTTAGTACTGAGAAGGAAGAGAACAGCTTGCTGATTCTTGAGTAACCACGAGGGTGGTTTGATTTAATGAGCAGAGCCAGAGTGTGAGGCATTAGGATGCGTGCAGATGATGGTGGAAAGGAGTAATACACGTTGTGACCAATGTGGCTTCACGAAGTCATGGTAACTGAGAATTAACTATGAAAACGACCAACTCCTTCCTGAGGCAAATTCTCATTTCTGAACTCAGTTATATATATTTAGGAAGAGCTAGGCAGAAAAAAATGAATGCAAGAATTGAAAAAAAAAAGTCTCCATGATTTATTTCAAAGAGAGTAATTACTAAGCGTTTCATGATCGAGAAAGAAAGATGAACAGTGTGGATCGAGAAGATACATACTCACGTTTTTGTTAGTGCTTGATGGATTCAAGTCATTGTTTCAACCTAAATAGCTTTTTTCTGATTGTCTATAAGAGAAAGGCAATGTTTTATACAGAAGCATTTTCTTCATTTTTACACCTTTTATCAAACTACTTCACTTTTGTGAATCTACTCAGTCATTAAGACTTCAAGATTTTTGATCGAATTCTACCTTTTCTTAAATCAAGAAGTTTATATTCCAAAACCCAGTCTTTGAGGTTGAAAAATGAAATCAACATATATTAAAAATATCTTTTTGGAATTAACGTATCATATGTCTCATGATTCTGATATTGCTCAATGATATAACTAAATAGCTTTTCTTCAGAAGACAGGTACCATATATATGACTTTGAATATAATGTTAGAGAGGAGTTCATTTTTTGAGGGAATGTGGTAGAAAGCTCCCTGGAGACAGAAACACCAGTTCAGCTGCAACACAATTAGTTTTGACAACATTTTAATTGGATTCACTTGGGAGTCAAGTGGTGTTGGAGGAATATAGAGCCCTATCTATAATAGTATACGTTGCATGAAGCAAAGGGAGACTGATGAAATAATGATCTCCTGCTTGATTATTCTTCCAATTATCATTCTGATGATTATTTTAAGTGAGGAGATTTATCTTGGTTCTCTAATAAATTTCAATGAGAAAACATGAATTATGAAATTATAATATAATTGGTCCCTAAAAGAAATCCCAACCTAGAGATTTTATAACACAAAGTGAAAAAACAGTTTGCTAGTGCAATTGAAGATCATTGGGAAAGATCATGCATTTTTAGTTGAGTGATTTAGCAACGCATTATAGATTTCTTAACATAAATACATGCTAAATTTTGAAAAGCATTCTTCAATCTAATAAAAAACTTGGAACAACAAGGAGAGTAATGGAGAGCAATTTGGCTAAATTTTGATGAGACAACATTGTGTTCTGTCTTTTTTTTTTTTCCCCCCAGGACAGTGGCAATTGTGAAAAACAGAAACCTGCATTCTTTTTGTGGCTTGCTGGTGCTAGGGGTCTCATATAAATTTGGTTATTAAAATACTGCACTGTGCATTCTCATCAGGCTCGGGGTTCCTTCAGGAATTGGTGCAGAGGCTGGAGTGGCATTCTAACTAGCAGTGGTGGCTGTCAAAATATGTAAAGATATACAACTGCCCGTAGCAGACAGGATCATGACAGTAAATGGGGCAAGTAGAGACATACCCAAATCTTGAGCAATGGGAGACTGAGGAAGAAGTTCCTTGGGGGCACAAAGAAATTAGGAGATCTATGGAAACGTGAGTGAAATACACTGGCCCTGGCCAGCGCCACTGCTCAATAGGCTAATTCTCCGCCTAGCGGCGCCAGCACACCGGGTTCTGTTCCCGTTGCTCCTCTTCCAGGCCAGCTCTCTGCTGTGGCCCGGGAAGGCAGTGGAGGATGGCCCAAGTGTTTGGGCCCTGCACCTGCATGGGAGACCAGGAGAAGCACTTGGCTCCTGCCTTTGGAACAGCGCAGTGCGCCGGACGCATCGCGCCAGCCGCGGCGGCCATTGGAGGGTGAACCAACGGCAAAAGGAAGACCTTTCTCTCTGTCTCTCTCTCTCACTGTCCACTCTGCCTGTCAAAAAAAAAAAAAAAAAAAAAAAAAAAAAAAAAAAAAGAAATACACTGGCCCAGTGTCCAAACTTGGTTGTAAAGAACCTCAGCACACCCAAGGCTCTCACCTGTGGCAGATCTGTGAGCTCCATGCAAGCAAGCAATAAAGGTGAAGGTAGAACTGCAGGCGGTTTGACATTGAATGAGTGTCATTCCCCCCCCCACTCAGACACAGTTTGGAAAGACCAGCACCCTATTTTCTTGGTCTTTTTTCGTTTCAGAAATTCAAGAAATTTTTCTGTCAGTTCACTGAGTGATTATTGAGATAACTGAACAGATGCTTCAGGAAATATAGTCAGCAAAATTTGGCTTATTAAAGTTACTTAATAGATTGATGACTACAGCTCTCAACAAGCAACAAGAGAAAAACTTAGTAAGAAGGAAAAATTCGACTTCTAAAGTAACTACTTTATAACATTCAAAATGTCCAGATTCAAAATAGAACCAACAAAAGCTGTGAAGAACTAGGAAAATATGACTCATTCACCAGGTTCAGAGTGTGGGGAAGAAAGAAAGAGATTGGAACCAACCTTGAGAAAGCAGAGATTTTTTTTTTTTTTTTTTTTTTTGGGACAGGCAGAGTTAGACAGTGAGAGAGACAGAGAGAAAGGTCTTCCTTTCCATTGGTTCACCCCCCAAATGGCTGCCATGGCTGGTGCGCTGCGCTGATCTGAAGCCAGGAGCCAAGTGCTTTCTCCTGTTCTCCCATGCGGGTGCAGAGCCCAAGCACTTGGGCCATCCTCCACTGCACTCCCAGGCCACAGCAGAGAGCTGGACTGGAAGAGGAGCGACTGGGACAGAACCAGTGCCCCGACTGGGACTAGAATCCGGGGTGCCGGCGCTGCAGGTGGAGGATTAGCCTAGTGAGCCATGGCGCTGGCCAGAGAAAGCAGAGACCTTGAATAAACTAGTCTGAAACTTTCTACCTGTGTTAATTATGTCCAAGAGCACAAGAAAACCATGGACAAAAGACTTAAGGAATCAGAAAAATGATGAAAAATCAATGAAACTATAAAAATTACAAGAAAGGACTAAAGATAAATTCTGAAACTAAAAGGTATAGTAGCTGACTTGAAATATTCACAGAGGGCATCAATGGTGTTTTTTTTTTTTTTTTTTTTTTTGGACAGGCAGAGTGGATAGTGAGAGAGAGAGACAGAGAGAAAGGTCTTCCCTTTTTTTGCCGTTGGTTCACCCTCCAATGGCCGCTGCGGCCGGCGCATCTCGCCAATCCGAAGCCAGGAGCCAGGTGCTTCTCCTGGTCTCCCATGTGGGTGCAGGGCCCAAGCACTTGGCCCATCCTCCACTGCCTTCCCGGGCCATAGCAGAGAGCTGGCCTGGAAGAGGGGCAACCGGGATAGAATCTGGCGCCCCAACCGGGACCAGAACCCGGTGTGCCGGCGCCGCAAGGTGGAGGATTAGCCTGTTAAGCCACGGCGCCGGCAAAAAGGAATCAACAACCTCGGAGCTAGACCAATTAAAATGATTTATTCAGAGGAGTCAACAAAGAAAATAGTTTTTCACTCTTGATTATTCTCTTTTGCATTTCTGTGCACATATTATACTCCTAAAAAAAAGTCTTGGCATTGTTTCATTTTTTGTTACAATAAGAAATTCATAGACAAAATCATATGATATTAATTAGAATCTGGTTTTTAAAAAAGTACTCATTCCATGAAAGCCTAATGGTAAGAAGTAGCTGAAGGTTAAGGATGTTTACTTCATGAGACAACTCCCCAAACAGAGCCATTTTGTTAGCAAGTAGACTATCTAGAACTATTTATAGTGATCTAGATTACCATACCAGGCTGAAAATCAAGATACTACAATCAAATTCATTTACATATATCTAATCAGACTTACAGTTACTGAGCCAAGGTAGTTAATTTTATGAATGAGACATGGTTTTTGAGGGACTCATTAACTACAGGAACTGAGTCTCGTGTGCTGCAGTTCCCAGATGCCTCCAGCTGCCATTGTTTTGGATACACGTCTGTCTGCACTGAAGCCTATTGTGATAGAGACAATGGAACAGTGAAGGCAGTATATAGGCTTGATAATAAAGGGAAGCTAAGATACAAATTCTTTATTTATTCATTTATAGGATACTCTCTGGAAAGCCATGCAGAAATCAAAAGACACAGTGGCCAGGAGTAAAATGTTGTCACCCCAAGTAAATGAATCAAGTGACACAGCCATTAGTACAGGCAATGCTTTTGTCTGCCATCTAGTGGTGACAAGGACCCTGGGAATGCAGACGGACAGGAATATGTATTTCTAGGAATGAAAAGTCCCTAAGGAACACATACATATTCCAGAGGTGAAAATCTGAAAGGCTGAGGGTGAGAACGATCAGGTTCCAGGACTTAGCACAAAGGTAACAAGAACTATGAAAAATGTGACCTGCTGCTGTGGGTCATTGGCCAACCCAGGAATGAAGTCTCTGACTGCCACGGGATTTCCTGTCTTCTTTCTTTAACATGTTATCCTTTGTTTTGCCTGTAAAATATGTGACAAAGTAAGAAACCTATGATAACAATGATCATACACACGTAAAACACACAAACATGCATTATACGAAAATCATCATTGTCTTTTATTTCTAAGAAAATTACGTTGTAGTATACAGACACAAAATACTCATTTTAATTACCTCACCTATTAATTCATTATTTGCATATTTCCATCATTATATTCTTATCTGTTTTAATGTTAATATCCCCTTATAGAAAACATTCCTTGAAAAGAAGGAAAAAAAAGATTAAATTCTCTTAGATCAAAAACTTTTTTAAAATTCTGAGTGCACACCCACCAACATATTTCTAAACTCTTTGATATTTTATTTTGTTTTCCCTTCATATTTTAAATTTTCAATGAGCATGGATTTCATCTCCCCAATGAAATTTTTAAAATAAATGAAGTCAGTTTAGTCCTTCACCTGGTAAAGTAATCAGCTTATCCCAATAATGGTATACAGAAACAGTTATTGTCAAGGGAGGATTCCAACTCTAACTTGTAGTTCAAATGTTTGTTGTGGAAGTGTTCTAGTACAGTTAAAAATCTGTTATATTTGTCCTATAAGATTGTAAATATAGTCTTCTTGAATATATTTTTAATTTAACAATCTGTGTGTCATAATTTTATCTCCCATTTTGTAAAGTAATACTTTTTTTTTTTAATACTTAATGTGCTATACTGCATTTTGGTAAACTTGAGTATTCTTACAAATCTTATTCCCAGAATGATTTAGCATGTCTTTATAAAACTGATTATTCTTTTCTTGAAGAGTGATGAATAACAGTAGTTCAAAATTCTACCTGTGCTTTAGATGTGAAGATTCTTTAAATTTTCTTGTTTTTTTTTTTTTTTTTTTTTGGTTTATTTTTGTTTTTAATAGACATCATGGGAGGTTGTGGTGGAGAGAGATAAGGAGATTGGGAGAGAAAGTACCTGTCTGCTGGTTCATTCCCCAAATGCCCTAAGACCTGTGCTAGACTGGGCTGAAGCTGGAAACTTAATCAAGGTCTCCCGTGTAGGTGGCAGGAACCCAACCACTTCCACTGCTTCCCAGGGTCTGCATTAGCAGGAAATTGGAATCAGGAGCTGGAGTTGGAAATTGAACCCAGGTACTCCTTTGTGGGATATGGGCACCTTCACCAGAGTCTTAACCACGAGCCCAAGTGCCTGTTCAAGGGAGGACTTCTTTTCCCTTCAGTATTTTGTCTCTGATCTCAACATTAGTATTATATCAGATTAGTTTACTTCTTTGTTCTGATTTAGTTATTTGACATAAAAGTCTAAATGTGCTTCCACTACATAAATTTAGGGAGAAAAAGAGGAAAGAATTCTTAGAATAGTTATCTTTGAAACACATGAATTTATTCTCTTTATATTAATAGCAATTTCAATATACTTAAATGTATGAACAAATGATCTATGATCAAAAAGTCTCATTTATTCTTATATTCATCAGAGTCTCTAGGACTTTAAACTTGGGATAGCATTTTCATTGCATCAATCAACTTATTGTGTGAATACATTTACTCCAAAGTTTTACCTAGGAGATTATCTGTATTTCCTATTATCTGATCTCTTTGTGGACAAAGATATGTAGTTTTTTTTTTTTTTTGTCTTTTACCTTTACATGATGGGAAATGACTTTCACTATGTTTAAAATTCACATAGTATGAAACTAAATATATAAAGTATGATTTCTCAGTGTTAAAATATATTAAGCTGTTTGAATTTTTTGAAATGATATGTTTTTGTAATATTGCTTCTATTATAAATGATTGTGTGGAATATCTATGCAAGAATACAAAATGCCATGCACTCTTACCAATAACAAAATACTCATGCTATAATAAAATAAATTATTGCTTTAAATGTAGAACCCATAGATATATACTGGTTTTTAGATCTTTCATCTCATTTTTATATTTCATCATGTTTGTATGGTTTAAATGTATTAATACTTAATATTAATAATTAAGATTATTTTTAAAAAATTTTTAAGTTGAACAAATTTCATGTATTTCACCTATGCAGATTTAGGAGCATAGTGATACCTCCCACTCTACGCTCCCTCCTGCCCACACTCCCACCCTTCCTCCTTCTTCCTCTCTTATTCCCTCTCTTAATTTTTACAAAAATCTACTTTCAGTTTACTTTATACTCATGAGATTAACCCTACACTTAGTAAAAAGTTCAATGTACTTCTAAAGTTAACATGACTGAATTAATCAAAATATCATTTCTAGTAATTTTTAAAGTATGTTTTCAATGTAAAGATTCAAGGTTTTCCAAAAGTAACTGCACAATGTTCTGATTTCCTCCTTTTATTTCTAAGGCAGTATACAGTATATGGATGATAAGGAGAATCCCAAGAGCTTCACTTCTTTTATTTTTTTTAAAGATTTATTTATTTATTTGAAAGTCAGAGTTACACACAGAGAGAGAGAGAAAGAGAGGTCTTCCATCCGCTGGTTCACTCCCCAATTGGCTGCAATGCCCAGAGCTGAGCTGATCTGAAGTCAGGAGCCAGGAGCTTCTTCTGGGTCTCCCATGCGGGTGCAGGGCCCAGGGACTTGGGCTATCTTCTACTGCTTTCCCAGGCCATAGCAGAGAGCTGGATTGGAAGTGGAGCAGCCAGGTCTCAAACTGGCGCCCATATGGGATGCCGGAGCTTCAGGCCAGGGCATTAACTTGCTGCACCACAGCGCTGGCCCCTAAGAGCTCAATTTCTATATGTCCAATCAAGTCTGTTTGAGAGCCATAGCTCTTTCAGTACTCCACCTATTTTCATTTAAGGAAATAGTATCCTAGCATTTGAAATGAAATAAATTGGAGTCATTTACATGGAGAATTATTTAATAATGTCTTCCCTGGCTCCATGGGCAGGATTGTATGTTTTTGTGCACAGTGCTAGTGTTCCTCAAACTAACCATCATTCTGGTTCTCCATTTGTAAGAGGCTCATGGGAGATTTACTGAATGAACACAAATTAAGGATTCGCAAAGTGTGCAGTTTATTATGGAAGCTTAGGTATAGAAATGTGGTCAAGGTGGGGGTGGCAAAACTAGAGGATCTTCATTCAGGGCTAAAAGAAAGGAAGTGATATGCAGCTAGACAAAGGGGGCTCCTTGCCAAATATTGAGGTTCTGTTTTTCATATAAAGAGTCAGGAGCGGCTGGTGCCGCGGCTCAATAGGCTAATCCTCCGCCTTGCGGCGCCGGCACACTGGGTTCTAGTCCTGGTCGGGGCACCGATCCTGTCCCTGTTGCCCCTCTTCCAGGCCAGCTCTCTGCTGTGGCCAGGGAGTGCAGTGGAGGATGGCCCAAATGCTTGGGCCCTGCACCCGCATGGGAGACCAGGAGAAGCACCTGGCTCCTGCCATCGGATCAGCGCAGTGCGCCGGCCGCAGCGCGCCTACCGCGGCGGCCATTGGAGGGTGAACCAACAGCAAAAAGGAAGACCTTTCTCTCTATCTCTCTCTCTCACTGTCCACTCTGCCTGTCAAAAAAAAAAAAAAAAAAAAAAAAGAGTCAGGAGCAGGGACATTTCAGCCCTATTTCAAGCACTATGTGCTCCACTCAGATTTGTAAGTGGGAGCATTCCAGTACATATGCAGGCATCCTACCGTGGACAAAAATGGCAGTCACATCTATGTTGGAACTGCTTATGCCAAGTGGCATGCCTACAAGAAGGTATGGGAAGACTTGTATGTTGACAATGTCTTGTGACTTCACAAAGGGAAGAAACTTAGCCATGTAATAGTAGATGACAACAGTCTCTGAACAATGACACACTGTGCTGTGAACAAGGAGGCTTGTCTCTAACCTTTAGGAAAATGTTACCATCTCATTGTGATGTTCTAGACCTGGTCTAAGGTTCCAATTCTGCTATATCAAATAGGACTTTAGAATGGTCTTCAAGGTTTTACACGTTCCCATTGTCTGAAAATGTAGAAAACTTTAACACAATAAAAAAAAAAACTTAACATAATAAAATACTCCTTATTCATTAGGTAATGATTTAAAATTATTTTATTTTTTGTTTCAGATGTAGAAAGATGAGAGAGAACTGTCATTTACCAGTTACTCCCCAAATACCCATGATAGCCAGGGTTTGGCTGGGCCAAAGCCTGGAGCCGAGAGCTCAATCTATGTCTCCCCATGTGAGTGACAGGGATTCAGGTACTTGAGTCATCACTGCTGCCTCCCAGGATCTGCAGTAACAAAATGTTGAAATTAAGAGTGGAGCTTGAATCCTGGTGAACAAGACCCCAGCAGAAGGAACAGGCCATCAAGGAGAGAGGCGCCTTTCTCTGAAGGGAGGAAGGAACCTCCACTGTGACTAAACAAGTTCAGAGTCGGTGAACTCAAGGGGCTTCCATAGCCTAGACAGCTCATAGCAAGAGTCTCGGGTGAGTGCTGACGTCATAAATAAGAGTGCCAATTGTTAAATCAACAGCGGGAGTCACTGGGTACATGCTCCCCACGTAGGATCTCTGTCCTTAATGTGTTTTACTATGAAATGTAAAAACACTACTAGTCGAACAGTACCCTATACCTTGTGCGGTTGTGTGAGTGCAGCCTGTTGAAATCTTTGCTTAGTATATACTAAGTTGATCTTCAGTAAATGAAGGCAATTGAAAATGAAACTCGATAAAGGGCGGGATGGGAGAGGGAGAGGGAGAGGGAAGGGCCACAGGAGGGAGGGAGGTTGGGGGGGAGCCACAACAATACAAAAGTTGCACTTTGTAAATTCACATTTACTAAATAAAAAAAAGTGGAAAAAAATAAATTGTACACATTATAAAAAAACTCAAAAAAAAAAAAAAGAGTGGAGCTTGAGACTCAGTCCTAGGCACTGATATGAGATGTGAATTTTTTTTTTTTTTTTACAGGCAGAGTTAGACAGTGAGAGAGAGAGAGAGAGAGAGAGAGAGAGAGAGAAAGGTCTTCCTTTTTTCCGTTGGTTCACCCTACAAATGGCCGCTATGCCGATCCAAAGCCAGGAGCCAGGTGCTTCTTCCTGGTCTCCCATGTGGGTGCAGGGCCCAAGCACTTGGGCCATCCTCCACTGCACTCCTGGGCCACAGCAGAGAGCTGGACTGGAAGAGGAGCAACCGGGATAGAACCGGTGCCCCGACTGGGACTAAAACCTGGGGTGCCGGTGCTGCAGGTGAAGGATTAGCCTAGTGAGCCATGGCACCGGCCTGAGATGTGAATGTTTTAAACAGTCTTAACCACTAGGCTACACGCATGCCCAAAAAAGTACTAAAACCGGCTCCCATATGGGATGCCGGCACTGCAGGCGGCAGCTTTACCTGCTGCGCCACAGCCACAGCCCCAGCCCCAGGGTGGAAATTTAAATGATTTCATGTGCTCCTTTATTGCTTGTAGCAGAAAAGGACAGGAAAGAATCAAATGAGTGTATAGTAAACACATTTTATTCTTACAAATTAGGGACCTCTTATAGGAAAGATTTATGTTAAGGTGGGTGCAGATAGTATAAATATACTTAATTCCACACTCTCCAGTATCCCCAAAAATATCAATTTTTAAAAAAAGAATGAGATCATACAAACACTGGAAAACAATTTGGAATATCATCAGAAATTTTAAGAACTACCTGGAAGAGAGAAAGAGTTGCCAGAAGTCAATGGTAAGGACATTGGATATCAGGGGACCAATGGCAAGCCAGTCTGTTTCCGATGGGGCCTCCAAGGAGCTCCACTCTCAGTTAAAAGAATGGAGTGGGAGCAGACTTTTGCTGTGTCCCCACTTCCTATTACAGCTTCTTGTTGATGTGCACCCTGTGAGGCACCGGGTGATGGCCAAGCATGTGGGTCCCTGCCCCTCCTGTGGGTTCCTGATTGTGTTTCTGGCCCAGTCTTAGCTAGTGGGGTGTTGGCAGCTGAGCTGAAGAAAGAGAACTCTTCCTGTCTGTATCTGAGTTTTCTATCTTCTTTTCAAATAAATCCACAAATAAACTTAAAAAAATAAAGGAGAAAACAATGGGCTATGAAGCAACCATCAGTGTAGTTTGTTACAGAGGCTTCATGGTGAGTTAGTGGGCCTGCCAGAAATACCAAAGACATCCACGAATACTCTCAAAGCTTTAGCCATAAAACCATTAATATATAATATTCATGAATGAAATTCATAATGAAAATATAACATTTATGCACCAAATAACATAGGCCAACATGTATGAATCAAAACCGTAGGAGATGCCTGGAGAAACAGAAATACACCAGAGCCAGGAGACTTTATGTCACAAAAGAGCTTATTTTAGTATTCTGGTTATGCCCTGGGAAAATAATTTTCAAAGTGCTTAATAATTTATATTTAACATTTTCTTGGATCCCAAAAGGAATGTTGTTCAATAATTGCTTAAAACCAAACTTTGGCACTCTAATTAAAAGTTATTCTCATTTACAACCCACAGAAATGTAACAAGGTAATCACGCCAAGTGAGGTCAGAACAGGGAAAACAGAACAAATCTACAGGGTAAGAGAGTGAGCTAGAATAGTGAAGGAGAGATGGAGCAATGTTAATATTGTGCTTCATACACGATTTCATTTAAAGTTCAGGCTATGGACTTCTTGTCTTTTTTTTTTCCTCCATTCAAGAGGACTAAATCATTTATTGATTACACAGGATAGAGGATGATACACAGCTTCCTTGCCATCTGTAATTTTATCTGGTACCATTTTTCAATCTAGATCTATTGCATAGGATGCACCACCAATTTTTTTTTTTTTTACTTTTTTTTTTTTTTGACAGGCAGAGTGGACAGTGAGAGAGAGAGAGAGAGAGAGAGAGACAGAGAAAGGTCTTCCTTTTTGCCCTTGATTCATCCTCCAATGGCCACTGCGGCCAGCGCATTGCGCTGATCCAAAGCCAGGAGCCAGGTGCTTCTCCTGGTCTCCCATGCGGGTACAGGGCCCAAGCACTTGGGCCATCCTCCACTGCCTTCCCGGGCCATAGCAGAGAGCTGGCCTGGAAGAGGAGCAACCGGGACAGAATCTGGCGCCCTGACCGGGACTAGAACCCGGTGTGCTGGCACCGCAAGGTGGAGGATTAGCCTATTGAGCCACGGTGCTGGCCAACAATTTTTATAACCACATAATCCTATGTCTTTGCTTGGCTGAGAATGGGAACATCAGAAGGTTATACCAGTATCTGTCAGTGTTTAAGGGCAATGGCTCTCCACCCAAGCAGTTTGTAAATATATTTCAAGTGGATTCTGGCATCACCCTGATGAATTCTGACTTTACATTTTTGGGAAAGTTAACCAAGAAAGCTTCAGAGGAGACTAACTTTACACAGCACATTTAAAAAAAGACACATCCACTCAGCATCATGATCAGACTATTGTATTTAGCAGTATGGATGAAAAAAAAGAAGAAAAGAAAAAACCACATTAAAACCCTTTGTTGGGGTGCTTTTCTACTTCCCACAGAACAGGCACTAAAATAACCCATTATACTGTTAGTGACAAACACAGTCCTTGAGTTTTTTTGCCAATGCACATGAATATTGTCTAAACTATGTCTTCTTTGTAGCAGACGGGCCCTGCCATCACTGTGTTTGGCTGAGTTCACATGAGTCAAAATCCCATGACCACCACCAAAGTTTCCAGAACCTCTCGTGGTGGACGAAGCGCTGGCCATCTCCTGCTTCGACAGGGCCTTCCTCACTTCACAGTGTGGTACTTTGTAATAGAAAAGGTTTGAAGATAAACATGGAGATTAGATCTTGGAGATTGGAATACCACATGGATTTTGGAATGCTTAGTAAGTGCCAGGGATCTGATACTCACTGACAGTCTTATCCACAGTCACAGTCATCAAAGGTCACGAAAGCAAAGCCCCTCTTCTTGCCACTGCCTCGGTCAGTCATGATCTCAATCACCTTGATTTCCCCGTACTGCTCAAAGTAATCTCGGAGGTGATGCTCTTCAGTGTCTCCTTTAATGCCACCCACGAAGATCTTTTTCACAGTGAGGTGGGCACCTGGTCTTTGAGAGTCTTCTCCTGAGACAGCTCTCTGTGGTTCCACAACTCTTCCATCCACCTTGGGCGGCCTTTGCTTGCATGGCCGCATCCACCTCCTCCACTGGCGGCACAGGTGACAACCCGGAAGCCCCTGGAGTGCTCGGTGTTTGGACCTCTCGTTAGCACAGTCTGTGAGCGTTGCCTCTCAGGCTCCTGGCTTGTTTCACAGCTCTGCCCTCTGATGAAGAGTTTCACAGATTTTCTGAGCCTTTAGGAAGCTCTGACCTACACATGATAGCAGTGCCAATGAGCATATCCCCAGCCTATGGATTTTGTTATGAATAAACTGTATTTGAGAAACATTTTTGGACCACATTCTTAATAGACTGTTTTACCTGCTGGTTTCTTAGGGAGTAAATAAAAGGGTTCAGCATTGGGGCAACAGAGGTATTGAGCACTGCAACACCTTTTGTCAAAGCCACTCCTTCCTTTGCTGAAGTTTTGACATACATGAAAATGCAGCTCCCATAAGAAATGGAGACCACAATCATGTGTGAGGAGCAAGTGGAAAAGGCCTTTTTCCTTTGTTCAGCAGACGGGATTTTCAGAATCGTCTTCAGGATGAATACGTAGGAAAGAATGACTAATGTCAAGGTTACCATGAGAGTAAAAATTGCCAGGAAGAATCCCATGAGCTCTAGGAAAGCTGTGTCAGTGCAGGAGATCAGCAGCATAGGAGAGGAGTCGCAGGTGAAGTGGTCAATGATGTTGGAATCGCAGAAATCCAGTTGAAGTCCCATGATCACAGGTGGAAAGATAATGAGAAACCCAGCCAGCCAAGAGCTAATTACAAGCTGCATACAGATTCTGTTGTTCATTATTGTCGTGTAATGCAGTGGCTTACAGATAGCTACATAACGATCGTAGGACATGGCAGCCAAAAGGAAAAACTCTGTTGAACCAAGGAGTATGAAGAAAAACACCTGGGCCATGCAAGAATTATAGGAAATGGTCATATCCCCTGTTACAATGCTGACCAGAAATCTAGGAATAGAAACGGTTGTGAAAGAGATTTCCAGGAAAGAAAAATTCCTAAGGAAGAAATACATGGGTGTTTTGAGATGTGGATCTATCAGAGTGAGCGTAATAATGGTCAGGTTTCCGGTTATACTCAGTATATAAGTGAGAAATAGAAATAGGAAAATTAAAACATTTAGCTTTGGGTCATCTGTTAACCCAAGAAGAATGAATTCGTTCACAGATGTTTGATTTCTCATTTCTTAATGTTGACTTCTGCCAAGTCTACAAGTGAAAAAAATGATTTAAAGTTAAATTATATCACATCTGTTGGGTTAGGAAATAGTAGCAAGCCTATAAAGAAGCAATAAACTAACAAGTTTTGTTGGTTAAGTTCTGAAAAAATGATATATTTTAACCACCACAAAAAAAAAATCTGCATCTGGTATCTGACTCATAGATCACTAGCTATTTCATATTGAGTGAGTCATATAATGCATATAATCAATAAATCTGTATAGGAAATATATGCCTACCAAATATGTTTTACTTTCTTTTAAGAATCTGCTCAAACGTGTGATGTGCAAAAACTAGAAACTTTAAATTCATTTTCATTAGAAAACTTTAAATTCATTCACTGACTGCTACTAAGTTAGTATACTGATAAGCATTTGTTCTGATTTTCTGAAAATGAAACATTTTAGAACATGTTTTTGTAGTTATTTCCCATGATATCTGAAGATATTGAATTTTAGTATTTAAATGTAATAACAAATGAATTAGGATCATCAAAACCAACATGCATATGATGCTAAAGAAACAAACTCAGAATTTCTTAAGGTTTTGAAAGCTTTAACTTTTTCCTTTTTTGAATTACATAATAATTTACCAACTTATATAACAAATCCCTACAGCCAGATTTAAGTGATTTAAATTTAAAATTTATTAGGAAATAGAAAAAAAAAGGCAAAAATGGAAAGCATACTTACAATTAAGTAACCCCAAGTGGTAGCAGTTCGGCTGATGAAATCTAAGTGCTCTGTTGCTTTACTGTATCTGAGTGTCAGTGTTTGATGTTTTACTTTTGAAGCATTTTATAGACTTCCTAGCCTTTGATTTTCTTCCATAATAACGTAATTATATAGTGTGTGGGTAGAACTAGACAAGATGATATGCAGGGAGGGGAAACATATTGAAGGAATGAGTCCAGTAGAAAATTTATTACCGGAGGCAGGAAGGCCTGGGTAGGAAGTTGACACAGTACTAGGGGCTTGGAGAGGGGGCTACAGTCAGACCTTAGCAACATAGTCAAGAAGTCCTGCAACTTGTGACCCCAGGGGAGAGTCTGAGTTTAGTTGATACTGCAAACATGTTCATTGAGTAAAAGTCCTTGGCACTAAGTTATTATTTAGGAGTAAAGCCAGAGGATGTGGAAATGGAAGAGGGCAGTAGCAGAAATGGCAGTTTGAAACTGGTTTACTGGGGCCGGTGCTGTGGTGAATTGGGTAAAGCCCTGACCTGAAGCGCTGGCATTCCATATGGGCTCCGGTTCAAGTCCCAGCTGCTCCACTTCCAATCCAGCTCTCTGCTATGGCCTGGGAAAGCAGTAGAAGATGGACCAAGTCCTTGGGCCCCTGCACCAGTATGG